>NC_056746.1:396823090-397123090 GCF_019279795.1 Protopterus annectens | reverse complement strand
TTTTAAGAGCAATATTTTAGAATTGTTCCTATTTTTTGGTTCTTTGTCCCACTTTTATTCATGGCAGCTTTGTCCAGATTTGTGCTCTAACAGGTTGAGAGGTATGACAGGGCAACCTAAATTTACTTCACTTGTGAAATTTACTGTCCATGCAGATGGTACAGTTTCCGTACAAGGGAAAGACAGCTGTAGATAACACCTGTAAACACTTGCATCATTTAGGACAGTAAGGTGCAATAATTAGGGATTCAGGACAATGGGCACATTTCTTTCTTTTTATAAAAGCACAACATACATAAATTAGGAAAATGTGAGAAAAACTAACAGGGAAATACAGAGAAAGATATAATATTTGTCAAGAAAGGTATATTTGATCAAGTCAGTGTTGTCAGATATGGAAGGCTACAATTCAACTATTTTTCCTAGAGTACAAAGAACAAGAGACAGAAATAATGGGACTATTCTTTCCACATATGAGGAACAACGCTAAACCAAACTTAAAAGGTATTTCGCAAAGACTAAACATGTAAGAAGCTTTACTAGACCCATCAGACAACACACATTTTGACACGAGTAAAATTTAATTAACATGGTTATAAGTGATGAGAGCTGGATAGGAAAACAAAAAGTGTGGTTAAAACATTAGATTTACATTTCATTCTGGCTCATTACTTACTTATTTGTTGTAATGTTTGCTGTTTTTCCAAGTATAAGAATACATAGGAAAAGCTGGAAAGCCAACATAACAAGAATGCAGAAAGGTCATACAGAGACAACAGAAATGTGAAAGTTGAGAACTGGGATCTGCAGAATGGTGATAAATGGAAAAAGACCATGTATACAAGAAAGAGCACATTAACTGGTAAATGTACCACAGACTGAGGGCAGAAATATCTACAAAGGTTCAAAAAGTATACAGTACAATATAATGGCACAAATGAACACTTTGTGTGGAGAAAAGGGCACAGAAAAGTGTTTATGAAAGGTGACATGAAGTGATGTTTTGACAGAATTTATTTATTTATTTGCCATTTGTTTACCAGGATAGTCCAAATGAAGCAAAGGCCCGAGGAGAACATTGACATAATATGGTTACAGTTAAATAAAGTTATTACAAATCCTAATATAGAAGAAAGATACATTAACTTAGTAAAAAAAAGACTGTGCAATGTATCAAAATGTGGAAATGAGTTTGGAACATACATTTTTTGCAATGTAAAATGACAGAATTGTTTTGCAAAAAGCAGAATAATGTTCTAAGTGTACAGCACTAGTAAGAGTTACTTTAAATGACATTGCAACGGATTAGATATATTTGTAGGAGGACTTGACTACATGTGTGTAGTTATAGAAAATCATTCTAAAAAAGAAACACAAAGAATTGCCAACATACAGGGATGGTGGTAACACATTCAAGTTATGGCATTTGTGTAAAAGGACTACAAGTGTAGAAATACAATTATACAACGACCCCCCATTAATATTCCAAAACGTGCACGTTGATTGGTCAGCGTGCACTTTGTAAATCAGAGTTATAGTAATGGAAATAGGTCCGGTCGCCCGGGCTTTTTCCATTAGTATAACTCTTTTTTTACAGCAACAGAGAATGCAAGATCTCCATTGCTTTTTAGAAACTGTCTCGCTATGTTAAACGAGTTTAACATAGCGAGACAGCTTTAAAAAAAAGTAACGGAGATCTTCCTATCTCCGTTGCTTTTTTAAAGGTGTCTCGCTATATTAAACTCCTTTAACATAGTGAGACACTTTGTAAAAAGCAATGGAGATCTTGCTTTCTCTGTTGCTTTTTTTCAAAACTGTCTCTCAATGTTAAATGGGTTTAACATAGCGAGACAGCTTTAAAAAAAGCAACAGAGATTCTCCATTGCTTTTTTTTAAAGCTGTCTCGCTATGTTAAACTTCTTTAACATAGCAAGACAGTTTGTAAAAAGCAACGGAGATCTTGCTTTCTCCGTTGCTTCCGCCCACAGCTCTGATGTACTGCGTAAGCATAGGCATGCGCAGTACATCAGAACTGCCGCAGAATACCAGACAGCTGCGGAAGGGCAGCAAGGAGGCATTATACAATGCCATTATTAAAGAAAAGTAATTATTTTTTTTCTTAAATAATGTCATTGTATAATAGCAATAACCCACTTCTGGGTGTGGGTAATGCTGGATTTACCCACGGTTGTCTTTGTTTGGCTCCTCGGGCTTCGCCCTCGTGACCAAACCACACCAATCGTTGGTAAATTCAGCATTACCCACACCCAGGCATGGGTTATTGCTAATATTCAACAGGAAGAAAAAAGTGAGATGGAAACAAGATACTGATGATACATGCATGCCACATATGCAGGGGAAATGTGAAAAAGTCTTAAAGAATAACAAGAAGGCAAGGATGTCAAAGAACATTTATTGAGGTAGGACATACAGGAAGGAATAATTTAATACAAAGTATTACTTAAAGGTGGAGAATGGAACTTGATTTGCAACAGTGAGAATGTATCTTGGGGACCTAGAAGAAAAAAGAAAACAAAAGTAGATTTCTGAAGAAATTTATGAAAATATAAATGAAAAACTCAGTAGCAGGAACTCAAAGAATTTACATATTATTCCCTAAGGTACAATAACAAGTCTAGACTAGACAGAAATTATATTTCACAAGGACATGTGCACTTAGTTGATAGCGTGACACACATCCAATCTTCTTCTTTCGCTTTTCCCGGTTAGGGGTCGCCACAGCGCATCACCTGTCCGCTCATGATTGGCAGTGGAGTTTTACAGTGTTGAGTTGCCAGCCCGGCGCCCAACCTTCCACAGAAGGCACACACATGCACGCACTCACACCTGGGGTCAATTTAGAGTGTCCAATCCACCTACAGCTCGTCTCTGGGATGTGGGAGGAGACCGGAGTACCTGGTGGAAATACACGCGACCACAGGGAGGACATGCAGACTCTGCACAGAATGCACCCCAGCAGAGGACTGAACCGGAGAACCTCTTGCTGTGAGGCGGCAACGGTAACCGTTGCACCACCGTGGCCGACACACATCCAATAACTATCTCAAATCATGCACCAACAATAACTATAATAAAAATGCAGGGTTATGAAGTAAATATGAAACACTGGTGCTTCCCTGCCTGTCAAAAAGAGAGGAATTTAAGGAATGGGTAGTGGAAATTGTTCAAGAGTTACTAGCAAAGATATAGCTAGTGTGTAGGAAAAAATGAAGTTTAAAAATAGGATAGAAATAAAAGAAAATGAGATATGGTTAAGAAGTAGCAGGAATTATTTAGAGGGACTGACAAAGGTTAAACTACTGCAGAATAAGGGGAATCTCACAGAAGAAGAAAAACTTAACTGCAGAGTGCTGACGAGAAAATAAGGGAATATCTGGATAATGACCATGATTTTAGAAAGATTGCTGCTAAGCAACTGTTCTTCAATAATAACTCAAGAGTACAAAAAATTTTGGCACAGCAACTTAGGCAATAGAAAGTAGAAAGGCCTGTTGCTAAACTTTGTTACAAGAAAAATAACCAGAGATCCTGTAGCAGTATTACAGATATTTCGGAAATTTTATGAAAATTTGTATAAAGCAGAGAAATGTGGAAATCAAAAAAGCACAAATGGAAATATTTATGGAAGGCTTAACTTTACCAAGGTTAGAGGTAGATGAGGCTCAACAATTTACAGTTAAGATAAGAGGACATGAGATAAAAACGGTGATGTACAATCAATTTGCAGGAAAGTCTCTAGGAATAGATGGCACTCCTATGGAAGAATGCTAGGAGGGAAGAAAGTGAAAAAGATCTGGAAGGTTTTGTTAAACAACACTTTAAAAGGAGAGGAAGCACGAACATCCTGGAAGAAAGCTGTGGATATACGAGGGATCAGAGGTAAAAATTAAAGTGGGAGGGTTCCTCTCTGATAAAATGCATCTGAACAGAGGAATGGGGGGGGTCCTCTTTCCCCTTTGTTATTTGTATTACATTTACAGCCACTGGCAAAGACAATAAGGGGCTCAGAAACTCAAGGATACAATTAGTATGGTAATCAAGAAAAGATGGCTTTATTTGCAAATGATATTTTGTACCTAATAAAGCCAGAAAAGGACATCTCAGTGTGTGGAACACTGTGAGACAGTTTCATGTCTTTCTGGGATATAAAATTAATAAAGATGAAACAACGGCTATAGCTGTAAATTATGCATCCACACATGAATTGGTTCAGCAATACCTATATTTATGGAGGGTCTATATTATAATAGCAAAAATCCCTTTAAGCGAACACGAAAACACCAACACTTATTGCGCGAAACGCGAATATGCCGAAAGTACTAAACCGCGAAATTCAAAAAGTCGAATCCCCATAGTCGGCCAACTCCACCTCCCACTACATACTGTCTACCCAAACAAAATAAATAAACCACATACATACACTAAACAAAACTC
Source organism: Protopterus annectens (assembly GCF_019279795.1). Lineage (NCBI taxonomy): Eukaryota > Metazoa > Chordata > Ceratodontiformes > Protopteridae > Protopterus > Protopterus annectens. The sequence goes on along the minus strand of NC_056746.1, from coordinate 397,118,635 downwards.
TACTTCTAACCCTAAAGTAAAGCACCAAAACCCTACGTCTAACCCTACACTAAACCTTACATACATTACTATCTATACACTTACCTTAACCCACACCCTAACCCTAAGGTCCGTTAACTATCACACACTTACCCTACAGCGATATACAAAAACAAAACAAATAATCCACACACATACATTTAACAAAACCCTAATTCTAAGCCTACACTAAACCTTACATACATTACCTATCTAAGCACTTACCTTAACCCGCACCCTAACCCTAAGGTCCATAACTATCGCACACTTACCTTATGGTGCTGTACCGTAGAAGGGCCAACCATGGCGCTTCGACTTTTTGAATTTCGTGGTTTAGTACGTTCAACATAATTGCGGTCCGGGCAAAACGTGTCGGTGTTTTCGTGTTCGCTTAAAAGGATTTTCGCTATTATAATATAGACCCATTTATGGGGGCACAATAAAAAGTACAGTTTTGTACCTACCATAAATGTAGATGTTCGAGTGTTCACCCTGCTGCAGTCATCACACTTGGGTTATCCTGCCGTCAGGCGGTCCCGCAGTCGGCCAGAGTTCCAAAGTATTGGTCCGGCATCGGTTGCTGTCGCTTCTTCCCTGACGTCAGTGCGCCAGGGGTATATAATATAAGAGGCATCCGACTCCATTTTCTTCAGTTTTTCTTGCCCCAGATGTCAGGTGCCCCCAATAGGTAGGCAATACATATTGCTATATAAAAATATACATATAAAAATAAAACAATACCTTCAGTCACAAGCAAATACACCACAGAGGTTGTATAGGATAGAAAGGTATAGATAAGTCTAGTTAGTTCAGAGGGGATGGAGGGAGTGTAACCTGGACTGCAGCAGGGTGAACACTTGAACATCTACATTTATGGTAGGTACAAAACTGTACTATGTTCATCGTGTTACCCTGCTGCAGTCATCACACTTGGGTTGAATCCCAAAGCTAAGGATGGGTGGTGGAGTTAAACAGGATTAGAAGAAGCTAGTAGGCCCTGCAAAACTGCAGTGGCAAAACCCGCTCTAGTCTTAGAATATAGAGATAAGTGATAGTGTTTGGTGAAGGTGTGCACTGAACTCCAAGTTGCAGCTTCCAGAATATCCTTGGTTGGCACCCCCCTGAGAAAGGCTGCTGATGTAGCTGTAGCCCTGGTGGAGTGGGACCTAATATTAGCAGGTACTGGTTTCCCATGATGCGTGTAGCAGAAACATATGCAATGTCCTATCCATTTTGAAATGGTCTGTTTTGAGATAGCTTTTCCTTGTGATCCTGCAGCATAGGCTACAAAGAGCTGGTCAGATTTTCTGAAAGCCTTAGTTTTATCCAAGTAGTAACATAATTGCCTGTGAATGTCCACACAGTGCAGGAGTCTTTCTCCTTTGTTCTGTGGATTTGGAAAAAAGGTGGGCAAATGAATGGTTTGGTTTAGGGCCACACTGGATACCACCTTTGGCATAAAGGAAGGGTTAGTTCGTAGAGAGACTCTGTCTTGATGAAAAATGAGGCAAGGCTCCACTGCCATTAGTGCCTGTAGCTCTGAGACTCTTCTAGCTGAAGTTATTGCTAGCAGCAGGGCAGTTTTCCATGAAAGAAATTTTAAATCAGCTGAAAAAGCTGGTTCAAAGGGCGGCAGTGTAAGCTTTTCCAGAACAAAGTTGAGATCCCAAATAGGTGTTGGTGCTCTCCTGGGCGGTCTTATGTTCTTAGCCCCTCTGCGGTACTGTCTTAGGAGTGGATGTGAAAATAAAGGAGGATCCATGTTGTAATGGGCTGAAATTGCTGAGGCGTGGATCTTAATAGATGAAAAGGAAAGTCCTTTGTGCAACATCTCAGTTAAATATTGTAGAATATGAGGAATGTTTGGATCAAGGGGATTTTGGCCTTTAGCCTGGTTCCAGGCGCAAAATCTTTTCCATTTGTCTGAATAGGTTTTCCTGGTGCTAGGCCTCCTGGCCTCCAGAATGACATCCATAACAGCTTTGGATAGAGGTGTTGGCTGGCTGTTTAGGTAATTTGCCATGCAGCCAGGTTTAAAGTCTTGAGCTGGCTGTGTAGAATATGATTGTCTCGCTGGGTGAGCAAGTGAGGAATTTGTGGTAAAATCCATGGTGGGCTGTGGGCCATGTTCCTTAGAAATGGATACCAGTGCTGGCGTGGCCAGTCTGGTGCAATGAGTATCATTTGTGGCCTCTCTAATCTGACTTTCAGCAGTACCTTTGCTAGAAGAGGCAGCGGAGGAAAGGCCTACACTGTTAATGTTTTCCAACTGAATGAGAGGGCGTCCACTTTCCAAGCTTGTGGGTGGAATATCCTTGTGCAAAATTTTTGAAGTTGGTAGTTTTGGGGGTTGGCAAACAGATCTATGTCTGGGCGTCCCCATTTTTGAGTTATCATTGCAAATACTTGTGGATCTAGTTTCCACTCGTGGGGATCCATGATGTTTCTGCTTAGGTCGTCTGCCAATGTGTTTTTCTTTCCTGGCAGGAATTGTGCTTGTAGTTGAACTTGGTAACACAGTGCTGTGTTCCACAAGGTCATTGCTTGCCTGCATAGGGGGTAGGAATATGTGCCCCCTTGCTTGTTTATGTACCACATTACTGTGGTATTGTCCGTCTTTATTATTAGTTGTCCTGGGTGTAAGAGGTCCTTGAAGGCTGTTAGGGCATTCTGTACTGCTAGCATTTCTTTCTGATTGATATGCAGATGCCTTTGATCTGTAGTCCATTTGCCCTGAATGCACTGTCCTGCCATGTGTGCTCCCCAGGCATAGTCCGATGCATCTGTTGTTAAAGTTTGCCTGGCTGGGGGTAAGGTGAAAGGCTGGCCCTTGTTGAGGTGACATGCCTGTGACCACCATAGAAACTCCTGTTGAAGGCAGGGGATGAGTGGTATCATTGTTTCTAAGCTGTGGTTTTGCTGAGTCCATACGCTTTTTCAGGTACCATTGTAATTTCCTCATATGCAGTTTTGCAAATGGTATTAGTAGTATGCAAGATGCCATGAATCCCAAGGCCTGCAGAATTTTTCTTGCAGGGAGTTGGGTCTTTGTTGCTATTATTTTGAAGTATTGAGTCAGCTGTTGTTGCTTGTCTGGCGTGAGATAAGCCATCTGGGCCGTTGTATTCAAGCTGGCACCCAGGAATATTATGTTTTGTGAGGGCACTAGTTTTGATTTCTTTTCGTTTACTGTGTACCCTAGGCAACTTAGAAGGTGTTTGACAAATGCCAGATGCTTTAAAAGAATGTCCTTGCTTTCTGCTTGAATAAGGCAGTCGTCCAGGTATGGGTATATTTGAATTCCTCTTTGTCTGCAGTATGCAATTACTGGTGCCCGGCATTTTGTGAAGACCCTGGGCGCAGTAGATAAGCCAAAGGGCAGTGCAGCAAACTGATAATGGGTTGAACCTGCAATGAAGCGGAGGTATCTTCTGCAATTTTGTCTGATAGGGACATGCAGGTATGCCTCCTTGAGATCCAATGTTTCTAGCCAAGCCTTCTTGCCCAGCATGGGAAGAAGCTGCTGTAGTATTAGCATCTTGAATTTTGGTACTTGCAGAGAGGTGTTCAGAATTGAAAGATCCAGAATGGGTCTCCATGCTTTGTCCTTTCTGGGGACTAGAAAGAGTCTTGAGTAAAATCCTTGTCCTTGCTCCTGTATAGGTACCTGTTGAATGGCTTATGTCCATGAGAGCTGTAATTTGTTTTTGTGTTTCTGCCCATTGATTCGGTGGCAGGTTTGGCATTCCTTTTATCCTTGGCAAGGTATGAAAGTAGAATCTGTATCCTTGTGAGACAATGTTTAGGACCCATTTGTCTTGTGTGATGACGTGCCAGCTGTCTGCAAAAAGTGCTAATTTTCCTCACAAGGGAGCTGCCAAGAGAGATTTGCTTGGTAATTTGAGGGTTGAGTCATTGTGTTTGTCTTCTGCTAGCTTGGGGCCTGTCTTCTCCTCCGTTCTGGGTAGCAGTACCCCATTGGCGATGTTTGTAAGGGCCTTGGGGCTGACCTCTGACCCTTGGGCATCTGTATTTGCCCCTCTGTGATCTGTCAGAAGCTGGAAAGGACCAGTTTTTTGTTGGCCAATTTCTGTTGAAACGAGGGGGTTGTACCTGTAAAAAATCCTTGACTGTCTGCATAGACTTTGCCTTATCCTCCATTTTCTTTAAAACCTCTTCTGCTTTGACACCAAATAAGACATCCCTGCTGTAAAGGTGCATCCAATAATTTTGCTTTAACATGATCAGGTAGGGTTTGTTCTTTTAACCAAGCATGTCTACGTATGACATACCCAGTAACAGCTGCTCTACATGAAGCTTCCAATGAATCAAATCCACATTGTAAATTATGTTTGCCCACCTGTTCAGCTGCATGCAACAGATCCTGCATTTCCTTGAATTCAGACTGTTCAGAATGTGCGCTCATTTTTTGTTTTAATTGAGACATTAGGAATTGCTGATATTTCAGCATGTGAAACTGACAATTTAATGCTCTCATAGCCAGAGTAGCTGAGGTGTATATCTTCTTTCCCCATCTATCTAGGGCTCTGGAATTCCTTTCAGAGGGTACAGGATTTTTAGCCACAGAAGCTTTAGCCCCTTTAGGACCCTGGGAAATTGTTTCTGGATCAGCCACAGGGCTTTTATAAAGGAATTTGTGTGAGTCAGGTACTCTGTAGTATCTGTCTGGTTTGGCTGTAGCAGGCAGTAGAGAGTCTAGATTTAGACTAGACTCTAAGTAAACATTATCCACAATGTCTAAAACTGGAGGGATAGCAAGTGGTCTGTGGTGGGGTAGCAAAAGGAACTCTCGGAGCCTTTTCTTTGAATCAGAGTAGTCCTGTCCTTCCCAGTGGAAATGTTCCCTCATGGTGTGTAGAGTTTCCCCAAATTAGTAGTCTTCAGGGGGAGATGCTGAGGGAATAGAGTCTTCAGCATCAGAGTCTTCATAAGGGGGAAAAGCGTAATCCTGTTCCGCAGAAGAATCTGAGGAAATTGAAACCTGGTCAGAGGAAGCATAATCCTCCTCTTGTCTTGGTCTTTTATCTGGAGGGGGATGGGAACCCCTGATTAGGGTAATCAAATCTTCAGCCATCTTAAGCATCTGTTTCTTAGGCATGGGGCCTTGGACTGTAGACTGATGTACAGTCTTTTTTGGTTTTAATGGAGTTTTAAGCTTAGCATAAGATTTAATGGTGAATGTAAGTCGGTCTGAAGACACCTTCTTCAACCAAAGGTGTTTCTACCGGTGGCGGAAGGGCCTAATGAAGATGGCTGCGACGGCCTCGTACACTCCACTTGAGAATTCGCTGCTGTCTGGGGTTCCAATTCTGCAGTCGTCAGGGGATACGTAGGCACCTCACTGAAAACCGGAGAACCGGCGACAGGCCCAGCAGAGTCCTTGGACTCTGGCTTGGTCCTAGGCTGCCTGTCCTTATTCCTTGCGTTTTTTATGCATGGCGGCCGTTGGCTGCTCCGACGGCATGATATAATTAAATTTCCTACCAAAGTAATGTTGTGCGAAGTCAAAACGGTGTTTGATAGTTGGTTTATTAAACCCAGCACAAAATCGACAACCTGTGACGTCGTGGTCTGGGCCTAGGCAAGGAATACAATGGAAGTCCTTATGAGGTATTTGCTTCCCACAAGAAATGCAATTGTTAACTTTTTCTGACATCGGACTGAGGCAAGAAAAGGTTCCCCAACGGGGTACTTAGCTTTATTGAAGACTTCGGACTGAAATTCGATTAGAAAATCTCAGGTGTTGGCCGACCGGCACTTGCGAACTGCTTCTGCTTTGGGCACCGCGCGGCAAGAAAGACTGAAGAAAATGGCGTTGGATGCCTCATATATACCCCTGGTGCACTGACGTCAGGGAAGAAGCAACAGCAACCGACGCCGGACCAAGACTTTGGAACTCTGGCCGACTGCGGGACCACCTGACGGCAGGATAACCCAAGTGTGATGACTGCAGCAGTAACACGATGAACATCGAAGTATTTAGGAATATTGGTTAAAAAGGTTTCTGTTATGGTAGCTACTGATGTGGGAAGAGACAAAATAAAAGATAATACAAAAACTGAGAAACTGGAAGCACTTGTTTATGCGTATGGATAACAAGATACAAGTAGTGAAAATATTTTTAGTCCCTTTAGTTTTATACACAGATCAGGTATATTTTATTAATTAAAGGAGAAGATGGAGATAGTACTTTAATAAAGAGTTGAATTATTTTATCTTGGAGGGGAAGAGGGGTAAGGGAAGGATCACCTTAATCCACTTGACCAATAGAACAAGGTGGTTTGGGATTACCTGATTTGAAGGGATATTTTATAGCTACAGTTAAGGTTGTATACATAACACAAGAACAACACTATAAGTCACTATGGAAAGGGATGATGATGAAGCAGGGGGAAATTCAAGAAATAAGGAGAGAGTGGGATTTTGGAAGCAGAACATTAAGGAAAACATTCATACAGAATATTGCATTCGTAAGGTATCAGAAAATATTCTAAGAACTAAGCCAACACAAGAAAGGGAGATAGGAGATTCTGCTGATAGGGATGATTGCAATTAGGGGTACAGAAAATAGGCAAGAGGGGTCTGGAATTTACTGGAGAAAACTGGCAAATGAACCAAGGTATTGAGAGCAAAGAACTACAGAGGAAAAGATAACAGAATGGGAAGAGGCCAAGAAGACATTTGGACTGCAGACTAGAGACTGACTTCCCTATCAGGGATTGAGATCAGAGTATAGGTAAACAGAGAGTGCTAAGGAAATCCTACATGAAGGATCCTGCTCTGGTAGAGATTTTAGTTGAATCTATAGCAGCAGAATCAATCAGAGGAGGTTAGAAAAGATTGGGAAGAGAGATTGGATAAGAAATTCATAAGGAACCAATAGGAGCACATGTATGGCTCCTAAATATGTAACAAAGTCCAGAAAAATTGTGATTTTTACTTGGAAGTGTTTGCATTGGTATTTCTACATCCAAAGCAGACTCCAAAAAAAGTCCTCATGTAGATGTCAAATGTTGAAGGTGTGATGACAAAGAAAGATTACTGGGAACATGTGTTTTGGGAGTGTAATGAGTTGGCAGATTTCAAAAATTCCCCTACAGAATAATCTGTTAGAAATACTAGTGAGAAAATGGGTGTAACTAAGGAAATGATTCTTTGAGCTGGGATACAGGATCTGAAATGCCTAGACATAGTAAGGCCTCGTTAAGTTTAATTCTGATGGCTGCCAAAAAAGCAATTACTTGAAAATGGAAATCAAAGTCTAAACCAACAGCATTTGAAGCAGTGAATATTCTAACAGAGATAAAAAAATGGAAGTGGGATCTTTAGAAAAGGGTAAGAGCAAACAGAAAAAATGGAAATTGTGGGAACAATACATGCAGAATAATATTTTGGAGAAGTGAGGTTTAAGGGATGTATAACGTTTGTAAATATGAGCATGTGAATGTTTTTTTTTTCTACAAATGCATGTTTGCCTATGTTAAAAGAAAATTCAATAAAGATGTTAAAATAAAAAAATAATTTAACAGAAAGTAATACAAAGATGACAAAAAAGCAATATAATATTCATCACCAAAATAGATTTCTGTTAAACAAAATGACACTGAGCTCTATTTCTTTCTCATGAGTTGCATTCAACTACTACAATGACCCCATGGACAGCCACTGACACCATGGAGTTTAAATAAAAACAAGGACATAAAAGTAAGCTGCCAGGTCTGTCATATCACAAAGGCATACTAAATTGGTTTAATAAACAATCCTTGCTCTTTTTCCAAGAAGTGTCATGAAATGCTACTGTCTACTGTTAACTCAGACAGAAGAGATTCATGTTTGAAGAGGGAGTGGGAGTTATCTTCTGCAGATATTCTGTCAGAGCCTGGAAAGCCTAACCAAGGAATAACTCAGCCCAGAAATGGGCATCCAGAATGGCCTACCTCAGTTCATTCTTGGAAGAAAGGAGTCTGAACTGATCTATGCCATCTTGTGCAGACATATTCCTGAGCCTTTTTTGACAGCTACAGCTGTAGCACAGGCAAACTACAATAGGTTTTGCACAATATTCTTCAGAGCCTCCTTGACCCCAGAATTAGGGAGCTCATCAGCTTTTGCACAGCACAGTCCACAACAGCCAAATGGATCACTGACTGAGCGTTGAGAAGTTGAGGAACCGAAGGCTTAAAGATGTAAAATAAATCACAATTTTGCTTATCCTATGTTCTTTTATCATAAAGTTTCTATTTTGGAGTTTTAAAAGCTCCTGGGTAAGGTCAGAAAAAAATAATTTCCATTTACTGACTGTTTTTCAAGCATCTTTATTGAATGACCACTTGGTGACATAGTAATTAAACAAAATTAAGAACTTCACATTTACAAACATTATACACCACACATATTGTTTTGTACCATACAATCAAAGTAACATTAAATTGTTCAGTTCCTGCCCTCTCCTAATCCTCATTCCTCCCCCCAAACATTTTTTCTGAATGGAATGTTTCCACAACTTCCATTTTTCCATGTAATTTATTCCTACCTTTTTTAAAGATCACATTTCCTGTTCTTTTATCTCAGTTACAATATTCAGTACTTCAATATAGGTGGTTTAGGCTTTGATTTACATTTTCCAGTAATTTTTTTTGGCAGCCACCAGTGGCGGCTGGTGACTTCAAATCAAAGGGGGGGCTGCAGTGGTGTCAATGGGAAGGGGTGTGGCCAGCTAGAAAGGGGAGGGGCTATGCTCAAAACCTCAACAACTAACTAAATTTACTGCCCTGGGTGCCAAACCATCATTATGAGAGTCCAATAAAGACAAAATGAAGTGTAGAAGAATAAAAATATTTCAATGCATTGGCTGCATGACAGCTTACTTAATATCTAGATGGAAACAAAAAGGTTGTGAGGCATGAAAAAATAAATTAGTTTTTAAATACATTAATGGAATGCCAGTCAAAATCAAGTAGCACTCAACTCAAACCACTTCTTGCACTGCAGTTCTAATTATAATGTATATTCAGCTTTATTAAAGTACCAAGTATCATGCTGAAAGTAGAAATGTCTGATGCCCCCACTTGTAAAAATGTTTCTTATCCAAAAAAAGACCTGCTGCCTGACAACTATCTACTTGTTTCATGGGGAAAACATGATCAAAGTAAAAAATGAAAAGCAAACAAGAAATAAGCTCAAGATACATTGCTTAAAAGGATTACTGTACAGGTTATGGACCACACGACTGGCATTCTGTTTAGTTTACGGGTAAAGCCTGCAGAGATGACTGGAAGTCTCCAAGTGTAACGAGCTTCTTAAAATAATGTAATCTGTCATATGCATTTCAATACCCAAGGCTTATACATTATCTAGTTAAGTATTCTCTATATGGCAACAACAGAAAGGCTTTCAATGTTGGCAATTCTTTAACAGTATGCTTATTAAAGCTTACTTGCATCTTACGATCTCAGCCAAGCTTACCTGATGGACATTAAAGTATTGCTACTTAAACACAGAGCAACAGGCACTTTGAGTAATAAGCATAAAAGAACAGTACAAAAAATATGACAGAAACCAGACCATTCTGCAAAAATCAAGGACAGATGGAAAGCCACTCTAGTACTTGTGTCTACCTTGGATGGGGGGGATACTCTGCACATTTACACTGCATAACTACTCCTTGCCTTGCTTCGACACATCCAGAGTCACTACATGGGGGAGTGGGGTGCAAGAAGTATGTCACAATTTGAAATGTCTCTGGCTGACTGTGATGGCCCTGACACATTTGTCATACCTCTCAACCTCAGAGCAAGAAATCTGGACAAAGCCATACAAAGAAGTGGGACAAAGGCCCAAACATAAGGACAAATTTTAAATATTGCTCTTATAAACTTAGAAAGACAATAGAATAGATCTTGCATTAGTATGAATTTTCTGAATGGTATGAAATCTGAAACTCAAATGTCTGTCATTATTTTCTAACTTCAGTCTTTAATGATTTGTCACTAATTTGCAAAAAAACACAATTTTGCCATAAAAGAAACACAATTTTATGAAAAATGGACCAAAAATGTGATGTAAAAATATAAAATAGCCACACAATACAGCTGGGAACCTGCCAAAGAAGGGACACTTTAATACTAGTACTGCTAACTCGAGCAGCTGACAAAATAAAAGAATCTAAATGCATTTCTGAAATAAAAGTAATCAATAACTCTGATTATTACAGTTATTTCTTAATTGTAAACCCTCCATGTTTTCTTCCAAAATTGCTATTTTGCGGAGGGATTATTAGGGGGAAGAGCAACATTTTGAGCCAAAATCAGGGACAGTTGAGAGGTTTGGCTATGCCTAATTCTATAATGCAATTTATTTGCATGTACCTCTCAACCTGTTAATGCAATAAATCTGGACCAGGACAAATATATTGGGGGAACATATAAACAGTACTAAAAATTGCTCTTGTATAAACTGAGACAGTTGATAGAACCGGTCTTACTTTAGCATGCATTTTTCTGAAGGTTATGAAGTCTGAAACTCAGTGTGTCATTATACACTAATGTGCATGCTGATTTACTTCTATGATGATTTGAACTTCATTTGAAAGTTTTATTTTGCATTTTACAGCACAAACACTAAGACATCTGCTAAACAAACTTAGCATTAAAACTTCTCTGCCCTTGAAACTCACATTCATTGAAACAGCATTGAAACCCACATTCAAAGAAAAATACATTTTACCAGTGGCAGAACTGCCCAATTCAGAACATCTTTCCAGTAAACAATGAAACAAAATGCATGCACCCATAAGGACAAAACTGCCCAGTTCAGAACATCTCCATCATAAAAGTCTACTCAAACTTCTACAGTCCACCATTATCAGTAAATATGCACAATTCTACAGTCCACCATTATCAGTAAACATGCACAATTCTACAGTCCACCATTATCAGTAAATATGCAGAATCTCTGAAGAAGTAAAAAAGTCATCTAAATAATTCCACATTAAATAAATCTGTAAGTAATGAAGAGGTTGCTGCTAGCAAACACCTTTATATTTCATAGTTTCATCGAAAAATAAAGTGTCTGATGCCCCTGAAGAATAAATTGCGTATATTCCATTAAAAATGATAAGTTAGTAATATTGCAATAGGAAATGGATAGCAAACCGATAACAGGCTCATAGTTAGTATCTTAACTTTTTCAGCATGGCAGCATTCACCCCTTGTGGGAGTAGAACCAACAACCTTCTGCATCAAAAGCAAGTACACAACCTGTTGTGCTATTAACAATACAAGCTGACTTAGCATAAGCAGCACTAAACTTCTCTTCCCCTGCAGCTCTCAGCTCCTTGTAAAATCTACTCAATACTCAACTGCATCTCAGCTTCGCAACACAAGAAATCTGGAAAAAGCCAAATTTATTGGGGGGGGGGGTTCAAAAGCCCAAAAACCAGGGACACATTAAACATTCCTTGTATAATCTTGGAAAGTTGCTAGAATAAAATGCTGTGTTACCACCATAAATTCTACTGCCAAGGTCCCTGTGCAAAAGAGTCAGAGCAACATACCACTATGCCAAATCAGCTGCTTTGTGAAAGAAAAATGCTGTGTTACCACCATACATTTTACTACCAATGTCCCTGTGCAAAACAGTCAGAGCAACATACCACTATGCCAAATCACCTGCTTTGTGAAAGAAAAATGCTGTGTTACCACCATACATTTTACTGCCAAGGTCCCTGTGCAAAACAGTCAGAGCAACATACCACTACGCCAAATCAGCTGCTTTGTGAAAGAGTGGAAGACTGAAACTTAAATGGCTATCATTTAATGAATTCAGTTCTCACCATAGCTGTCAACCTCTTTGCACAAAACACCTGGACAAACCCAGTAATGAGGGAATACAGCCCTCAAACATATTCAGTGAATTCAGTTCTTGCCATAGCTGTCAACCTTAGCACAAAAAACCTGGAAAAAGCCAATAATGGGATAATACAGTCCCAAAAATAAGGACAAATTTCAAATATTCATCTTATAAACTTAGAAAATTGCTAGAATAAAAGGTTGTGTTACTATGTATTTTCTGAAGAATATGAAGTCTGAAATTCAATTGCCTGTCAATTTTACTTCTGACGGAACAAAAACAGTTTTCAGCAGAGGCCCAGGGAGAAATACTGCAGACACATGTCTTTGTAAAATGGCAGGACACCAGAGCAAATCCACACAAACACAGGGATGAGATGCAGACTCCACACAGAAGGCACCCCAGCCAAGAATCAAACCAGAAAACCTAAAGCTGTGAGGCAACAATGCTACCACTGCACCATCAAATATGTAAGGAATTAAACATTCAGAAACCTGAAGTCTGAAATTCAAATGCCTGTCAATTTTATTTAACATTTGTTAATCAGGACAGTCTGACTTGGAATAAAAAAACAATTTTCAGCAGAGGCCCAGGAAGAAATAATGCAGACATGTCTTTGTAACATGGGAGGACACAAAAGCAAACCCACACAAACACAGGGAGAAGATGCAGACCCCACACAGAAAGCACCCCAGCCAAGAATCAAACCTGAGAACCTGCAGCTGTGAGGCAACAATGCTACAACTGCACCATCAAATATCAAGCATTGCAACATTTAGAAACCACAGATATTATGAGGAACAGATCAGATCAAATATGAGGCAAAAATCTGCAATTTCTTTACAAATGGTTGTGGGTAGGGAATTCAGGTCCTTAACACCTGCATACAAGGTACAGGGTTCAAGCCTGAGGTATTCCCTACCACACCACTATGAGTTTGTTCTAGCCACCTAACAACTGGGGCATTCACACACACACACACACACACACACACACACACACACACACACACACACACACACACACACACACACACACACACACACTTTGTTCCTCTTACCTTCCATAGTGCGATGTAGATCCCTTCCCTTGTCCGCGATCCATATAGCTGGGGCCATTACATACATCCCATAGCTGGGGCGTTCAAGCACATCCCCGACGAGACTCCTTACCATTACATCCCCGTGAGATCTCCAGCCTGCCTGCCGACGTTGCAGTCTGGGTCCGACCTGTTCCCAGCTGCAGTCTATGCAGTTAAAACTGCATAGACTTCTGGAAGCTCTGTTCTGACATGTTTCCCAGTCCAGAATGCTGCTGAGACAGTCTGCTCATGCTCCATGCTGTCTCAGCAGCAGTCCGGACTAGTATGCATGCGCGAAAGTCCGCAATTTTTTTATCTTTTCTTTTTCTTTTATTTTCTTTATTTTACAGCTGAGGGGGCTGCAGTCCGGCAGTTCAATAGCATGGGCCCCCCCTGGCAGCCACTAGAATTAAACTTAACAAAGCCTTATCATGTCTAGGAAATACCAGTTCAAAAAAATCACTTCATTAGTTACACTCATTTCCTCACCCAGTATTCCTGACAGAGTACCCTGTAGGAAATTGTGAAAGTCTGCTAACTCATTATACTCAGAGAACATATAGGTATCTCTTTCTTCCTCATTGCACCTGCAACATTTGCCATCTACCTGAGGAAAAATCCTTTGAAGTCTGATTGGGGTATACAAGTATCTCTGCAAAAACTTCCAGACAAAGATCCTAAATCTTCTAGACTTTGTTACATATTTAGGAGCCATATATATGTTTTCCCATTGTTTATTTGTGAACTGCTTATCTGATCTCTCTTCCCAATCTTTTATGACCTCCACTGATTGATTCCTATAGTTATTGTGCAATATTTTATATGCCCTACTAATTATCCTTCCATTCACTGACTGTTAAGGAATTAAATGTAGCTAATTAAAGGGAGGAACTGAAAAGTAAGTATTTTTTATTTATTTAAATATTTAGCTGCATTCTTACTTTGGCTACAAGTGCTGTGAGACTACTGCTAGTGTGTGGCTGCAGTGGATTTTGGATTTAATTTCTTCATTTAAATTTTGGATACTTCCATTATTTTTGTTCGCTTTTATTACATTACAGCTTATATTAAATTTTTGTTTTACCTTAAAAGTTTCTTTCTTCGAGTTTTAAAAGTTTTTGGCTAAAATCAGTTAGAAAAAAATGTTTCCCTTCAATTGTTGTTAAGGAATTAAATCTAGCTAATTAGTAGTAAGATCTGTGAAGTGAAAGATGTTTAGCTACATTCTTGTTTAGCTGCATGTGCTGTAAGACTATTGCTGGTCTGTGTATGCACTGGATTGGTGGCTTTTAAGATGCCTGCTCCTACTGTAAATTTGACTTTGGAAGGTCGTCTCAGTCTCCTCTCATGTGTTCATCTTACTGGGCACAAAAAGTTCAAACTGTGAATGCTTCCCTTTAAGGTCATAGGTCATAGATTGTTACTAGGCTAAAGACCACTAGGGCCCTCACAAGCCTAGCCACGCACCACAAACAACTTGGGTCCCAAGTATCATATGGGGTAGTAGGCAGGTAGCTAAGAATTTGTCTGTGTGTGTGTGTGTGTGTGTGTGTGTGGGGGGGGGGGGGGGGGTGTTATCCAGAATAATACTTTTCTTATTGACGCCCTCTGTGTCTGTAAGGGACATGGGGGGACCAGACCGCGGGTAAATTTATGATTTCCCATAGAACTGTCAAGGTTTTGTTTGAACAGGGTCAGGGATAAACTGTTTTACATGGATGGGGAAGCCTATTCCATAGTGTGGGAATCCTTTGGGACACATCTATCTTGCTAGCACATTCTGTTTAACTTACAAATGAAGATCAGATCCTTAGAACATGAAAAACTATATATTTTCAAAGTTAGCTCTGTAAAAGTACAAATGACATTTAATGCACTGTTAAAGCCTTAAAGCTTGAATTAGTATTCAGAGTATTAAGCCCTTTTCCTACCCTACTTTAAAAATCTGTAACATCTAGGACTAAACTACCAATCATTGGACAGCCAAGGAACTGCTTCTCAGGAATCAGCTTGGGATTAGTGCTTGATTGTGTCTATATCATATTATCGCAGAAGCAAAATGTCGAATGCTCAAAAGAGCAAAAATACCAAAACTCGAACTCTGTATTGTGGGG
Source organism: Protopterus annectens (assembly GCF_019279795.1). NCBI lineage: Eukaryota > Metazoa > Chordata > Ceratodontiformes > Protopteridae > Protopterus > Protopterus annectens. Next base: position 397,103,551 of record NC_056746.1, on the reverse strand, counting down.
AGGTGCACCCCCCACCCCCCGCTAAATATATATTCCAACTCCGAGATCGCACTACAGTGAGGAAAGGGCAAATATCCCAATCTTCACTGTACTGCGATCTCAAAAACAGAACTTTGAGTTTTCAGCACTTTCGCTCTTTTCACGTTTGACATTTTCATTTTGAGATATCCTGATATAGATCCCTTCTGTTTTGCTTCTAGTGAGAGAAGGAGCAGGGGGACACTATTTCCTAGCAGTCACAGAGATTGCCAGTCACTGGAAAGCCTAATAATTACTTCTCCGGAGTGGTATTGGGTTTGATGCTACTACTTTGCTCCTGGTGAGAGAAGGAGCAGAGGGGCATCAACTCCTGCTGGTCAAGGATTCAGCAATAATTTAGACTTCACTGACTGGTCTAGTTGCAGTTTTGGTGAGATCTTTAGGTCTTTGCACAATTTGTCTTTCTGTGCTATCCAGGGCATCTACTAATAGAAGACTATAGCAAGTGTAGTGAACCCAGCAACATTTGGGTTAATACTACTCCTTCTCCTCCTCCTCATGAAGTAGCTTGACATTAGTCCTACTTATGTGCTTCTGATGAGAGAAGGAGCAAAGGAGCATTGATTCCAAGTTACGTGCAGCTGTGTTGTTAATATAAATATTCAAAAGCAGCTTGGGATCAGTGCTACTCTTTTGCTTTTGGTGAGAGGAGGAGTAAAGGATTATTCGCTCCTAGCTGTGAAGCAGTGTTTAGAAAGAATAGTTGTATAAAATCTTACCATAACCATAGATGTCCTTCTCTTCCATGTTGCAGTATTCATTCTGTGGGATTTCCCGCCTCAGGCAACCCGACGTTGGCTCCTATACAAAAGTTTAAGCCTGGCTGCTGTAGGTGCGTGGGACGTCATATGCAGAGCCATAAACTAAGGACCATAAATGTGATGTCTGCACGCACAGACTTCAGAACTTGAAGCCCAAGATAAGGTGTGCAGAAGAATAACTTGAGGATAAGAAGCAAATGTCCCTGAAGGGCTGTACAGATTAGCCTGTAGGGAGTGGATATAGAGGTCAAAGACAGTACAGTTGTGTACACTTACCATAAATGTAGATGTTAGAGTGTATTCACTGTTGCAGTCATTACATTTGGGTTATCTGCTTGCAGGTAGACCTCAGTCGGCCTGCTTAAAGTCTTGGGACCTGCGTCGGTTGCTGTCCCTTCTTCCATGACGTCAGGTTGTCAGGGGTATAAAACATGCAGCCGACGCCATTACATTAGTTTTTCTTGCCCCAGATGCCAGGTGCCCCCCTAATGGGGAGCAATTAAATATAAAAGTACAATGATATACCTCCAACAAAAAAGCAAATACACCAAAAAGGCTTTTAAGCAATAATAAAGGAAAGTAGAGGTATAGCCAAAATAAGTTAGGGGGCTGGATGGAGGGTAACCAGGACTGCAACAGTGAATACACTCGAACATCTACATTTATGGTAAGTGTACACAACTGTACTATGTTCTTCGTGTTTCACTGTTGCAGTCATTACATTTGGGCAGATTCCCAAAGCTGTGGTTGGGAGGAGGAATTTAGATAGCATTAGGACCAGCTATAAGGCCCTGCAAGACTGCAGTGGCAAAGCCAACTCTGGATTTAGAGAAAATTGGCAAATGGTAATGCTTGGTGAAAGTATGTACAGAACTCCAGGTAGCAGCTTCTAGGATGTCCCTGGTAGGGACGCCTCTGAGAAAGGCTGTAGAGGTAGATGCAGCCCTGATGGAGTGAGGTCTGATCCTCTGGGGGATAGGTTTTCCATGGTGCTTATAGCAGAAATGAATGCAATGGCCTATCCATTTAGAAATGATTTGTTTTGAAATAGCCTTCCCCTCTGCCCCTGCAGCAAATAGCAGTTCAGATTTCCTTTGAGATTTAGTCCTGTCCAAGTAGAATATGAGTTGTCTGTGCACATCTAAGGAATGCAGTATCCATTCCCCTTTGTTCTGTGGATTGGGAAAGAAGGCTGGTAAATGAATGGACTGATTAAGAGCCACACTGGATACCACCTCGGGCATAAAGGATGGATTGGTTCTGAGGGACACCCTTTCCGCATGAAAGATGATGAAAGACTCCACTGCCATAAGGACTTGTAATTCAGATACCCTTCTAGCTGAAGTGATGGCTAAAAGGAAAGAAGTTTTCCAAGAAAGAAATTTTAAATCTGCAGTAGCAGCTGGCTCGAAAGGAGGAAGAGTGAATTTCTCCAAAACAAAGTTAAGGTCCCAGGCTGGAGTTGGAGCTCTCCTGGGTGGTCTCAAATTTTTGGCTCCTCTGAGGAACTGCTTGACCAGTGGATGAGAGAAGGGGGGGGGGGTTCTGTGTTATAATGAGCAGAAATGGCTGAGGCATGGATTTTAATGGAGGAAAAAGACAGGCCCTTGTGAAGCATCTCAGTTAAGTACTGTAAAATCTGAGGTAAACTGGGTGCTGCTGTGCTCATCCCTTGAGACTGGTTCCAGGCACAGAACCTTTTCCATTTTTCAGCATAGGAATTTCTAGTGCTAGGCCTCCTTGCCTCTAAAATGATATCCATCACAGGTTTACTGACGGATGGTAAAGGAGCAATTATGTAATTAGCCAGGCTGCAAGGTTCAGTGTTAGAAGCTGAGGGTGCAGAATCTGGTTCTCCTGCTGAGACAAAAGGGAATGGGTCTGAGACAGGTGCCATGGGGGTAACCGTGACACACTGTGCAGGAGGGGGTACCAGTGTTGACGTGGCCAGTCTGGAGCAATCAAAATCATCCTTGGTTTGTCCTGTTTGATTTTTAGTAGTACTTTGGAGAGCAGAGGCGGGGGGGAGGCATTTTTTCAGCTGAAGGGCAGAGCACCCACTTTCCAGGCTTGTTTGTGGGGAGTCCTTGTGCAAAATTTGTCCAATTGATAGTTCTGGGGAGAGACAAATAGGTCTATATCTTGGCTCCCCCATTCGCTTGTCAACATGTTGAAAATCCTTGGTCCCAGTTTCCACTCGTGTGGGTCCATGAGGTTTCTGCTTAGTCCGTCTGCCAGTGTATTTAACTTTCCTGGCAGGAATTGAGCTTGTAGGTGCACTTGTTAGCTCAAGGCTGTGTTCCGCAATGCCATAGCTAGTCTGCAGAGGAGGTAAGAATGTGTACCCCCCTGCTTGTTTATGTACCACATAACAGTGGTGGTGTCCGTCTTTACCATTAGTTGTCCTGGAAGAATGTGGTCCTTGAAGGCTGTCAGAGCATTCTTTACAGCTAACATTTCTTTTTGATTGACATGCAGGTGCATTTGACTTGGGTTCCATTTGCCCTGAATGCACTTCCCTGCCACTTGAACCCCCCATGCATAGTCTGATGCGTCTGTTGTTAGGGCTTGGGTGGCAGGGGGTGGTGTGAAAGGTAGTCCCTTGTTTTGGTGGCAGGCCTCTGCCCACCAAAGGAACTCTAGGTGCAGGCAAGGTATGATAGGAATCATTGCTTCTAGGTCCTGAGAATGTTGACACCATAGGCTTTTTAGATACCACTGTAGTTTCCTCAGATGCAGCCTTGCATATGGAATTAAAAGAATGCAGGAGGCCATGAACCCCAAGGCTTGCAGTATTTGTCTTGCAGAGAGCAGGGTTTTTGTGGCCAGTTGTTTGAAGTAGGTTGTCAAATGAATTTGTTTCTCTGGCTTGAGGTAGGCCATCTGGGAAGTTGTATTCGAGCTTGCTCCCAGGAATATAATTTGTTGACAGGGTACCAGGTGTGATTTCTTTTAGTTTATGGTGTACCCTAGACAAGTTAGAACTCTTTGTACAAAGGCCAGATGATTCAAAAGTATGCCCTGGCTTTCTGCCTGAATTAGACAATCGTCCAGGTATGGGTATATTTCAATATTTCTTTGCCTGCAAAATGCAATAACTGGAGCTAGGCACTTTGTGAATACCTTGGGCACAGTAGATAAGCCAAAGGGCAGTGCAAAGAACTGATAGTGCGTGTAGCCTGCCTTGAAGCGTAGGCATCTTCTGGATGTGCAGTTATGCTTCTTTAAAATCTAGTGTTGCCAACCAGGCATCTTTGCCTAGCATAGGAAGTAACTGGTGAAGAGTCAGCATCTTGAATTTTGGAATCTCCAAAAAGGTGTTTAGAGTAGACAGGTCCAGGACAGGACGCCATGAATTGTCTTTTCTGGGAACCAGGAAAAGTCTTGAGTAGAAACCTTGTCCCTTTTCCTCTTCTGGTACCAGTTGAACAGCCCCATGCTTAAGAGAGAAAGCACCTGTTTTGGGATTCTGCCCACTGATTTGGGGGTAGGTCTGGCCACCCGCTTGGTGTTGGCAACGTGTGGAAGTGAAATCTGTATCCCTGGGACACTATATTTAAAACACATTTGTCCTGGGTAATGAGTTCCCAGTTCTTTTCATGAAGAGAAATCTTTCCCCCCAAAAGGGGCAGTCAGTTGATAAGTGTTTGGAAATTTTAAAAGGAAGTCATTGAATCAGTTTACCATGGGGGGTGTCTTATTACTCCCAGATTTGGAAGTGGAAGCCCCCCACTGCTTAGTCCTGTGTGTCCCCTGGGGCTGAAACCTGGGGGTTTTGCTGTGTCAGCTTGAGAAGACCTGGAAGAGGCTGGAAAGGACCAATTCTTAGAGGGCCAGTGCCTACTAAATCTATGAGGCTGAACTTGTACGAAATCTTTAACAGTTTGCATAGATATAGCTTTATCTTCCATCTTTTTAAGAACTTCCTCAGCCTTGTTGCCAAACAGACGGTCCTGATTTATGGGAGCATACAACAATTTAGCTTTAACATGATCAGGCAAAGATTGCTCCTTAAGCCAAGCATGCCTTCTGAGCACAGACCCAGTAAAAGCAGCCCTGCAAGAGGCCTCTAATTAATCAAAAACACATTGCAAAGTATGTTTTCCAACTTGTTCAGCAGAATGCATTAAATCCTGTAATTCTTTATTTTCCACACAGTCAGGAATCAACATAATTTTTTGTTTAAGCAATCCAATAACATGTTGCTGATACTTTAACATATGAAACTGGCAGTTTAAAGCCTTAATGGCTAAGGTTGCAGAAGTGTAAACCTTCTTACCCCATCTATCCAGCGTCCTGGAGTCTCTATCAGAAGGGCTAGGATTTTTAGCAGTAAAAGCCTTAATGCCCTTGGGCCCCTGTGAAATAGTCTCTGGATCCGCAATAGGATTTTTAAAAAGGAACTTGTGTGACTCAGGGACCCTGTAGTATCTGTCTGGTTTTCTGGGAGCAGGAGGCAAGGAATCAGGGGCCAAACTAGATTCCAAGAAAGCATCATCAACAATGTCTAGTACAGCAGGAATAGCTAAAGGCCTATGCTGAGGTAGGAAAGAGAAATCCCTAAGCCTCTTTTTTTTTTTAATCAGAAAAATCCTGGCTTTCCCAGTGGAAATGCTCCCTTAGAGTATGTAAGGTTTCCACAAAAGAAAAAATCCTCTGGACGGGAAGCAGAGGGAATGGAGTCCTCTGCATAAGAATCCTCATAAGTAGATAAGGGCAAATCCAGATCATCAGAAGAATCAGAAAAAACAGAATCCTGATCAGAAGATTCATAAACCACTTCGGTCCCAGGCCTCTTAGAATGGGGGGGCTGGCTTCCCTTGATTAGAGTTATTAGAACTTCAGCCATTCTTATCATTTGTTTTTTAGGCATAGAGGCCTGAGCATGTAGCCTGGGCGTCGTTTTTTTTTTAGGCATGGTTTGAGATTTAGGCCTAAGAGAAGAAGGAGGCGTTGGTTTAATATGCAAGTCTGTAGGCCTGAATACACCCTCAGAAGCTGGTGCCTGCTCAGCGGCTCTGGACCCATCCAAGGTAGAGATATCCGCAGGTTCCATATGTGAAGCATCTCGTGGCATACCGGACTCCGAATGGGTCTCAGTAGAGGCCCGTGAATCAGAAGTAGTAGTTATCAGGGGCTGCAAAAGCGCCTCACTGAGTACCGGTGAACTGGCGACTGGCTTAGGAGAAATGTCGTAGGCAGTTTTGGACCTCAACGACCTGTCTCTGTCTTTTTCTTTGTGTTTTTTTGGTATTCCGGTAGTCAGATGGCTAACCAATGTCATTTCTAGATAATTAAACCGAGAACCCAAATATTTTGAAGCGAAAATGTACCGACGACAGACAAAACCAACAGCAAGGTACGTCGTGGTCAGGGCCTAGGCAAGGAATACAGTACAAATGAAAATCCTTATGAGGTATTTTCTTCCCACAAGTAATGCAATTATTAACTTTTACTGACATCGGTAAGGAGCAAGAAAAAGTTTCCCCAACGGGGTACTTAGCTTTTAGTTGAAGACTTTGGTTCTGAAACTCGAAAATGAAAATTTCAGGAGTCGGCCGACTGGCACTTGCGAACTGCTTCTGGTTCGGGCACCGCGCGGAAGAATGACTGATGTAATGGCATCGGCTGCATGTTTTATACCCCTGACGTCATGGAAGAAGGGACAGCAACTGATGCAGGACCCAAGACTTTGTTAATCAGGCCAACTGAGGGCAACCTGCCAGCAGATTACCCAAATGTAATGACTGCAACAGTGAAACACGATGAACATCATGTTAGTGAGACAGTTTTATGAAAAGAGAGAAATTAATTATATTTGTTCACAGTTAGCCTGGGCTATTACATGAGCAGACCCATGAATCTGATAATTTTTGAGTAGTTTTTTCAACTGGGTATGGTTCTAATAGATTGAGGAAGCAGGTTGTCAGTACCACATAACACCACACTAAACCAATCACACACCTCAGACCAAACACATATACCAACACATGGTGAAGTTCTTGAATGTAACCTACCTAAACCATAAAGGCCTCCTAAATCCAACCTAAGAAAACAAGTACCCCCAGCAACCTCATAAACAGAGAACATAAACAGCACCCACCTAAGAGTCACACTGACTCTCTTCAAAAGCCCATAATGCAAAACCACCACACACTCTAATATTCTAGTCATAGCTGACTCCATAGTGAGACACTGATGCACCACTCTTCATTCTGTGCAAGGAGAGGGTCATAGTCAGTTGCCTATCAGGTGACAGGATTCACCACATCGTGCATGCATTCCTTGCACCACAAGTGCACATATGACTCACAATGCACTTGGATATAACTGACATGAGACATACCTTAGTGGACTATACAAAGAGACGTGTGACAGAGCTCCTGGAATACGCATCTGAAGCAGGTATGGACCTACTCTTGAACAGCATTCTACCATCACCAAGAATGATGATGCTATACAAACAAAAGATTATCGATTTCAACAAATGGCTTAGCTTCTGGTGTCATTCTAAGGGGTAGACAGCCTTAACAGCTTTACAGTGGTGGCTTGCACCTATCCCACCCCTAAGGCTTTCATTTACTGGCTAAAAACTTCTCCACCCCACTTGGGCCTTTTTATACAATGTCAGTCTTCCAAACTTCCAACACAACTAAACAGAATCTGGTCAATCTAAAGTTATTGCTGTTCACTCCTTACCCGGAAAACACTGACATATGCATCACAGAGACATGGTTCAAGACCAATGACAGCAATCCAACAGTGCAGGGTTTCAATGTTGTCATGTGTTAAGGCTTACCACTTTAGACAAAGGCACTAAAGGCAGCATTGGATCCATATTCTTAAAAAAAAAAAAATAATCACCAGACTTGTATCCTTACTTGTATCCTAACTTGTAACCCCCTCCACGTCCAATCTACTATTAAAAAAGCATATATCATATCACTGTTAACAACAGGACCCCCTCTATGTCCATCCTCAGGCCACAACTCCTACCTAATCAATATGAAGTTCCTATGTACTAAGCCAAATTCCATTCTCCCACAAGAATTCATCTACCCCTCCATTACCTAGAAGACTTGTACATCCTCGAAAATGTATGCCCAGACATTTCCGGACTTCATCAATACAAACTCTGTGGAACAATCTGCACCTCAACCAGGGGCGATAAAATCCTGGACTTGGTTCTTATCAATATGAGCAGTTTTGCTCCCTACCAGTTTTAACTTTGTCTTTGGTCAAAGCGGACCACAAATCAGTCACATTCACTTTAACGCTGAAGCTGGAAGCATCTGCCAATACTTCAGTATTCAGAGGTTATGCCAAGGGTAATCTAGTAAAACTGAGTGATGACCTAGATAAATTCAAAAGCCCCTTCCATTTCGACAAACCCACTGCTTATGCAAATCCTTTATTGCCAAATTATATGCACATGTAAGTAGTTGTACAGATGCATTGGTACCACCTTAAAAATAAACAGAATGCCAAATTTAAAAATAACTTCCTGAGGTGGAACCCTAACGCTCATTGCATGCCAAAATAAATTTTACTCTTGGGGGGTTAATAATGTTTTTGATAAACATGGCAAGGAATGCCAGACCCTGATCAAATCAACCAAAGCCAGATATGAAGTAAAAATGGACAACCAAATGAAGGCTAACCACAAAGCCTTCTTTAACTATTTGAAAACAACTCCCAGAACTATGCAGAGCTAATAGCAAAGGATATCACATACTTGAACCCAGAGGACATAGCCAATATACTAACAGACAAATTTAGTTCTGGTTTTATCCACCAAACCCCCCCCCCCGCCTACATTCCCAGATTACATACCTGCATTTACATCCTCCTCAAATATCCCAAGAATAAGTCTTCAAAGTATTATCCACAGCCAAGAATTAGAAGTTATGTACTTGCCATAACTTGGCCTCTGTATTGTCCATTTTCATTCATCCTAAAGAATGGGTTTAGCAACCAATCCTATGATCTGACTTAGCCGCATCTATCACACACCAGATCCAAATCTCAAGCTGTGTGTTGCAATGAGAAAGTGGTCTGAAGAGACTGCCCATTCCCAGATGCTCATGGTCTCTCTGCATAATAGGTAGAAACGGGTTCCTCCTTATTTGTTGATGTACCAGACCACTGACGTCATCCGTGTGGACTGCAATAGCCCCTACAGGGAGGACATCCTGAAAGGTCTGCAACAATAGGACTGACCTCATCTCTAGGACTGACATGCAACTTGGTCTCAGAGGGGGGCCATGCATCTTGGGCCATCTGTCCCAGGAAATGCATCCACTCACGAACATGACATTTGCAGATTGGAGTGAGTCTTATGGAGTATGACAGCAGATGGCAAAGAAACGAATGCTGCACCACCAATGTCCATTAAAGGACAAGAATAAAGAATCTTGCTAGACAAACTAGAAGAATGGCAGATGACATTGACCCAAGAGCTTGTAATACTAGTTCTGCTGGATAGGACAGGTGAGATAGTATGGCCCGCAGCTGATTTTTCAATGATGTGATGTGATGAAGAAGTAATGATGCCACGTGAGTCACAGTATTCAGTTGAGCTCCTATAAATTCCAGTGTCTGTGCAGGTGTCAGGGTCGATTTGGCATGGTTTACTGAAATGCCTAAGTCATTGGAGATCTGGAGCAAGTAATCTCTGGCTTGCAGAAGCTGATGCCTGGATGGTCCAGTGAGGACCAATCATCTTGACAGGGAAACACCTGGTATGCTTTGTGTCTCAAGTCAGCTGCCACCGATACCATTCATTTCGTAAATGCCTGGGGGGCTGTGGTGAGCCCACAGGTCAGTGCTCTGAACCGGTAGTGACTGGCTCCCAGCCAAAAGCGCAGATGTCTCCTGGAGTGCCTGTCTATGATCGTATGCATCCTGCAGATCTATAGAGCACATCCAAACGTCTTTGTGCAGAAGAGGTAGGATGGACTGAACTGTAACCATTTATAACTTCGACTTCTTTACAAACTGGTTCAAGTTGCTTAGATCCAAAACTGGTCTTAGGTCCCCTGTTTTCTCTGGCACTAAAAAGAAGCAGGAGTAAGTTCTGAATCTTATCTGTTGGGGTGGGACCTTCTGGATGACTCTTTTTTGAAGCAGCTTTTGTAATTCCTGAGCTGCACACTCCCTCTTACTGGGTGGAACATTGGGGAGTTTCTTCCTTTGGACAGGAGGTGGAAGGGAAAAGGGTATGTACTAACCTCTTCTGGTAATGCTTCAGGAGTGCTGATAGGGCTCATCAGAGAAGCAGTCTCTGAAATCCTGATTTTGCAGACCCCTTCTGCCTCTGGGGCAAATTATACCACTGAAATGTCCTCCTCTGCCTCTGGAGGAAGTAGCCCCATGCAAGTCCTGAAAAGGTCCCTGAGATTTATGAAACTACATCTTCTTACCACCTCGCTGGTTTCTAGAGAAGGTATGTTGGGAGTTTGAAAATTTCATTCCAGTGGCAGACAGGGTCTTTCCCTCATACTCAGTGTGGGTCAGCGTATCATTTACTGATGGTTCAAACAAAAGAGGAGCCATCAAAGGAGGCATTAACAAATGATGCCTTAAAGGGCTCCACGAAGTCACACAGCCTCATCCAGGCAGGTCTCCTAATGACGATGCCTGAACCAGCTGCTTGTGAGGTACCCTCCGCCGCATGGGAGATGAGCCTCATTGATATGTTGAAAATGGACGAAAAAGTGGCCATTTGAGCAGAGATCTTCTTGATGTCCTCCTCAGACATGGACTCAGAGAGAGATTTTGAAAGCTTATTGATCAAATCTCTCTAGTGAAGTGTGCCAGGCAGTTCAAAGTACAGTTGTGTACACTTACCATAAATGTAGATGTTCGAGTGTCTTTACTGTTGCAGTCATGACTGTAGGGTTCTCCCCTGCTGGCAGACAATCCTCGGTCGGCCAGAATCCCAAAGTCTGGGTCCGGCGTCAGCCGATCAGCCATGCTCCCTGATGTCAGAGCGCCAGGAGTACAAAGCTGGCAGCCGACGCCATGTTCTCCAGTTTTTCTTGCCCCAGATGTCAGATGTTCCAAAATGAGAATAACCCAATACCCTATGCAAATACACCTCAAAAGAAGGGTAAAGAAGGGAACCACACAAAAGAAAAAATAAGAGGGGACAGGAGGGAGGGTAACCCAGACTGCAACAGTGAAGACACTCGAACATCTACATTTATGGTAAGTGTACACAACTGTACTATGTTCATCATGTTTCACTGTTGTAGTCATGACTGTAGGGTTGAATCCCAAAGCAGAATAAAGGGGAGGTGGTCATAAAGTAGAGGGGGCGGCTAAAAGGCCCTGCAAGACTGCAGAAGCAAAGCCTGCCCTAGACTTAGAGTACAGAGGTAGATTGTAGTGCTTAGAAAAAGTATGCATCAGCATTGAAATAAATAGGACATGCTGGAGGGACAGATTCATAACTCAGAGGCTCCCTTCACTCTGGAATAAAATCCCAGTCCAGGTTAGGCAGAGTCCCTCATTGACTCTCTTCAAGAGGAATCTTGATGAGTGGATGGGAGATCGTAGGTTTACCCCGGGTATCACTTCTGTGTCACTGTTAGACAGAGGCACAGTATACTAACCTCGAAAAAGGGCATAGCAAAATAAATTTAAAATGGGTGGCGAAAGCCAAACACATTCTGGCTAGGCTTATAAATGCCCTAGGGCAGATAGCCTAGTATGAACCTATAAACCTATGAACTCCAAGTTGCAGCTTCCAAAATGTCATTGGTAGGAACTCCCCTGAGGAAGGCAGCTGAAGTGGCAGCAGCTCTGGTAGAGTGAGTCCTTATACTCCCTGGGCTTTGCTTTCCATGGTGTGAATAACAAAATCTGATTCCATGAGCAATCCATTTAGAAATGGTCTGTTTTGAAATGGCTTTACCTTGGGAACTTGAAGCATAGGAAACAAACGATTGCTCTGATTTCCTGATGTCCTTGGTTCTGTCCAGGTAAAAACGTAGTTGTCTGTGTACATCCAAGGAATGCAAGATCCTATTCCCCCTTATTTTGAGGACTGGGGAAAAAAGTTGGCAGGTGACTAGTTTGATTTAAAGCCACTTTGGAAACCACCTTAGGCATGAAAGTAGGATTAGTCCTTAAAGACACCCTGTCTTGGTGAAAAATAATATAAGGTTCCACAGCCATGAGAGCTTGCAACTCCGAAACTCTCCTGGCAGAGGTCAGAGCTAACAGGATGGCTGTCTTCCAAGATAAAAACTTGATGTCAGATGTGGCAGCAGGCTCAAAAGGAGGTAAGGTGAGTTTTTCCAAAACATAGTTGAGATCCCAGGCAGGAATGGGTGGAGATCTAGGGGGCCTTAAATTCTTAGCTCCCCTGAGAAACTGTCTCATGAGCTGGTGGGAAAAGATTGGAGGGTCTGTATTATAATGAGCAAAGATGGCAGAGGCATGTATCTTTATGGAAGAAAAGGAGAGACCCTTATGTAATAGGTCTGTCAGGTAAAGTAAAATCAGAGGAATATTAGGAATAAGAGGATCCGAATCCTGAGCCTGCATCCAGGTGCAAAATCTTTTCCATTTTCCTGCATAAGATTTTCTAGTGCTAGGACGTCTGGCTTCTAAAATGACATCCATAACCTGCTTGGGTAGGAGAGAATGAATCATAGACCCTGGATTAGCCAGGCTGAGAGTTTTGACATGGGAGTGCAGAACCTGTCCCTGGTGTTGGGACAGAAGGTTCGGAGTCTGAGATAAAACCCAAGCGGGCTCCTGAGAAAGGTTTTTCAGTGTTGGGTACCAAAACTGTCGAGGCCAATTTGGGGCCAGTAAAATTATCATCTTGGGCTTGTCCTGTTTGATCTTTAATAACACCCGTGGAAGAAGAGGTAGAGGCATGAAGGCATACCCCGAGAGGTTTCTCCAACTGAATGATAGTGCATCCACTTTCCATGCTAGTTCGTGGAATGTACTTGTGCAAAAAATCTGTAGCTGATGATTGAGGTGGGATGCAAAAAGGTCTATGTGAGGGCATCCCCAGACTGCTGTAATCATCTTGAATATTTCGGTGTCCAGCATCCATTCGTGTGGGTCTGACAGGTTCCTGCTCAGACTGTCTGCCAGGATATTCTGTTTCCCTGGTAGAAACTGAGCTTGAAGGTCCACTTTGCAAGCTAGAGCTGTGTTCCATAGATTCATGGCTAGTCTGCAAAGGGGGTAGGAGTCTGATCCCCCTTGCTTGTTTATGTACCACATAACTGTGGGTTGTCTGTCCGTATCAGTAGTTGTCCTGGTTGTAGAAGATTCCTGAAGGCCAATAGAGCGTTCTGAACGGCTAACATTTCCTTTAAATTGATATGCAGGTGCTTCTGATCCTTTGTCCAAAGGCCCTGCAGACATTTGCCCTGCAAATGGGCTCCCCATGCGTAATCTGAGGCATCCGTGGTTAGTATCTGGCTGGCTGGAGGCAGACTGAAGGCTTTCCCTTTGTTTTGAATACATGCCTTACACCACCAAAGGAATTCCTTTTGAAGACAAGGCAGGACGGTGATCTGTGTGTCTAAACTGTGGCAATGCTGAGACCATACACTTTTTAGGTACCACTGTATTTTCCTCATATGTAGTCTTGCATATGGTACGAGAAGGATGCAGGAGGCCATGTAACCCAAAGCCTGCAGGAATTTCCTTGCAGATAGCTGAGCTAGTGATGCCAAGGTTTTGAAAGTTGAAGCCAACTGTAATTTTTTTTCGGATGTCAGAAATGCCATCTGGGTTGTTGTGTTTAGAAGAGCACCCAGAAAAGTTATCTGTTGTGAGGGTGTCAAATTTGACTTTTTTATGTTTACAGTGAATCCCAGGAACTTGAGAAGATTCTGAACAAATTCTGAACAAATTCTAGATGCTGGAGTAAGACATCCTTGCGGTCTGCTTGAATAAGACAGTCGTCCAGATAAGGGTAAATTTGAATTCCCTTGAGTCTGCAATAAGCTAATACTGGAGCCAGGCATTTGGTGAAGACCCTGGGCGCAGTAGACAATCCAAAGGGCAGCGCAGAGAATTGATAGTGCCTCGATCCGGCCTTGAACCTGAGGTATTTTCTGCACTCCTGCCTGATGGGAATGTGTAAATAAGCCTCCTTTAAATCCAAAGTTACCATCCATGCATTTTTGCTCAACATTGGAAGTAGCTGCTGCAGAGTAAGCATCTTGAATTTTGGTATCTCGAGAAAAGTGTTCAAGACTGACAGATCCAGGATGGGTCTCCATGAATTTTGCTTTCTGGGGACTAGAAATAGCATTGAGTAAAAACCTTGTCCCATTTCTGAAAGTGGAACCAGTTCTATGGCCTTCATAGCCAAGAGGGCTTCCACCTGGTTTAAGGCTTCTAACCATTGATGTATTGGTAGATCCGGCCATCCGCTTGGTCTTGGTAGGGTATGAAAATGGAATTTGTAACCTCTTGAAACCACATCCAGAACCCACTTGTCTTGGGTTATATGAGTCCAATTTAGGTGAAAAAGAGAGAGTTTTCCTCCGAGAGGGGCTTCCAGGCAAGAAGTTCCTGCAGCCCAGCAGAGGGAGTCATTGAGCCTGTTTTCTATGAGCTTGAGATCTGTCCTCTCCATCCCTAGAGGTGGAAGCAGTCCACTGTCTTGGTCTGTAGGAGGTTTGCGTTTGGGGCCTTCCTCGGGAGCATCTGTATCTACCTCTCGAGGCCTGTCTGAATTGGGAAAGGACCAATTTTTAGTAGGCCAATTCCTACTAAATCTGGGGGGCTGTACTTGTAAGAAATCCTTAACCGTTTGCATGGATTTTGCCTTGTCCTCCATATTCTTTATCACCTCTTCAGGCTTAGATCCAAACAAAACATTATGCTGAACAGGAGCATGCAATAACTTAGCTTTTACTTGATCTGGCAAGTTTTGTTCCTTTAACCAAGCATGCCTTCTAATGACTGTGCCAGAGGCAGCAGCCCTACAAGAAGCCCCCAAGGCATCAAAACCACAGTGTAAACCATGTTTCCCTACTTGTTCAGTGGCATGCATTAAATCATGTAATTCCTTATTATCTGCACAAGCGGAAAAAAGAAGTTATGTCCTTACCATAACGCTCCATGTGGAGTGTTCATCTCGCCTTTGTTCTTACACACGGGTTTGGAGCCGATCCTCGGCTCCGAGTCGGCCGCATCGGAAAGCTCTGAATCTCAGAAAAGCTCAAGACCAGCCCATATCCCACAATCCTCCCTGCCATTACTCAGATCTAGTTTGCAAACAAACCAGACCAAAAATCCAACACCTCCGGTACAAGAACTACACACTCTCTCAGGCATTCAGAGACACTCTCTCACCATAGCAATAACTAAGGGTAGAAACATATACCCCATGATAGATGGGACCATATACCCCGGAAGGGGTTAAGACAAGTCGATCAGAATCTAATCCTACCCGTTCTTCCAAAACACGTGGGGAGGGGAAGGGAGGGAATGTAAGAACAAAGGCGAGATGAACACTCCACATGGAACGTTATGGTAAGGACATAACTTCTTTATGTGAGAGTGTTCAATCTCTCCGTTTGTTCTTACACACAGGTAGCATCCCTAGCTCCGTCACCCCGAGTGACTTATGGAAGAACGTTCCTAAGTACAGTGGAACCAAAAGATGTCCTGTCTTTGGAGACTTTGTCCACTCTATAATGAGTGATGAAAGTATGTGGCTTAGACCACGTGGCTGCTGCACAAATCGTGTCCAAAGGCAAGTGAGCTGCATGAGCCAAAGAAGTGGAGACGGATCTGGTAGAATGGGCCTTAGGTTTGGTGGGTAAGGACCGATTTGATTTAGAGTATACAAAGGCTATACAATCAGCAAGCCATTTAGATAATGTACGTTTAGTAATTGCCATGCCTTTTTTATTGTCTGCAAACGCGACAAAGAGCTGATCTGTCTTCCTGTAAGCTTTAGCCCTATCCAAATAAAATCTTAACTGTCTGTGAACATCCAACTTGTGCAGCTTATACTCCAACTTGTTAGTATGGTTCTTGAAGAAGGTAGGGAGTTCTATGGATTGGTTAATATTTGTAACTGAACATACCTTTGGAAGGAAGGATGGGTTTGTACGCAAACAGACTATCTGGATGGAATATCAAGTAAGGTGGTCTGACCGATAATGCTTGCAACTCTGACACTCTTCGAGCTGAAGTCACAGCGACGAGGAACAGTGTCTTCCACGATAAGAACTTTAGGAGGCAGGACGAAGCAGGTTCAAAGGGTGGCAACATGAGTTGCGACAGTAACAAATTCAAGCTCCATGGAAAGAAAGGTTTTCTGACGGGCGGTCTAAGATGGAAGGTTCCTTTCATAAAGGCCTTATAAAGTCTGTGAGACATAATGGGAGAACCCTCCTCACCAATATGGAAGTTCGATATGGCCGCCAACTGTACTCTTAGTGTGGAAGTAGAAGCTCCTTCGTGAAAGAGGATAGATAAGAATTCTAAAACTTTATGTAGAGGAGCTACCAGGGGGTCTAAGTGTTGGCTAGACGCCCAGTACACAAAGCGTTTCCACTTACTCCTGTAGAGTTTTGTAGTGGAAGCTTTATGAGAAGCAACCAGAATGTGTTGAACTGCCAGGGAAAGTAGATCAGACCTGGCTAGGCAGAGAAGCAGAGCAGCCAAGCTGCTAGTTTGAGGGACTGAAGAGACGGGTGAGGAACTCCCGACGAATGAGTCAGTAGATCTGGTACTGGGTCCAGAATCCACGGTTCCTCTGTTTGATGGGCTCAAAGAAAGGGGAACCATGTCTGCCGAGGCCAGAATGGGGCTATGAGTATTATTGTCCTTTCCAGGTTCTTGGCTTTCTGTAGAAATCTGGGAATCAAGGGAGTAGGTGGAAATGCATATAGGAGACCCAGGGGCCAATCGTGTATCAGTGCGTCCCTGGGGACATCCCCCGGAGGGGGTAGAAGGGAAAAGTAGGTTCTGCATTTTGCATTCAATGGGGAAGCAAATAGATTGCAGTAAGGCTGGCCCCATTTGCGGAAGATCTTTTCCGCCGTCAGTGGATTGAGGGACCACTCGTGAGGTAACAGTATGGCTCTGCTCAACCTGTCCGCAATGACATTGGATGACCCCGGGATGTGCGTTGCTATCAGAAAGCGACCCGTGGACTCTGCCCATTGCCAAATTCTCATGGCCTCTCTGCATAACGGATAAGACCTGGTTCCCCCTTGCTTGTTTATGTACCAGACCACAGACATGCTGTCCGTCTGAACTGCTACTGTTCCTAGAGGTAAGAGGGCTTGGAAGTGTTGCAACGCCAGGAACACCGCCCTCAGCTCCAGAACATTTATGTGTAGAGTGTACTTCATGTTGGACCACTCTCCTTGGACTGTTCTTCCCTGAAACAGGCGCCCCCACCCTATCAGGGAAGCGTCCGTGGTTATTGTGGCCGTTGGCCTGGGTAGAACAAACGGACGACCCATAGTGAGGTTCTGATTGTACACCCACCATGAGAGGTCCCGTCTGCAAGAGTCTGTTATCAGAATCTCGTGCGCTAGGGGTTAGTGCTGGAATGACCACTGCATGAAAAGCAGCCATTGTAGGATCCTCATGTGTAATCTTCCCATAGGAACTGCGATTAGTGACGCTGCCATTAGTCCCAAAACTTTCAACACCAGTTTGGCCGGGGCTTTCTTGCTCTCTAGTAGAAGAAGAACCTGCTGTTTGAGGGTTGACGCCCTTATTGGAGGGAGCTTTAGCAGTGTTAATCGTGTATCTAGGTCTGCTCCGATGAATGAAATACGCTGTGAGGGCGATAAGCAAGACTTTTCGAAGTTTATCAAAATCCCTAGGTGGGAACAAAGGTCGACTGTGTAGTCTCTGGCTTGCAAGAGGTGACGTGCGGTGGTGGCAGTGAGGAGCCAGTCGTCCAGATAGGGAAACACCTGGAATCCTTGTCATCTCAAGTGAGACGCAACTACTGTCATGCATTTGGTGAATACCCTGGGGGCTGAGGTGAGTCCAAAGGGCAGAGCTCGAAACTGAAAGTGACTGGCTCCCAGCCGGAAGCGCAGGTGATCTCTGGACGGTCTGGCCATTTTGATGTGGTAGTACGCGTCTTTGAGATTTATAGAGCACATCCAATCATTCTTCTGTAAGAATGGAAGGATCGATTGAAGCATGACCATCCGGAACTTTTCCTTCTTCACGAAGGTGTTGAGATTGCTGAGATCTAAGATCGGTCTCCAGTCCCCTGTCTTTTTTGGAACTAAAAAGAACCTTGAGTAAGTTCCGGATCCTCTTTGGTCCGCCGGGACTGGTTGGATGACTCTGTTTTTGAGCAGCTTTGAAATTTCTACAGCTGCTGGGCTTCGCAGATGGGATGGCACATCTGGAAACCTTCTTTGTAGAGGTGGAGTTGATGTGAAGGGGATTTTGTGTCCTCTGGTTATAATGCTTTTCACCCAGGAATCCGAAGTAATATTTAGCCAGGCCAGTGGGTATAAAGCCAAGCGACCCCCGACTGCCTCCAGAGCAGGACAGCCGGGCCTCCCTTCAGGAGTGCTGGAAAGGCTTCCCAGGGATGCAATCCCTGTCGCCTTGGTTATGTGGACCCCCTCTGCCGCCGGGGCGGCGTTTTCCATTTCTACCCCCCTGCCTCTGGAGGGGGTATCACTCTGTGTGGCTTGGAAAGATCCCCGATTCTTACGGAACCACATTTTCCCACCTCTTTGCCCTTTGGGGTACGGCCTAGTTGGAGCAGAAAAATGGACCCCGACAGCAGACAGGGTCTTTCCCTCTTGCTCACACCGAGTCAGAGTCTCCTTAACCTTGGGCCCGAAGAGTGTGGCACCATCAAAAGGGGCATTGGCAAAGGAAGACTTGAAGGCTTCCGCAAAAGAGAACAGCCGCATCCAAGATTGTCTTCGAAGAGCAATCGCTGAAGCTGCAGCTCTATTCGATCCTTCGGCTGCATACGAGATGAGCCTCATGGATGAGTTTACTATGGAGGTAAGGGTGTTAAGTTGTGCTGTTACCTTATCTGAAACAGCAGCATCTGTGTTACCCTGGAGGGTATCTGTCAGCTCCTTGATGAGATCCCTCTGCAGACGTGTGAAATGAGTCAAATAGTTTAGCGAACGCATGGAAAAAGTCACTGAACTAAAAACGCGCTTCCCATATCTGTCCATAGTCCTAGAGTCCTTATTAGGAGGATGAACAGATGAGGAAGACTCAGACATCTCCTTTTTCATGGCTGCTGCCGCCACCACCATAGCGTCGACCGGAACTCCCTTGGTGAGATAAGTCTTATCCTGGGGGGCGGTGATAAACTTGTTTGGTTTTCTAGGGACTGGTTCCACTGTGTCAGGTGCTCCCATGCCCTTCGAGCAATCAATTCCATTAATTCATTGAAGGGCGGAGTCACCCAGGAGGTAGAAGGTTGAGCCCCAAAAGCCTTCAGCAGCACTGACTCGTCCTCAGTGGGGGCTAGGGATTGCCAATCATCCCTCTGTTTCAAGATCTCCAGGATGTCTGCAAATGACACATCCTCAGAGGATGACTTGGGGGACCCCTCTGCCTCATCCAAGTCGGTGTCAGACGTTAGAGATTCCTGTGGGGAATCTATGTGCCTCCTCTTGCACAACTGTTTCCTCAGGACCCCATCAGAGGGGCTTCTGGTGAGGCCTCCAAGGAACAGGGGGAACCCTCTGGGGGTGGCTGAGGCATTGGGGCTCTACACTTTGGATGGGTCATGGGGGCAGAAACAGAAAGCGGCCCTTTTTGGGAAGGTGAAGACGCCACTGATGAAGTGGTTGTCTGTGCAGACAATACTTTCCTCATAAGGTCAAAAGCCCCTGAACCCCGGGCCGAGGCCTCCCCCAATTCCAAAGAACACGGGAGCATCCCAGACCCAGGGGTCGTGGGCTCCGACCCCGAGGACGGAGCCGAGCCAGTCTGCGCCGAGGCCCCGAGAGGGAGAGTCAGCACCGACAGGTCGGTACGACTCTCGGTCCCGGAACCGAGGAGAGACCGTCGGCTCCGCGACTCCCCTACCGGTTCCGAAGGAGTCGAAGTCAATGGTGTCGATCGTGCAATGGACGGTTTTCGGCACCGAGGGCTCCACTATCATCAGATCATCCTCTCCCGGCTCCGAGATCTGGATGGGTCTCGAAGGAGGACCCGTTGGAGATATGGGGAGGCCTTCTAGTTTCGACACCAACTGGGAGGAAACTGCAATCAACTTGGAAAGGGCCGTGTTTTCCATGAGTTTCTGCACGACACGATCCACATCTGTCTCAGATAACGGTCTGGAAGAACGGGTCGAAGGAGCCGAAGATGGCACCGACCGAAGAATGGATGGTGGTGGCAGCTCCGACACCGGTTCCAAGATCTGGGGCTCAGTGAAAGATAAACGTTCGACGCTCAGCCCCGAGGTCTGTGGAACCGGCGAACGAACCTTAGAAGATGAACTCGGAACCGATGACATGGGCTCCGACATCTTCGACCCCTTAGAGGATTTAGAAGCCTGATCCGACTTGTCCAAAGCCTCTTGAAAGGCAGGCTTAAGTAATCCTCTGTCTATAAGCTTCCTGCATCTATCTGTCATGACCCTCCCGCTAAAGGAATGACAAATAGAACAATCCTCTTGAAGGTGGAGAGGGCCAAGACAGTAAATGCAGGACGCGTGATTGTCAGTAATGGACATTTTCTGCCCACACTTCACTAGGCAGATACAAGAGAAAAAACAACTATTAATCACTAATTCCTATATATATATATATATATATATATATATATATATATATATATATATGTGTGTGTGTGTGTGTGTATATAGAAAATACCTATATAAGTATACAAAAAGACACTTCCCAAACCACACCTAGAGAAAAAAGGGGGTAGGCCACAAAAAGGTGCCTGAAGAATAAAATGAGGGTATATAATGATAATAACCACACACACACACCACTTCTATATTATACTAAGAAATATAAACTTTTTTATGCAAAAAAATAAGCAGCTTATCTGAAAACAGTAACAAATTCTCAAATTTTTCTCTGGTCCGAGCTCTCCTCGATCCGATCTGTTGCAGTGGCAAACTAGATCTGAGTAATGGCAGGGAGGATTGTGGGATATGGGCTGGTCCCGAGCCTCTCTGAGATTCAGAGCTTTGCGATGCGGCCGACTTGGAGCCGAGGATCGGCTCCGAACCCGTGTGTAAGAACAAACGGCGAGATTGAACACTCTCACACTGGAAGTTAGCTTTTGTTTCAAAACAGACAGAAGAAATTGCTGGTATTTCAGCATATGAAATTGACAGTTTAAAGCCCTAATAGATAAAGTTGCAGAAGTGTACACTTTTTTGCCCCATCTTTCTAAAGATCTGGAATCCTTCTCTGTGGGAATGGGGTTTTTAGCAGAAGCGGCCTTAACCCCCTTAGGGCCCTGAGAAATGGTTTCAGGATCAGCAGTAGGATTCTTGTATAAAAACTGGTGGGAATCAGGGACCCTATAACATCTGTCTGGCTTAACAGGAGCTGGAGGAAAAGAGTCGGGAGTTAAGTTAGCCTCAGAAAAGGCATCATCCGCAATATCCAAAATAGGAGGGATAGCCAGGGGTCTATGTTGGGGAAGAAGAAGAAAATCCCTAAGTCTTTTCTTAGATTCCGAGTACTCCTGTCCTTCTCAGTGAAAATGTTCCCTCATTTCATGTAAAGTTTCCCCAAAAGAAAAATCCTCAGGGGGAGAAGCTGAAGGAATAGATTCCTCAGCATCAGAATCCTTATAAGGAGGGAAAGAATAATCCTGGTCAGAAGAAGAAACTGAAGAAACAGAAGCCTGATCAGAGGAGTCATAATATAATTCCTGCCTTGGCCTTTTATCTGGAGGGGGATATGAACCCCTAATCATAGTAAGTAAATCCTCCGCCATCTTAAGTAACTGTTTCTGAGACTTGGGTCCCGGATCAGAAGAGGCCTGGGCTGTAGTTTTTGATTTGGAAGGAATCTTTGCCTTTGTCTTTGGCTTTGCCTTTATCAGAAGCTGTGTAGGCCTGAAAACCCCCTCAGAAGCCGGTACCTGCACAGCGGCTCCGGACCCATCCGAAGGAGCACTGTCCGAAGGTCCTGCAACTGAAATATTCAAAGGCCTAGTTGGCTCCTCGTGGGAGTCTGTTTCGGCCATCGGTTCTGAAATGGCCGACGACAGGGGCTGCAAAAGCGCCTCAATGACGACGGCCGAACCTGAAGCTGGCTCTGCTTGTACAACATCGTCTGTTTTGGACCTCGTAGGCCTGTCTTTATCCTTGCGTCGTTTGTGAACTCCGGTAGTCGGAAGCGTGTCCGACGACATTTTGTAATTAAAACGCCTACCGAAGTAATGAAATGCAAAATCGTACCTTCGTTTAATCGTACGTTGATTAAATCTAGCACAAAACCGACAACTGGCTACATCGTTGTCAGGGCCTAAGCAAGGAATACAGTAAGAATGAAAATCCTTATGAGGTATTTGCTTCCCACATGAAATACAATTATTAACTTTTTCTGACATCGGACTGGAGCAAGAAAAAAGTTTCCCCAAGAGGGTACTTAGCTTTGAGTAGGAGAAGAAAGTCTTCGGACTGAAGTACGTAAGAAAAAATTGTCAGGAGTCAGCCGACCGGCACTTGCGAACTGCTATCACCGCACGGCAAGAAAGACTGGAGAACATGGCGTCGGCTGCCAGCTTTGTACTCCTGGCGCTCTGACGTCAGGGAGCACGGCTGAGCGGCCGACGCCGGACCCAGACTTTGGGATTCTGGCCGACCGCGGATTGCCTACCGGCAGGGGAGAACCCTACAGTCATGACTGCAACAGTGAAACACGATGAACATCAACCATACAGTGATGTAGCTGAGGTATACACAAGCTTTCCAAACCTGTCTTTTGCTCTGGACTCCCTGTTCAGTGGATGGACAGAGGAGCTTTGTTCTGCCACAGTGGCATCAACTGGGATTCCCTTGCTCCAGTAAAGTCTGTCTGAGGAGAGAACAAAGAATTTGTCTGAGCACTTGGAGATGGGCTAAACAGTGTCTGGTTGCTTCCAACCCTGGTGGGAAACCAGGTCAATAAGTTCAACCTTCAGGGGTGTCACCCAAGATGGAGATGGGCCAGCCCCAAAAGCCTCCAGTAACACTGATTCCTCAGGAGAAGGAGTTGGGAAGACCAACCACCCTTCTGTTTGAGGATCTCCATTATGTCTCCAAAGCAGACACCATCAGGTGGCGATCAGGGGGATTTTTCTCCCTCATCGAAATCCATGTCTTCAATGAGAGACTCCATAGGGGAGTCCTATGTTCCTCCTCTTACATGTTATATTCCAAGGTAACTTTTCTTTGGGGTGCTCGGGAGAGCTGTCGGAAGGGTGGGGGGATACCTCTGGGGAACTTGTGTAGAAGCCTCCTGGAACTGACTGACCTATAGGAGAAGAAATGATGGGCTCAAAGCTTGGACCCGATGAGGGGCGAAGGATAGGATCCAAGCTCAGACAGGACGGTTCTGGATGCAAAGAGAAAGCCCTTTCCACTATCTGAAAGGCTGACAAACCCAGGGAACCCTCCCCCCCTCAGATCCAAAGCAGCCAAAGAAGGAAAGTCGGAGTCAACCCCGGGTCCTCCAGAGAGAATCAGACCAGAGCTATCCAGGGCCAAGGCATCGAGGGGAAGGAATGGATCCAACAAAGTAGGAGCCCAACCTAACCCCTCAGACCCAATGTTGACCTCTAGGATCTGAGATCCACTCTGATCTAAAGGTAATGGAGCAGGGCTGATCAGGGACACTGTCGGAGTTGAGGAGGGAAGGTTCCTCAAATATGATGCTAAACCTCTTGGGGATTTTCGATCCTAGGACTCAAACCACAGGTCATATCGGAGAAGGAGAAAGAAATGGCTGGGCAGGAGCACTCATAGATCCCGCAGGGGATGGAGCTGGGAGGACCTCCATCTGGATCTGAACCCTGAAAAATCTCTGCATCATTCTGTCCACGTTGGCCTGTCAAACTCTTCGACGATCTGGATGAGGCAGTGAACGGGGGCTTTGAATGATTCCTCAGTGTCTGGAAAATCTGCAATGGCAAGGCTGGAGAAACTGGCTTGAGAACAAATGCAGGCAAGCGTCCTCTGCTGGTTGGATAGGAGGGTTTAGGATCTGAGGAGGAGGAGGACGGAGGAGGAGAACTGGCAGCATGGGCTTTACCAGTCAGATTCAAACCGTACTGGGGATCTGACGGTTGTCCATAGGTCTTCAGATCCGAAGAGGTTGGATCTGAGAGTGTCTAACTTTCCATGGATTCCGAGGAAGACCTTGGAGATCTCGGGATGGTCTTTTTCCAAGACACCAGGGCAGGCTGCAAAGCCTTAAAGGGGGTTTGAGCACCAGTATCAGCTGGTAAAAGCCCTTTTAAGATTAATTTATTTCTTCTGTCCAAGAGAACCCTAGGATTAAATGTCTTTCAAACAGCCCAGGGTGAGTCAAGGTGGGCAGCTCCAAGACAATATACTTACTTCTTGTGGGTATCAGAATTGGGGATCTCATGCCCACAAGAAGTGAACTTTTTGAAACCTGTAGGTTTCTCCGGTTTGTCAGACATCCTGAAGAAAGGAAGGATACTACAGAACCCTGAAATGAAAAAAGGTTTAACAGCCAAAACACAAGTACTAAGAATGGTCCTAGAAATTAAGGAAAGAAATGACAGGCAAAGAAAAGACCCTGGTACCAGCGAAAACTGGAGGAAAGAAAGAAAGTGCTTAGGATTTTAACAATTTCCAGAAAAAACAGCTATTACCAAGAAAAAAAGGCAGTATAATACCACAAAGAGTTCTCTTACTGCTCGAGTTTCAGATTGTTCATCCTATCTTGATGGCGACAAATGAGATCTGGGGAGGTGGGGATGGAATAGAGCATTATGGTTAGAGGGAGGAGCTCATGATTTGGATCCAAAGTCTGGTAGATGCAACTGAGTCGGATCTGGCAGTTGTGAGGAAGAATGAAAAGGACAACATCAGATCATTGCTTTTATGGGGAGAGATAACATATCAGGGGGCCTACTTGTTAGCCTGAAACATGACTTGTCATACCCCTACATAGGTTATTCAATATCAGACTCCAAACGGGCTTTGTGCCATAAGTATGGAGGACAGCAACAGCCATCCCCTTGCACATAAGTGGGGTGTTAATGGACTCAGGTAATTACACACCCATAAACCTGATCAGACTCATCTGTAAGACTGTGGAAAGGATCATCATGGAACTAATAAATAAGACATAGCTAATCTACACTCTCTCAAACCCAGACAGTTTGGATTTGTCACTGGTAAATCCTGCCTACTTAACCTGGTTGATTTCTTCAAGAACATTACTGACGCAATGGATGAGGGCAAATTGGTACACACTGAATACCTATACCTAACAAAGGCATTCAACAATGTCCCACACTTGCATATCATAGACAGACTCTCCGAGCTAAAATGTAAATCCCTATGAAACTCATTGTATAGCAAATCAGCTCACAAGCAGAAACCAGAAAATTAAGTCGACTGGCTCTACCTCTTCCAAAGATCTATCTTTAGTGGTGTACCTCAAGTTTCAGTTCTTGGGCCACTACACCTTGGCATTTGCTTCTCAGAAATCAAAGCAAGTGTTTAGCAGTTATGGCTGACCACATTTGCAGATGACTGTAAACCTGGTGCCAACATAAACTCTGCATAGGACATCAAAATCCTACAAGAGGACCTTTCCCAAACTAACTGCTGGTGTCAAAACCATGGACTAAAACTAAATACCAAGAGATGTATAACTGTAACCTTCTGCAGGCATGACTTCCCTTATCACTCTCATACTGACAACACACCCCTGAAAGTTGATCCTGTAGTCAGCAATCTAGAAAACAATGTCAGAAAATGAACTGTCCTTTGAAAACCCTGTATCCAATATCGCAAGGAGGTTCATTTTCATTGCACAGCTCATATGGCAAAGAGTCCAGGTGTAGGGATCTGATCATTCCACTGTACTTGGCTCTCATCAGGCCAATCACTGAATATAATGCCCCATTTGGTATGTAAACATCCAAACATTTGTCACAGCTGGAGAGATCACAATTCTTTCTCACTAAAACAATCAAGGGCCTAAATCACAAAAACACTGCAGCCATCTCAAAGACTTGTCCCTCTACTTACTATCATACAGGCTACAAAGAGGCAAATTCTACCTTGCATATACAACTTCAACAGACACTATCCTGTCAAACCTTTTACACTTGCACAAGTCCAAAAGTAGCATGAACATGTGCTCAAAAGATCTCAACCTCTTCTGCAACAGAAACAGAACATACTGGAGGGACAACAATGTATCAGTGAGAAAAAACTCCTCTATTTAATAGTCTTTCATTCCACATAAATCAATACTCCTTTTACACTATTCAAATGTAATCTGTATGAATGGATGGGAAACTGCAAATTCACTCCTGGTTTAGCACACATGTCCCCTCATGGATAGGGTAACAAATGTCTCTCAACATTTTTGTTTTCTTCAGACCTCTGGGTTAACTGTATGCAAAATATGAGGGCTAAAAACTACCACAGGAATGTAAAGCTAGGTTTCTTAAGATCCTCAAAAATCAACAGCCTAGTAAGAGCCTATGAACCTATCCTGTCCAAAGCTTTGGACTCCTGATATTTAAGCAAAACAAAACCTTCTGTGGTCTCTGGGATCTATGCCTGACTGAACAGACTAAATAGGATTCTGCTATGGAACGGTTAGTAAGGATGCCATACCACTATGGTGTAGTGTCTGTGCACTCAAGATGCTTCAAAGACACATAAATGGCACCTTTAAGACAGGTTCTACAATGGGGATTGATCCAAGGTTTTTCATTACTCTTCGCCAAACACTAGTCAAGCTTTTTTGGAATATAAAGTGCAGAAAAGCTATAGGCTAGTCCACACCAGACCTAATAAACTTTTGTGCCCTTGAGAAAGTTTTACTATCTGGGGATAGGAAGCTCCTGGGAGGGAGGTCTTATGATCCTTTTTTTTATTTTTTTGCACACTATCATCTGTCAGCCCACTGACCCATTCAAGATTCTAGGGGAAAGTACCCAACAGCCCCTTCTATTATAAGTGAGTGCTTAAACACAGACTAGTTTCATAAATGTGGTAGGCTGAGCTGCCACCTTGTCCCCACGATAAGCAAGCTGGTATTGACCTCTCAAGCTCATTTTCTCCTCCCCTACCAGTCCTTCCACTTTTTGTGCTGTTGCCAAAGAAGGGCTGCCTGGGTCACAGGGCTTCATCCCTGCAATTAACAGGGCCAGGATTAGGAGCTGGAGATTTTCATGACTATAGTCTGAGTTAGAACTATCTTAACAGGATATCCTAATACATGTAGAGCATGTACAAAGTCAGACTGCAATTTTTGTTAAATTTTACTGAAATTAGATTTCTGTACAGAATAGCAATGCAAGAATTTATAAACAATTCTTGAACCTAGAGTTCTTAGGTATTTAAAGGATGAAGTGATAAGCTTGTTTTCTTGTGTACTTCTCCAAAATGAGTTTTCTTATTTTTTGAATGTTTAGATCAACAGAGGTCTTACCTATTTTTAGAAACAACCTGTCATCTGGAAAAGCTGATGAACCACATTAATATTAAATTCAAGTTACCTGGATTTATTTATAGAAAAAGTTCTTCTGAAAGCCACTTGAAAATTAATCTGAAGACTGTAAGGTTAAAGAGTTAAAATAGATGAGGATACACAAATACTAAAGTACCACTGAATTTTGTTCCACCTGTTTCTCCTCTACTTTTATCTACAGTCAGGGTTGCCAGATTTCCAGACGGACAGGTAGGGACCTAGGTCTTCACTAAGTGAAACTACAAAAACACAAAAGGTGACAGGCTGTCTGGAACACAAATCCACGTTTATTTTAAATATTAAAACATGCCATTAAGCGCTTTTGTCATCCAATCACGATTTCATCCCAGCTTTAGTTTGTGTTTATTTCGTGGCTTTCGCTAAGTGAAGACCAAAAAAAAAAAAGTCTTATGTTTCAACAGGATTTTAAGAGGCAGTGCGGGATTCGGGATTGGGATACTGATCTCGGGAGAGTCCCGCTCAGATAGGGACATCTGGCAACCTTGCCTACTATCCACTTGTGTGTCACAAAGCAAGTTTTTCTCCCCTACTTTCATGAACATAAAAACCACATCCATGTCTGCACTGTTTTCTCTAATGTAATAACATTAAGGACTGATAAGTGAAGTGCCCCTTTAAAGGTGTTTTGAGTTTCAGGCTGGCACCCTGGCTGCATGCATCACAGACTGGAAATCTCCCAGTACTCTGTCAGGTCAACCCATTGTGTTCAATTTTCAGTCTGCTAGTTTTCTATAGCCAAATTAAAATATCAGTCAGTACTAAGAACATTTCTTGGGTCATAACCCATTAACCAAGTATGTCCAAAAGTCTTTAAATAAAAGAAAGAGAGCCACAGGGCAAAAGAGCATGAAGATTAATTATTTGTATTGAAAACAATGAAAAACAACTCACAAACATCTCCTGTATTGAGCGAGTACAACGATGGATGCATTTTCTTAGAAAAGAACACATCTAAAAAGACAAAAAGAAAACACTTGCTATTTCAGGCATTGTGACACATTCTAATAGGGCAAATAATAAACAGACAACTGGCTCAGTGAATAATGTCACTCTATGGAAATACAACGCTCCCAATGTACCAAGAAGCATTTACTACAGAAAACCTTACGTCAACTGCTGATCATTCGCACTGTGCATGTTAAACTCAACTTGGGCAACTCAAAACGGCAATAGTAAAGGCTGTAAACAAGACAGTACTGCAGCTACATCTAAAGTTGATATATGCTCATAGCCGTACATGACTTATCTCTCTCTGCATATTGGAACAGAACAGTAAAACTTCATCTGTTAACACAGTGACACTAAATACAAGCAACAAAGCTTGAAGGAATGCATTCCTGGAAACATTCTCCTGATCTTTCTAGTGGTTAACTACTGTACAAAAAGTCAAATATAACAAAATAAGAAGCCTTGTATGGAGAGTACATGGAGGATGGCCCATCTACGGGTCTTGTCTTCAGGAAGTGCAAGCTACCTAAGCACCAGATTAAATGGCAAAATAGATAAGGCAAAGGATGTTGCTGAAAAGCAGTTTCAAAAATTAACCAATGTTATAGGACTTATAAATGCTGAATGCAGAATGAAACAAATCAATGCTGTATAAGGAATACACTGCCTGACAGTAGAAGGTGCAGGATATGAGAAGTTGAAGAGTTTCATCCTGCAGTACTGGGTTTGATTCTCATAGCATCCTTCTGCATATACAGTACTATGTAAAAGTCTAAGCAAGTCACTTATCTAAGCCTTTGCTCCTGGGATACCAGTGAAAATAGATAATTAAGCCTAGATGGTCTTACTTAAAAAAAAAAAAAATAAAATAAAATACATTTAAAGCATGACTGTGGCCAATGGGACCCTGTGTAGGAGAATGCCCCCCCCCCAGGCATGTCAATATCTTATTTGGCTGTGATCTCAAATTACCATAAAACACTGTTTAAAACTGCATGCACACTGACAGGTTTGTTCTTTACTTTTACACTGACTGCAAAGATTTGGATTTAATTTAGTACATTTATTTTAAACTTTTCAGTAAAACCACTGGCATATATTTGTAAACAATACAAAACCTCACACTGAAAGCAGATGGTAAACCCTTCCTTTCTGAGGCACTCACATTTATTGAAAAAGCATCCAGCAAACAATTAAACTACAACAAATTTGTTGGGATTCGTAGTCCAACAGCATATGGTAAAAAGCGCTAATTATTACAAGTTCCATGAAAAGTTCAGGAATTCAAAAGCCAAAAATGCATTTGCTAGCAGTCTGAGACAGTCTACTGGACACCAATGTTCCTTTTCAGGAGTACTATCTGGTGAAATGACTTGAACCACACAGAAGAGAAATGAAGGCTGAGGAAGTCAAACTCTGCACTGCAGGAAGCAGCACATTAACAGCTTACAGAATGTCCACAAGTTTAAAGCTAAGACTTTAACTATGAATACAGTTTTAATTTAACTTGTTTTTTTTGCAAGGACATGGATGTGAAATGCAGTCTGTTTGTCTACAGCAGTTTGTCTCACACTATAGATGCATTTCACACCCATCTCCTTGAAAAAAAAACAAGCTAAATTAAAACTGTTTTCATAGTAAAAATATTAACATTAAACTTGTCGACTTCATGCTGTCTAGTACATTCACAGCCAAATAGTGCACAGGCTATCAACAGTCAACAAAACAAACTAAGGATCATACTCAAAAATTTGGACTAGCATTACCAGGCTCAGACTATTCAAGTATTACCTGGGAGGCGACTAAATTACATTTAAGAAATGTTCATATATTACAAAAAACAAAAATGAAAATTTGCCAGACATTATGTAGCCATTAAAAGGAAACGAAGAACTGGTTAGAATTTACGAGAAGACTATTTCTGAGTGTCAAAATATTTTTATGACCACGTGTATTCGATAATCAATTCCTCCTGTGTGTCATACACTAGGATATGTAAACACGGTAGAAAATGTAATGAATGGTGTACAATGAAGTTGGAAAAACTTATAAAAAGAAAACTAACCTATGGATCAAGCATAGGAATGGTCTTAGGACAATAAAAATAAGTAGCAGGAGGTGCAGTTTTAGGAAACTGGTAAGGAAAAATATGAATTATCAGTTGGCATCCAATACGGTAGAAAATTTAAAACTTGAGGAATTACAGAAAGGATGCTCAGAATTAAATTAGCATTATAAAACAGGACACTTGGATTACCAATAAAGTTCAACTGATACCTATATTTTCAGAGAAATGTTCAGCATTGTCAAAAAGAAATAAAAAACAGACAGTTATAATAAAGAGGTAACTACTCCAACATATCAGAGAAAATGATAATGGGAGCTCTACAGAAATTTAAATCTAACACTGGAGCAGGGCCAAATAGACTAAATGGGTTGTTCTTGAATGGCATGATAGACCTGGTGGCTGCATGCCTACACAAGCAGTTTCAAGGAAGTCTAGAAACAGGATTTGTTACCAAAGTATGGAAGTTTGCTTTGGTAGTGCCATTATCTAAATGAGGCAAAAATTAATACAGCTGATAACTACCAACCCACTGTAATTTATGAATTAATGAAAGAGAAATTGAAACCTGCCCTGGATACTTTACCAGCATGGGTTCTGTGCAAGAAGGTTGTGTGTGCCAAATCTAATAAATATTTAGCAAAATATCTGGGAAGCAATGGTTATGGGTCTGTCAATGGATGTAATCATTCAGTCCCCTCACCATAATATTATGAATACAATGTGCAAAAAATAATCTGAATGGATATACTATTAACTAGGTATCTAAATGGGTCACCAGTACAAAATTTACAGTTAAAATAGAGGACATTACATCTACGGATAGCACAGTTCTGTAAAATCTTACCATAACAGTAGATGTCCTTCTCATCACTGTTGCAGTATTCTTTGCAATAGGGATCCCCTGTGTAGGGCGGCCTGATATCTGGCCAGTATACCAAAGCGTAAAGAGTATGTTGTACATCAGACGTACGGTCTCCACTCATGGCGTAGGGCATAAAGGTAACGTCTAGATGTACCATCCTCAGAAATGAAAAGCCCCAGTAGGAATGACAGCCTAAGGATATTATCAGCTAATAGGCACATCCAGAAGGAAAAAGGACCAGAGGAAGATGGGAGGAAGCGAATACTGCAACAGTGAAGAGAAGGACATCCACTGTTATGGTAAAATTTTACATAACTGTACTATGTCTTTCCATACCACTGCTGCAGTATTCTTTACAACAGAGAGAGCACAACAGCTCAGAAAGAAGACTGGGAGGAGGAAGGGCCAACACAGGCCGCTAGGAAGCCATGGAGAATGACCCGGGCAAAATCAGCTCTGGCCCTAGAAACCAAATCCAGCTTGTAGTACTTGCTAAAGGTATGCACAAAAGTCCAGGTAGCTGCCTCAAGAATAGAATTAGTATCCAAACCCTTGAAAAAAGCACCAGAAGAAACCATAGCCCTAGCAGAATGAGCATTAACAGAAGAAGGAAGGCTCTTCCTATGAAAAGGATAGCAAAAAGAAATGGTTTTAGATATCCAAGAAGAAATGGTTTGCTTGGAAACAGCCAAACCTAAAGACCTAGGAAGGAAAACAAAAAAAAGATTTACGAAAAGCACTAGTCTTATCCAAATAACATATGAGTTGTCTATGCAAATCTAAGGTGTGCTAAACATTGTCACAAGCAGATTGCGGACAAGGGAAAATAGTGGGCAAATTGATAGACTCGTTAACAAACAACTCATTAACTACATTTTTAAGCACCTTTATTGAATTATCACTTGTGTCATAGACAAATTTACATTCATATGAAAGTAATCAAACTGTATTAACAAGTTAATGTTTACAAAATTATACTTGACATATATTGCTATACATCATATAACCTAAGCAACATTACATAAATTATTCAAGGCCTGCCTCATTTTTTTCTTAAACAAGAAGCATCATTATTAAACCATCACTTACGACACAGGCAATCATACATTTATATAAATGAAAACAAACTGCACTGACACAATCCTAGTTGCAAGCATTTTGCATCACAAACCATAGTGACACACTCCCAGTTGCAAGACATTATACATCACTTATAATCTACTCAATCATTTTCAAACATTACATAGCTCATTCAAGTCTTGCCTTACTTTAAACTTCATTCCTCCTCTGTATGCATTGTTCCCATTATTCTCATTTTTTTCCTACGTAGTTTGCACGCACCCTTTTCTAAAGATCTCAATTCAAGTTGTTTTGTCTCTGTTACTATATTCACTACTTCTAGTATAGTTGGTCTACACTCTGATTTCCATTTTCTAGAAATTGCTTTTCTGGCAGCCACCATAATTAGCACAGCAAGGCCTTACCTTGTCTAGGCAATTCCGATTCTGTATCATAGCTTAGAAAAATCATTTCCCACATCACACCAATCTGCCCACCCATCATCTCCAACAGTGCATCCAGCAGGGAATCCTTAAAGTCTGTCAACTCATGACACTCCCAGAAAACATGTTCCCAATTACCACTCTCTTCCCCGTCACACCTCCAACATTTGCTCTCTACCTGAGGAAAAATTCTCTGGAGACTACTTGGGGTATAAAAATATCTATGCAAACACGTCTAAGCAAAAATCCTAAATCTTCTAGATTTTGTCGCATAATTGGGAAACATACATATATCCTCCCATTGTTTCTTTGTGAATTGCTTATCCAATCTCTTGTCCCAATCCTTTCTAACTTCCTGTCATTGATTCTTATATTTATCAATCATGCAATATTTTATATGCTCCACTAATTATTCCTTTTTAATGGCAGCTTCTCTTCTAGATTCTACTAAAAACTCTACCAGTGCTGGTCTTTTGTTTAGGACTCCCTATTTCTTTCTCTTTGCCTATAATCAGATATCAAGCCTACAGTGAAAGGCAATCTCTAACATGCAGTCCAAATAAATTCTTAGTATCTTCCCATTCTATAATATTTCCCTCTCTAGTTATTTATTTCTAATACCTTTCTAGTTTTCTCCAATAAATTCCAGCTCCCTCTTGCCTATTGTCTATATCCTAATTGCAATCACCCCTATTGGCAGAATCTCCTTTCTCCAGTCCCATGTTAGCTTAATCTTAGGTTACTTTCTGCTACTTTATAGATATAATATTCTGTATGATTACTGTTGCTCTCCTTAAAGGTTTGCATCCAAAATCCCAGCCTCTCCTTGTTTCTTGAGGTTCCCCCATGTTTCATTATCATCTCTTTCTACTTTGAATAATAGTTTTCTGCTTGCGCTAGGTATAGGAGCCTTAAATGTGTAGCTCTGAAATACCCCTTCAAATAGGGTAATCTCAATCCACCCTGTTCTACTGGAAGAATCATCTTATCCCACTTGACTCTTCCCATCTTCCCCTCCCAGACAAAGTTCTTCAGCTCTTTATTAATTGCTATCCATAGCTTATCCTCTGGTTGATAAAAATATGCCTGACCTGTGTATAAGACTAATGGGACTAAAAACATTTTGTTTGTACCTTGCTATCTATATCCATATAACAAAGCTTCCATGTTCTCAGTTTTTGTAGTATCTTTTGTTTAGTCTCTTCCCACATCTCGTTAGCTGCCACACCAGAATAATTTTTAATCCATACTCCTAAGTACTTCATTGCATCATGTCCCCATAAATAGGGATATTGCTGACCAATTCATATGTGGGTACATAATTTAATTGCTATTGCCTTTGTTTTAGCTTAATTAATTTTGTATCCCAAAAAGATTTGAAACTGTCTTAAAATGTTCCACAATGCTGTAATGTCTCTCTCTGGTTTTGTCAGGTATAAAATAATATCATCTCAAATAGAGCCAGCTTTTCTTGACTACCATACCAACTATATCCTTTAATTTCTGAGTCCCTTATTTTCATTGCCAATGGTTCTAAATATAATGCAAATAACAATGGGGAAAGAGAACACTCCTGCCTGGTTCCTCTGCTCAAGCAGAAATTATCAGACAGGAACCCGCCCACTTTAACTTTTTGTCTCCGATCTCTTATACATCCTCATAATCAACCTTATAATTTTTTCAGGAAATGCAAATACTTCCATTGCCCTGCTCATAAAGTCCCATCTTACTCTGTAAAATGTTTTCTCTGCATCAAGACCCACCAACAACAATGGTATTTCTCAGATTATGAATTTCATATCTCTACCTTCTTTTCCACTGTATATATAAATTGGTATCTTGTAAAGCTTCTCAACTGCTTTCAGCAAACTCTGTACACTGTCTATTAACAACATTATTGTTTGTAATCAAGTGCATTAAACACTGCATTCTCTATGTAATGCTTGTACAAACTGTTAATTTTGTAAAATTTTTAAGTACTATTGTGGAGCTTTTCTCCCCGAGCCTCCCTGAAAAAGGGCTCTAGCTCAGTCGGACATTCCTGGTCAACAAATGTCAAAAAAATAAATAAATATTTTCTTACATTCTGCTTCCCTCTGGATCATCAATGTTCCGTTAATGTTGTTAAATGTTTGCCTCCCCTCCACAAAACCACAGAGATCCATATCTATCAATTCTAGCATTACTTTTGCCATTCTTTTAGCCATTACTAACATAAACACTTTATAACCATGGCTTAGTACTGAAATGGGCCTTTATGAAGGTGGATCTGATGGATCTTTACCCTCTTTAGGTGTTAAGCTACCACTGCTTTCTTCCAGGATGTTGATACTTCTCCTCCTCTTAAAAATACTGTTAAACAAACCTTCCAAATTATTATCAGTTTTCTCCGTCCTAGCTTCCAAACTTCCACAGAAATACTATATATTCCTGGGGACTTTCCTGTGGATTGGTTATACATCACAATTTTTATCTCATCTCCTCCTATCCTAACCGTTAGTAACTGAACTTCATCTACCTCTAATCTTGGCATATTTAAATCTTCCATAATCATTTCCATTTGTATCTTTTCTTGATTTCCACATTTTTCTGCTTTATATAGACTTTCACAGAATTTCTGAAATATTTCTAATACCGCTAGACAATCTTGTTACCCTCCTTGTTATAGGCTCCTTAAGCTTGGTGATAGCCATTTCTACTTTCTGTAAAAGTTTTTCTGCTCTAGTGTTGTTATCAAACAACAGCTGCTTAACAGCAATCTTTAAGTTGTGTATATTACTGAGGTAATCCCTTATTTTCTGCCTAGCATTCTGTAGTTGATCCTTTTCTTGTTCTGTGAGATTCCCCCTATTCTGCAATATTTTAACATTTGTCAGTCCCTCTAAATTCTTATTCCTTGTTAATCATAGCTTCCTTTCTTTTATTTCCACCATATTTTTAAACTCCACCTTAATTTTATCCCACTCCCTTGCTATATTTTCAGAAGTAATTCCTAACCTCTCAAATAGCTCCTGAATAATCTCCACTACCCATTCCTTAAATTCTTCTCTTCTCAACAGACAGGTGGGAAAGTGCCACTGTCTCATTTTTATTTCATTACCCTGTGAAGTGATTTTAGTTATTACTGGCGCATGATCTGAAATAATTATTGGGTGTGTATCAAGACCTTCGATTAAATTCACATGTTCCTAGGAAATGTAAATACTGTCTAGTCTAGCCCAGTTTTATCTTGGGGAATAACATGTAAATTCACTCCGAACTCTTATTATTGAATTCACATCTTTCATGCCAAATATTTTCATAAATGCCTTCAAAAATCCACCCTTCTTTGTTATACTTTCCCTTTTGGGTCCTCCAGACACATCTTCACTGCTGCAAATCAAATTCCATTCCCCACCTATAAGTAACTTTCCTTGCTGAAAACTGATTATCTCTCCCAAAAATTTCTTAAGCTTCGTTATAGCAGTTTTAGATGGAATATAAATACATGCCAATGTAATACTTTTCCCCTTAGGACTATAAATCTGCCATTATTACCTTTTTCATCCTATTCTATCACTATTGGAGGTACTCTTGCAATTAATATAAGTACTCATTTTTTCCTCTGTCCCAGATATTCCGCTAAATAACCATTCTGAAAACCTTTCTTTACCAAATTCACATGTTCAGGTCTTTCCAAGTGTGTCTCCTGTAACACAACTATTTGCACTCTACATTTTTTAAAATAGTTCGTTATTCTTTTGTTTGTTTTTTTTGCATTTTTCTGTGACAGCATTGACATTTAAAGACATTATAGAAAGCATCATTGTATTAAACAGTTATTTCCACCTTTTACGTATAACATCTTGTTTGTTAAATGTCTAGTACCAGCTTTTGTGTTACATGCATACTCTGGCAGGTTGAACTTTTATACAGTTGTTTCTTTTCACAACAATTTGAGCCTATGTCACATCTTACAAAATGTTTTGTTTTACTGAAAGCCCTCAATCAAAATAAAACAAATAAAGCTCCCAATACCTCCTAAAAACTATTAATTTAATACTAACACACAAAACTATGTATGTTTTCAAATACTTAAGTTTTACTCTCCTAATAGGAACAAATGTCCTAAACTTTTAGCCATACTCACACACTTGAGTTAACCTAAAAGAAAGGTCACCCATGCTAAGACGCACGGTGCAGCCTGTGCTTCTACTAACTGCTAACTGGTTTTGTTTTATCTTTACAGCTCTCCCACCTGGGAAAACCTCTGAATGTTTTCAGAGAACATTATCTCCTAGCCAGTTTCTCTTATCTTTTTTCCCCCAGCCACTCCTTCTACACCAGACTGTAACCAATTTCTGTTTATCAGAGTGTATCCATGGAATTTATGAGAACCAGACTTCCAGTTTCTCATTATCAGACTGTCTCCATAGAGGTTCATAGGTGTAGGGCCTTTTTAAGCCTAGCCATGCATCCCAAATCTATGACAAGTTCTGATACCCTTGATAAGCATAAGCATGGGCCTTGGAGATGAACCATTTACAGGTTACCTGTGTCCATTAGAGACACAGGTGCCAAACCAGGGATGAATTTCCCATTTCCCATCTAGTTGTCCAAGTTGCACTTGAATTGGGTTAGGGAGGAACTCTGCTTCACATGGCTGGGGAACTTGTTCCACATATGAGGTAGTCTCTGGGATACATAACCTCTCTCTCCAGCAGGTCCTATTTATGTCACAGGCAAGGTTTAAGTCTTTAGAATGGGTAATTATGGTACTGTTTGCTTTGTGTATATGCAGGATGTCAATCAGAGTGTGGTCTGACAATGCCATGTATGCCAGGCATAGATCTCCCCTCAAAAGCCTGTAGGAGACAGAATACAGGGATATGACCTTGAAGTGGTCTGCATAGAACATTTTACTTATGCCCTGTATTCTTTTAGTGAGGAATCTCTGTGGACGTTCCAATTGTTGGGCATGCCTGGTTAGGTACACACCAAAGGGGGCATTATACTCAAGACAGTTCTGATGAATGCCAAATACAGTGGAACAATGACTTCCTTGGACTTAGATGCCATACCTTTGTTAACAACTTGTGCAACACAGAATGGTTTCCTCACAACTGTAGACATGTGATGGTCAAAGGCTAGATTACTATATGTGTCCCTAAGTCCCTGACTACTGGGTAAACTCTAAGGGATGTGTTGTCAGTATGATAGTTACCAGGGATGGATGACTTCCCAAAGGATACTATTATGCATTTCTTAGCGTTTAGTTTTAGTCCATGGCTCTGACACCAGTTGTTTGCCTGTGTCAGTCGCACCTGGTGAACATCTGTGTTAGTGTGAGACTCTGTTTGGAATTATCTGCAAATTTAGTTAGCCAGAGACCAATGACATTGGCCTTGACGTCTAAGAAGTAAATACCAAAAAGAAGCGGTCCAAGGATTGATTCCCTGAGGGACTCCACTTGTGACTGGCCTCTTTGTAGAGGTGGACTCCCCAATTCTAACTCCCTAGGTCCTGTCTGTGAGCCAGTTGGCTATCCACCGGGTGACATACAGGTTTGTACCTAAACTCTTGTGTTCATTAACAATACCCGAGTGGGATACTGTGTCAAATGCCTTGGCCAGGACAAGGTAGGCAGTGTGAACAATTTTGCTCTCATCCATTGCTTTAGTGACCTTCTTGAAGAAGTCCACCAAGTTGAGTAGGCATGATCTGCCCTTGACGAAACCAAACTGGGTTGGGTACAGTGTATGGAGGTTTACTATATCTCTATTGATCATCTCCATGATAATTCTTTCCATGGCTTTAAATATAAGACTAGTGAGATTTATGGATCTGTAATTCCCAGGGTCTGTAGATGGCCCACCTTTGTGCAGAGGGATGACTGTTGCCTTTCTCCATTCATGAAGCCTGTTTGGAGGCTACCGTTAAACAGTACTTCCAGAGGCCCTGACAGGTCAAGTTTCATGCTATTTAGAAGGCATCATGGGATACTGTCTGGGCCCATTGATGCAGTGTTCTTGGTTTTAGAGAGAGCATTAAGGACCTGTTCCCTAGTGATAGTTATATTTGATGATATTTCCTGAGGGAAGACTGAGGAGGAGAGAGGGGTAAAGTTGGAGCTGAATTTATCAGCCAAGGGGTTTACTATATCTTCTGGCTCAGTATAGCAGACATGCGAACGAGACAGTCAATTTCTCTTTATCAGATTGTTTCCATGGAGATATGAGGGCCAGATACAAAACTGCTATTAAGCTTACATTCATTAGCTAGTAAAAAGCATCATAATATTCAATATGCTTTTTCATTTACTAGCTTTCTCTTAAAACTCATTACTAAACCAGTCTAAAGTCCTTAATCCAGTCATTCCTCCCATGCAAAAATGAAAAAAGCACAATAACCAGGCTTTTTTACACTGCAATGCCTACATTTCTTAAAAATGAAAAAAAGAACAGC
Organism: Protopterus annectens; assembly: GCF_019279795.1. Lineage (NCBI taxonomy): Eukaryota > Metazoa > Chordata > Ceratodontiformes > Protopteridae > Protopterus > Protopterus annectens. The sequence continues at coordinate 397,064,252 of NC_056746.1, read as the reverse complement.
AGCACTTATTCACAATCCCCATTACACTTAAAAATAACTGAGAAAACTTTACTTTATAACATTCAAAGAAAATCATATACTACAAAAACTGTACTAAAAGTTTTCTTTACTTACAGTTAACTTTCTCCTCTCTTCCCCTCCCCGAAAGCATTTTTCAGAACACTAATGACATGAAATAGGGCATATACTTTATAGCCCCCACAAGCTAAATCAATTCCAATAATTGTCTAATATTTCCAGATTTTCTTGTTCTGTCATACTTCACAAATATAATTATTGCATTGTAATCCCACATTAAGTTACATGTTTTAATACCGTTCATCTCCATCTCCCAAATCCAGTCTTTGCTTCATTTCCAATGTACTCTCAATTATTCTAGTCAACTCTTGTGCTTCCTTCCTTCTCTCCAACATTTTCCATTGAAACAGTGGAAAAGGTTTCACAGGTACAGTCTCTCTGTGGTCTTTACTACCAACAGAACACACAGAATCTCCTCCTATTTTACAGCTCACTTTTTGTTGGACAACCTTTTGCATTTCCTCCTTAGCATGTACTTCATCAAAATTATTTTGTCCCTCCTTGGAAGAATACCTTGAAGACAGCTGGGTACATGAGTTTGAATCTCACACCTGCGTCTCGACATTCCCTGAATAGTGGAATTAATTTACTCCTCCTCATCTGGTGTACAGTGAGTAATTATTCTCCACAAACACTCTGCTGTCTCCCACTTTCAGTATTTTGTTCTTCTGCCACAGTTTTGTCAGAATCAACTCCTTCTGCTAGTAGGATTGCATCTTTAATATTAAAGGTCTAGGCTGCTTTCTCACAGCCACATTTGGAGCATACACAAGATGTGCCTTTCAGCTGACTGCTACTGCTGCTGCTGTGGAATACCAGTCCAGTTGCTTACTTGCACTTTCACAAAATTAATGCAGTCTGCTCCTTCCAGCTTCTCTAGTATAGCTGAAAACCTCAGGTTTTCCCTACGTGCTCTGTCCTCTAACTCTATTATTTTTTGAAACATCTCTTCCTGAGCAGTCTCATATTCAGTCAGACTTTTATTCATTTCAACCTCTGACTTTTTGCAGCTTTATCACCACATCTGAATATCTGTTTAAAGTTTCTTTCATTTTTTCCAGTCTTTTGATGTTTGTGTTGATATACTGTGAGTGTTTCATTTACTTTAACCAGATCTGTGTGCAGTTGTCTTATATCTTCCTGTAAGTTACTGGAAGTCATGTCTGGAGGTTACATTGCTTTTTGCTGAACAGCTGCAGAACTTTCCTCAGTCGGTGTTTCCTCCTCACTTTTTGTATCTGATTTTTTCCCCAGGTGCTCTGTATTTTCTTCTTGGCATCCAGGCAGTACACTGGCTAGCCAGTTACTAAAATTTACCCATAAACACAAATGTCTACTGGCCTTCTCTGTTGAGTATCTGATTTCACCCTGGGAGAGCTAGAATTAAGCTGTTACTCAATGTGCAGCTATCTTGGAAGTCTAGAAGTAGATAATACTTTTGATAAAAAAAAACTCATTAACAACCTTCGGCATAAAAGTAGGATAATTATGAAGGGACACCCTGTCCTTATGAAAATCTAAAAAGGGAGGAACAGCCATAAGGGCTTGCAGTTCAGACACCCATCAGGCAGAAGTAAGGCCAAAACAAAGGGAGGAACAGCCATAAGGGCTTGCAGTTCAGACACTCATCAGGCAGAAGTAAGGCCAAAAAGTACAGTTATGTACACTTACCATAAATGTAGATTTTCGAGTGTATTCACTGCTGCAGTCATTACATATGGGTAATCCTGCTGGCAGGTTGCCCTCAGTTGCCTGAATTCCAAAGTCTTGGGTCCTGCATCGGCTGTCGTCACCCCTTTCCTGACGTCAGGTCGTCAGGGGTATAAAAGAAGCAGCCAACGCCATTTTCTTTAGTTTTTCTTGCCCCAGATGTCAGGTGCCCCCTAAAAGGGTAGCCAAAATTTATATATATATATATATATATATATATATATATATATATATATATATAAAAATAAAATTACATGCAGCAATATAAACTTTACCTTCATCCACAAGCAAATACACCACATAGGTTGTATAAATCAGAGAAGGAAAGATAGATTTCATCAGAAGAAAAGGGGGGATGGCGGGTGGGTAACCTGGACTGCAACAGTGAATACACTCGAACATCTACATTTATGGTAAGTGTACACAACTGTACTATGTTCTTCGTGTTTCACTGTTGCAGTCACTACATTTGGGTAGATTCCCAAATCTATGGTTGGGAGGCTGGAGCTAAACAGCATTAGGAGCGGCTATGAGGCCCTGCAGAACTGCAGTGGCAAAGCCTGCCCTGGATTTAGAGCAGAGTGGCAGATGATAGTGCTTTGTAAAGGTGTGCACTGAACTCCAAGTAGCTGCCTCTAAAATGTCCTTGGTTGGTACTCCCCTGAGAAAGGCTGCTGAAGTGGCTGCAGCTCTGGTGGAATGTGGCCTAATGCCCTTATGCACTGGCTTGCCATGGTATAAGTAGCAGAAACGAATGCAGTGACCTATCCATTTTAAAAATGTCTGCTTTGAGCTAGCCTTTCCTTGTGATTCTGCAGCATATGCCACTGGTAATTGCTCTGTCTTTCTGAAAACTTTGGTTCTGTCCAAGTAGAATCTAAGCTGTCCGTGTACATCCAAAGAATGCAGAATTCTTTCTCCCCTGTTCTGTGGATTTGGATAAAAAGTTGGCAAATGAATGGTTTGGTTAAGAGCCACACTGGACACCACTTTAGGTATAAATGTTGGGTTTGTCCTCAGGGAGACCCTGTCCGGATAAAAAATGATAAAAGGTTCCACAGTCATGAGTGCCTGTAGCTCTGAAACTCGTCTTGCAGAAGTTATTGCTAGGAGCAGAGCTGTTTTCCAAGATAAAAACTTTATATCAGCAGTAGCAGCTGGCTCAAAAGGAGGCAGGGTGAGTTTTTTCAAGACATAGTTGAGGTCCCATGCAGGCATTGGTGATCTCCTTGGAGGCCTTAAATTTTTGGTTCCTCTGAGGTACTGTTTTAATAATGGATGAGAAAAGATTGGTGGCTCTGCATTGTAATGAGCCAAAATGACAGAGGCATGAATTTTAATAGATGAGAAAGATAGGCCTTTGTCCAGCATCTTAGTTAAGTATTGTAAAATCTGAGGAATATTTGGCACAGCTGTATCTGTTCCTTGTGCCTGGTTCCAAGCACAGAATCTCTTCCATTTTCCAGCATAAGATTTTCTAGTACTAGGCCTTCTGGCTTCCAAAATGACATCCATCACAGCTTTGCTGAGAGGTGTGTTTTGTATGGCTACATTATCCGCCATGCTGCCAGGTTTAAAGTCCTGAGTTGGCTGTGCAGGATCTGATTGTTTTTCTGGGACAATAGATGTGGTACTTGAGGTAAGGTCCAAGCTGGGCATTGAGACAAGCTCCTTAATATTGGGTACCAGTGCTGGTGTGGCCAGTCTGGTGCAATCAGTATCATCTTTGGTTTCTCTTGTCTGACCTTTAGGAGTACCTTGGGGAGGAGAGGCAGTGGGGGAAAGGCGTATACTGATAGGTTTTTCCAGCTGAAGGATAGGGCGTCCACTTTCCATGCTTGTCTGTGATAAATCCTTGTGCAAAATCTCTTTAATTGGTAGTTGTGAGGGGAGGCAAATAGATCTATGTCCAGGCATCCCTATTTCCTTGTTATCATGCTGAAGACTTGTGGATTCAGCTGCCACTCGTGGGGATCCATGAGGTTTCTGCTTAGCTCGTCTGCCAGAGTATTTTTTCTTCCTGGCAGGAATTGTGCCTGCAGATATACTTGGCAAGTCAAAGCTGTGTCCCACAAAGTCATGGCTAGTCTTCAAAGGGGGTGAAAATGTGTGCCCCCCTGCTTGTTTATATACCACATGACCATGGTGCTGTCTGTCTTTATAAGTAGTTGTCCTGGATGAAGCAGGCCCTTGAAGGCTGCCAGGGCATTTTGAACAGCTAGCATTTCCTTCTGATTGATTTGTAGATGTATTTGGTTTGATTTCCATGTTCCCTGAATGCATCTTCCTGCTATATGGGCCCCCACGTGTAATCTGATACATCCGTTGTTAGTGTCTGCCTGGCTGGGGGTAATACGAATGGCTGTCCCTTGTTTTGGTGACAAGCCTTTGCCCACCATCGAAACTCCTGTTGCAGGCAGGGAATGAGAGTAATTATAGTTTCCAGGCTGTGGCAATGTTGAATCCAAACACTTTTTAGGTACCACTGAAGTTTCCTCATATGCAGTCTTGCATATGGAATGAGTAGGATGCAGGATGCCATGAAGCCCAAAGCCTGCAGAATTTTTCTTGCAGATAACTGGGCCTTTGTTGCTAACATTTTGAAATAGGTAGTCAGTTGCCTTTGTTTGTCTGGCGTGAGATAAGCCATCTGGGCAGTTGTATTTAAGCTTGCACCCAGGAATATTATCTCTTGAGAGGGTACTAGTTTTGATTTCTTTTTGTTGACTGTGTACCCTAGGCATGTTAGAAGTTTTTTTCACAAACGCCAGATGCTGTAGAAGGATGTCTTTGTTCTCTGCTTGAATGAGACAGTCGTCCAAGTAAGGATATATTTGTATTCCTCTTAGTCTGCAGAATGCAATTACTGGTGGCAGGCACTTTGTAAAGACCCTGGGCACAGTAGATAAGCCAAAGTGCAGTGCAGAGAATTGGTAATGCATTGAGCCAGCCTTGAATCTAAGGTATCTTCTGCATATTTGTCTGACCGGGACATGCAGGTATGCCTCTTTTATGTCTAAAGTTACAAGCCAAGCATTCTTGCCCAGCATGGGCAGAAGCTGCTGCAAAGTCAACATTTTGAATTTTGGAATATCCAGGAATGTGCTCAGAATAGATATGTCCATGAGGGATGAGACTTGTTTTTGTGCCTCTGCCCAATGATTTTTTGGCAGATCTGGCCAGCCGTTTGCCTTTGGCAGGGTATGGAAATGGAACTTGTAGCCCTGTGACACGATATTTAGTACCCACTTGTCCTGGGTTACAATATGCCAATTTTGAGAAAAAAGTGCTAATTTCCCCCCTAAGGGTGCTGCCAGAAAATAAGTGCTTAGTGCCAACAGGGGGAAGTCATTGGGACTGTTTCCTGTAAGGTTGTGATTTGTCTTCTCCAGTTTTGGAGGTAAAAGCACCCCATTGCTTTGACCTGTATGAACCTTGCACCTGGGATCTGCCTGTAGGGTGTCTGGGTCTGCCCCTTTGAGGTCTGTCTGACACAGGAAAGGACTAATTCTTAGTTGGCCAGTGCTACTAAACATAGGCGGCTGTACTTGTAAGAAATCTTTGACCGTTTGCATAGATTTAGCCTTGTCCTCCATTTTCTTTAACACCTCTTCTGCCTTAACACCAAACAAACATCATGCTGTAAAGGTGTCTAATAATTTAACTAACATGATCAGGCAGATTTTGTTCCTTTAACCAAGCATGCCTTCTAATTACAGAACCTGTAACTGCGGCCCTGCAAGAGGACTCTAAAGAATCAAAACCACATTGCAAAGTATGCTTTCCAACTTGTTCAGCTGCATGCAATATTTCCTGCATTTCCTTGTTTTCTGCACATTCAGAGTTTAACAACATTTTCTGTTTAAGCAATGCCATGACATGTTGCTGATATTTGAGCATATGAAACTGACAGTTTAAGGCCCTTATAGCCAAGGTAGCAGATGTGTAAACATTTTTTCCCCATCTATCCAGTGCCCTAGAATCCTTGTCAGAAGGGGTAGGGTTTTTTTGCAGCGGAAGCCTCAACTCCCTTGGGACCCTGTGAAATAGTTTCTGGGTCTGCAGCAGGGTTTTTAAAAAGGAATTTATGTGAGTCAGGAACTCTGTAATATCTGTCAGGCTTAACAGGAGCTGGAGGCAAGGAGTCAGGCATAAGGCTAGACTCCGAAAACACATCATCTATAATGTCTAACACAGGAGGGATGGCTAGTGGCCTGTGCTGAGGTGGTAACAAGAAATCCCTGAGCCTCTTCTTAGATTCTGAAAAATCTTGGCTCTCCCAGTGGAAATGCTCCCTCATGGTATGTAAGGTTTCCCCAAAGGAATAGTCCTCAGGAGGAGAAGCTGAAGGAATGGATTCTTCAGCATCAGTCCTCATAGGGGGGAAAAGAATATTCCTGATCAGAAGAGGGATCAGAAGAAATGGAAACCTGATCTGAAGATTCATAGTCAGCCTCTTGCCTAGGCCTCTTATTAGAAGGGGGCTGGGAACCCCTGATCAAGGTAATCAAGTCTTCGGCCATTTTGAGCATCTGTTTTTTGGGCATGGAGGCCTGTCCACATGGCTCTGGAGTTTGCTTCTTTGCCTTTGAAGGAGCTTTAGTCTTTGCCTTTGCCTTTGAAGTCGGTTTAATGTATAGATGTTTGGGTCTGATTACACCCTCAGAAGCCGGTGCCTGCTCATCGGCTCCACACCCATCTGAAGGATTAGCGTCCGAGGCTTCAATACCTTGAGTTTCCAGCAGCATGGCCGACTCCACGTGAGAGTCAGTAGCGGCCTGCGACTCTAAAGTAGCAGTCGTCAGGGGCTGTGAAAGCACCTCACTGAGAACCGGCGACTGGCTTAGGAGAAGCTTCGTCGTCGGTTTTGGGCCTCGGGTTTCTTTCTTTTTCTTTGCGTTTTTTGTGAACTCCGGTAGTTGGATGACTTTCCGACGACATTTCTGGATAATTAAACCTGCGTCCAAAGTAGTTCAAAGCAAAATCATACCGAAGCTTAATAGTGTGTTAGTTAAATCTAGCACAAAACCAACAACCCAGAAAGTTATGATCAGGGCCTAGGCAAGGAATACAGTAAGAATGAAAGTCCTTATGAGGTATTTGCTTCCCACAAGAAATACAATTATTAACTTTTTCTGACATCGGTTCTGGAGCAAGAAAAAAGTTTCCCCAATGGGGTACTTAGCTTTATAGAAGACTTGGGATCTGAAATTCGAACTCGAAAATCTCAGGAGTCGGCCGACCGGCACTTGCGAACTGCTTCTGCTTTGGGCACCGCATGGCAAGAAAGACTGAAGAAAATGGCGTCGGCTGCTTCTTTTATACCCCTGACGACCTGACGTCAGGGAAGGGGCAACGACAGCTGACGCAGGACCCAAGACTTTGGAATTCAGGCCGACTGAGGGCAACCTGTCAGCAGGATTACCCATATGTAATGACTGCAACAGTGAAACATGAAGAACATCAAGGACAGTCTTCCTAGAACAATGCTGCAAGGAAAGTGGAAGCAGCAGGCTCCAAAGGACCGAGTCAATTTTTCTAAAACCAGATTAAGATACTAGGAAGGGGGCACAGGCTTCATGGGAGGCCAAATGTGAAGGACACCTTTAAGAAACTGTTTGGCTTTAAATCTAAAGGCCAAAGGGTGAGTCAAAGGCAGGCAAGCAGAAATAGCTGACAGGTGGGCTTTAACAGAAGAATATGCCAACCCAGCATTGAGCAATTCACACAAATAAGAGAGAACCAAAGGGACATCCACAGTAAGTGGATCCAAGTTAAGAGAAAGACACAAAACAAAAAATCTCTTCCATTTGGACAAAAGATTTTCAAGTAGTGGGTTTCCTGGTCCCCTGCAGTACCCATAGCATGTCCTCAGAAAAAAAGGTGTCTGAAGGGGATCAAAACCCTATCACCCGCAATGTCAGCTGAAGAGTGAACAGGTGGATATGGATGAGAGACCCCTTGTCTTGTGTGAGTAAGTCCACCCTGTGAACTAAGTTATAATGATTGCCCTTGGCTAAATGCAAAAGAGGGAACCAATGCTGTCTGAGCCAAAAGGGAGTCACCAGCAAGAATTTGGGAGCATCCTGTTTTATCCTGAACAGCACCCTCGGAATAAGAGGAAGGGGAGGGAAGGCATAAAGAAACATCCCCTTCCTAGAAAAAGAGAAGGTATCTACCTTCCAGGCTAGAGGACATGGGACTCTAGTACAAAATAGAAGAATTTGTCTATTCAGAGGGGAGACAAATAGATCTACCTGAAGATTACTCCACTAGTGGACATTGTGCAGAAACACATCCCTGTGAAGCATCCACTTGTGGGATTGTTATCTACCTGGTCACAGAATCTGCGACTATATTCTGATCTGAAGGAATGTAAACTACCTGAATGGTCATCTGATACTGGATAGCTAAATCACAAACCCGGGGAGCTAATCTGCACAGAAGATAAGACCGTGCCCCCCCCCCCACTTGCTTGTTGATGCACCACAACACTGTGGTATTGTCTGAGAATTTTGAGTGGCCCTGGAAGGAAAAGATAATGAAAAGCCTGAAGAACCAAAAGAAGAGCTCTCACCTCTTTGACACTGATGTGGTCTTTCTTTACTCCAAGAGACCAATGCCCCGCACTTTCAGAGAACGAAAGGAGCCCCCCCCCCAATCCCATGTCTGAGGCATCTGTGAAGTATTCCTGAAAGGGGAATGGAGGTTGAAAAAGAAGCCCTGGGTTGTGGGACAACTGATGGATCCACCACTGAAGTTCCAACTTAAGTCATGGAAGAAGAGTGACTAGAAAACCTAATGGATGAGAATGTTGAAGCCAAAATTACTTTAGAAACTACTGGAGGTTTTTCATATGGAGCCTGGCCAGAGGAAGCACAGGAATGCTGGAAGCCATGTAACCCAGAGCCCTCAGAAACTCCCTGGCTGTAACTGAAGCCAGAATAAGAAGGGATTGAAAGACAGCAATCAAAGTTAAAGCCTTGGGAGGAGGCAGTGATGCCAGCATTGGAACGGTCTGGAGCCTGCACCTCAGAAAAACATGATCCTAAGGAGGAGTCAGGAATGATTTCTGGAAATTTACAGTAAACCCCAGGCTTTGCAACAGAGATATAGGAAGAAAAGACCTGTATCCCTCTCAACCTGCAGAAAGCAATCCAAGAAGTGAGGCATTTCTTGAAGACAACAGAGAAGCCAAAGAGCAAAGCAGAGAAGTGAAAATTCCAGGAAGCAATAGAGAAACGTAAAAACGTCCTGAAAAGGGGATGAATGGGAATGTGTCGATGAACATCCTTGAGATCCAGGGAGACTAGGAAAGCCTGAGGAAGTTGAAGAGGAAACAAGATTTGAAGGGATAGCATCCAAAAGGAAGGGACCTTCAAAAAGGTGTTTAGTTGAGAAAGATCCAGAATGGGTCGCCAGGTGCCTGCCCTCTTTCCTGGGGGATCAAGAACACTCTGGAGTAAAACCCCTTCCTCCTCTGAGAAGTTGGAATTTCTTGAATTGTTCCTTAAGCGGACAGGCCCTGAAGCACTCTGGAAGAAAAGGCAGTTTTTCCTGAGGAGGCTGAGGAATGCCCAAAAAGGGGGGAAGAATTTTCCAAACCATGTAACAACCTTGATTAATTACGGAAAAAAACAGGAGTCTTGGGTGACCTTTAACCAAATAGGAAGGGACAGGGAAAGATGGAGAGAAAGAGGAATGTGACTGAGAAGAACAGGGCAAAGACAGTCAGACAGCACCTGGTTTGTCAGGAAAAGGAGGTTTCAGAGTAGGAGGACTTTGGGTAGCCTTAGCAGGAGGATCCCTTCTACCACCCTTTTTATCTTTGGGGAGGGGAAGTCTGTCTACAACAAATGTGGGCTTGTTGGGGTAATTCCTTTGAAATTTGGGTCAGGTAAAAGAAAAACATGCTTCAAATCCTGTAAGGCCTTACCCTTTTCTTGCAGGGACTTAAACAACTCAGCAGCAAACAAATGCTTATTATCCAGAGGAGCATCCATCTGTTTAGCCTTGGACATCATCAGGCAAAGGTTGACATCTGAGCCAAGAAAACTTCCTCAAAACAGATCCAAAAGCAGCAGACCTAGATGAAGCATCAGCTGTATAATAGCTACATTTAACAGAATGGCAAGCAACTTGGGAAGATGTCCCTAGCTAGGAAAGAGCAGAGGAGGAGAGGCCTTCCCTACTGAATCAGAAAAATCTCAAATAGTCTGACAAGCCTGAGACAGAAGAGGCAAAACATATCTGGTCATGTGTGTCTGATAGTTCACAGCTCTAAAGGCCAGGGTAGGAAAAGTATACACTATCTTACTATCTTACCTAGTCTCTCCATAGTTCTGCTGTCCTTGTCAAGTGAAGCAATTTTATAGAAGGCAACAATTTGGAAGGCTTATCAGAGACAACTGATAGCACAGAATGGTCAGCCAAGGGGCACTTATAAAGAAACTTGCAACCATCAGGGACTTTATAAAACCTATCAGATTTTTTGGGAGCAGAGGGCTGGGAATCAGGAGTCTGAAAAGCAGTGGAAATGCATCTAGTAAGGCAGGAAGAACAGGAGGTACACCAGAGGCCCTAGGAGACTACATTTGCAGAAAAGCTTTTAGTACCTCTTCTGAACATCAGACACCTGGGCACAGTCACATTTGAAAAGCTCCATAATTCTGGAAATAGTGTCACTAAAGGAAATCTCCTGAAAAGGAGAGTCAGGATTGGTATACTCTTCTTCCTCAGAACCATAATCTGAGGGAGAAGGAATCTGAGAATAATAAGTCAGGGATTTTTCATTAAAATCTGCATCCTGCTCCCTAGGCCTTTGAAGAGGAGAAGAAGACCAAGGAAGAGCAGGGACAGACATCCCGTGGAGGTTTTAGACCCATTAAGGGCATTAAATAAGCCTCGAGTGAACTTTTGCCATTCACTTTGAGGATCTTCAGCAGGAGGAGAAATGTGCTTAAGTTTTCTGCTTCTTTTTGAGAGGGACATCAGCCTTAAACAGCTTAGAAGGATCTGACACCTGACGACACTCTATTACTGTACTCAGAATCTCTTCTCTTACAAATGTGTGAGGAACACACCTAGGCCCTTCGATAATTATCAGCTGCTGTTCCCCCTGTAAATCTGAGGTGGATGTCTCCAAGGCCTCCATGGACATGCATGAAGATGGATCCTTGATGGCCTCTGAAGCGGTTGCAGCAGAGGAATGCAACAAGGAAACCAGACAATCCTCTGGGTTTCATGAGAGACATCTGGTGGAGATGGTACAGCTGAAGAAGCCAACTGAGCTTTCTTAGTCTTCTTTATTGTATACGGCTAACTCGTGGGCCAGGAATATCCTTCCATAGCATCTTTAGCGAACAGTTTAATTAAGCAGACTACACAACATCTTAGGGATGAAAGCCTGGCAAATCACACAAGACGTAAGGTTGTGGTAAGCACCTAAGCAAAACAAACATTGCTCGTGACAATCTTTATGGAGAATGCGTCTCCCACACTGGCATTTCCCCTTTCTGGATGACATGAAACCAGCAACCAAAACAAGGTAAAGCAATTATAAGAAAATAAAAAAAAAACCCAAAGGGGCACTTACCTGAATATGGTTTGATAACCAGCAGATAAACCAATGTTCAGACAGTCATTCGAAGATTGCGTTCGGACTGGTGGCAAAGAAGTTCTGAGAATGGTACGTCTTGGCATCACCTTTGTGCCCTATGCCATGAGAGAGGGGGCATGTGTGTGATGTCCCGCATACCCATTACAACCTAAAGGCCTTGGCATACTGGCTGGATGTTGGGCTGCCAGAGGCAGGGGATCCCTACTGTAAAGGATACTGCAACAGTGATATGGAAGGACATTCACCTTTCACTGTGGGTGTATCACAAGGGTCAGTTCCAGGACCAGTTTTGTTTACATTATTCATGTCAGGCTTTCCAGTACATAACGGAATATGGATTAGCAAATCTGCTGACAACACAAAAACTAGGTCAACTATAATCTGAATAAAGGATCAAGCTAAGTTGCAGGGAATTGTGGATGCCTTATACTTGTGGTTACTGAGAAAGAAAATGGACTTTAATGCCAGGAAAGCAAAAAATATTGCACTTACCAAACAAATCACTGATATCCACACTCCATAAATAACATTATACTTAAAAGTGAAGAGAGCATTAAGAATTTGTGTATTACTGTAGATAGGAGACTTTTATATGGAGATAGTTCATAGGTGATTACTAGGCTAATGGAGCAAAAGCCTTTACAAGCATTACCAATAGTTCCCAGGGTATGACAATATTATATCTTATCTTAATTCCACAGACATTGGATGGGATAGTAACAGGGGTAGTGGGTCTTTGGATGTTGGAGCCAGAGTCATTTTAGGGACTGCCTCTGTCCATAACAGACATGGGCAGTATCCCAGTAATGTGAATTTATGGTCTTTCATCCATTTATCCAAATTCTTTTTGAGGAGAGTGAGGGACGGACTTTGTTTTACAAAGATGAGAAGTTTACTCCATAGAAGAGGTAGTCTTTGGGATACGAATCCATCTCTCCAGCAAGTTCTGTTTCTGTTACAGTCACAAATAAGGGTCAGGTCCATGGAACGTGAAAACCTCATATAAATTTTCTTGCAAATATGTAACATTTTCATCAGGGCTGGATCGGACAATGCCATGCGAGTCAGGCATAGCCATCCATCAATAAACAATATGAAATGGAGTAGAGAGATAGGACCTTTAGTCAGTCCGCATAAGACATGTCTTGCGCTTTGCATTTTTTTAGTGAGAAATCTCTGGGGCCACTCCAGTTGGTGTGCCTGGTTAGGTACATGCAGAAGGGAGCACTGTACTTGATTATGGGCCTAATGAGGGCTGATTACAATGGCATTATGACTTCCTTTGACCTTGTAACAACTACAAAATACTACAGAATTATTAAGGATATCTCATGAAGCATAACTAGTAGGGAAAATAATGTCCTACCTATCTACAGGGCTGTAACCTATAAATGAATACAGTACAGTGCAGCTGACTATGTGGAAAACTGCTCTTGGTATAACAAGCTGGAAAAGATGCAAAATGTATTTTACAAAACAAATCACTAGAGTTAAGCACCTGTGTTATGAAAACAGACTAAAAAAGTTGTCATTTTACTCAGTTATATATACACTGCTATTAGGGTGGCCACGGTGGTGCAGTGGTTAGCATTGTCACCTCACAGCAAGAGGTTCTCCGGTTCGATCCTCGGCTGGGGTGCCTTCTGTGCGGAGTTTGCATGTCCTCCCTGTGGTCGCGTGGGTTTTCTCCGGGTGCTCCGGTTTCCTCCCACATCCCAAAGACATGCTGCAGGTGGATTGGACACTCTAAATTGGCCCTAGGGGTGAGTGCATGTGTGTGTGCCTTCTGTGGAAGGTTGGGCGCCGGGCTGGCAACTCGACACTGTAAAGCTCAACTGCCAATCATGAGTGGACAGGTGATCCGCTGTGGCGACCCCTAACCGGGAAAAGCTGAAAGAAGAAGAAGATATATACACTGCTAATAGATTTAATTCTGATCTATAAAAGCAATGAATGATGACATCATGGCAGCAACATTAGGAACTGAATTTAGGGCCCATGTTATGGGACCCAGACACTATTTACTTGAGAACTACCCTTCTTCTACAGCATTATAGAGGACAAGATAATTTCATGGAAGAACTGGTGAACTATGGAATAGTGTCATTAGATGTTGGAAAAGCTGGATGTCTAGAGGCATTTAAAGGTGACATGGACCGATGGCTTGATTGATGAAGATATATATAACAACTTTATTATTTTTGGCAAAAGCCTCCTAGGAGACTCTGGGTTTGAATTTATGAATACTATATATATATATGTGTGTGCGTGTATGCATGTATGTATATATATATATATATATATATATATATATACACATATATATATGGGTCCCCTTCAGTACACCGACACGCCAGAAGGCCAACACTCTAAAGAAGGAGACGAGAAGACCGACGACGCAGATGATCGACAAGGTGAGATCCCGACGGACGAAACACCGACATGGGAAGGTGTGAGCGCGACTCGGTAAGTGTGCGCTAGAGTGAGGGATTTAGTGTTAGGGAGCGGACAGGTAAGTGTGGGATAGTGAGGGACTGTAGTTTTAGGGGCGGGTTAAGTGAGTTAGGGTTAGGGATAGGGTGCAGGTAGGGTGAGTGTGCGATAGTGACGGACTATATGTTTGAGGGTGGGTTAAGTGAGTTATGGTTAGGGTGCAGGTAGGGTATTGTGTGCGATAGTGACGGACTGTAGGTTTAGGGGTGGGTTAAGTGAGTTAGGGTTAGGGTAGGGTGAGTGTGCGATAGTGACGGACTATATGTTTAAGGGTGGGTTAAGTGAGTTAGGGTTAGGGTGCAGGTAGGGTATGTGTGCGATAGTGACGGACTGTAGGTTTAGGGGTGGGTTAAGTGAGTTAGGGTTAGGGTGCGGGTAGGGTAAGTGTGCGGTTGTGTCAGACCTTAGGGTTAGGGTTTGGGTTAAGGTTAGTGCATGTATAGTTGTGTGTAATGTGTAGTTTACATTTTGTGTGTCGGTGTTTTGGGTGTCTGTGTTAGGTTTTGTGCGTTGTCGGTCTTTTGGTGTCGGTGTTTTGGGTGTCGGCTTTGTGGCGTGTCAGTGTTGTAATAGGGATCCATATATATATATATATATATATATATATATATATATATATATATATATAAAATATACATACATGAACTGCAAGAAAAACTCAGCCTAGCTAGAGTTTTCACTATGTGATACCTTAAACATTCTGTACTGGAGGGACACACAATTACAGTATCACACAGTGAAAACTATAGCTTGGCTGAGTTTCTTGCAGTTTTTGCTGAATGGTTTGTCTGTGTGACCACTCAAACTCTCTAGAGCTTGAGTGCTTGAATTACTGGTTGCAGAGTTCAAAAATGAACTTTTCGAACACTGACATTGTTTAGGCATGTGAAACTGCAGGACAGTGGGATTAAGGAATTTGCCTCTTCTCCCTTGTAATGCAATCTTGGTGGGGTATATATAATTAGCAGAGAGGGGTTGGGGGCACATGCCCACCATGCAAAAAAGTATTTTTTGTTTGGCTTTGAATCTTTGTGATCCGAAGTAGTGCAAATTTGTATCTTTCTGTTTAGAACTGTTATGGTGTGTGTGTTGTTGCATTCAAACTTTTGATAGTCCAAATGTCTGCCGTACATTCATAGACATAAACATATATATATATATATATATTTATTTTATTTATTTTATTTATTTATTTTATTTTACATTTGTTAACCGGGAAAAAATCCGACTGGATACAATGTCCTTTTTCAGCGGAGGCCCGGGGAGAAAAGCTCCAACATTATACAAAAATACAGACATTTCCAAAAATTATAATATTACAGAGAGAGAAACAGTCATAAGTCAAACAAACAATCAGGTTGCAAAATTCCTTTGTTAACCATGCATATAAGGAAATAAAAAAAAAAATGAAGACAATGAACAATTCAAGTAGATAATATAGACTAAGAAATGTCAGTCAGGAGATGAGCATTGGCAAAGCCAGTGCTTCTGATAGTGGTGAAACAGTTGTTTCTTGAAATGGGGTAGGGAGGTAGAGGAAAGAATACTGGTGGGAAGAGAGTTCCAGACTTTTCCAACGTGCTTGGAAAGAGTGCATCTCCTCCAGTATTGTAAGCTTTGACCATCTTTATGAGTGGTCTTTAGCAGAGCGTAGACTGTTAAGATTAGAGTATAGAAGGACTAGGTTCTGAAGTGAAGGACAATTGTCGGGGTTTTTGAGAATTTTATATATCTCAGTGAGTTGGGTAATTCTAACAAGGTTGGGGAGTTCAATCCATGTTAGGTTTTGAGGTTGGTGCAGTGATGGGTCCTGTATGGAGTTCCTGCTACAAATCTAGCTATATGATTATATGAGCTGGATAGTTTATCAAGTATGGTTTTGTTAAGATTGGTGAATATTGCAGATGAATAAAGAAGGGTGGAGAGCAAATGTGTTCGGGCAATGGTGATTTTAGTACTTGGTGTTAGGAAGTTTTTAATTCTATAGAGCGATCCTAATTTTTTGTTTACTGTTTTGATGGACAGGTTGATATGTATGTCGAATTTCAGTTTATTATCAATAGTAACTCCTAGCAATTTCGTATGGGGGTCTGGGGAAATGATAGTCCCATTTTTGGATGTTATGGAGACATCAATAAGATGATTTTTGTGAGTTGGTTGAAAGATCAATAATTTAGTTTTTTTAGGATTTAGGATTAACTGTCGTCCTAATAGCCAGTTTTCGACTTTGGTGAAGCAATTTTGGGTTTTAGTTGATAGTCTGTCTGGAGATGTATCCGAAGATTCACTTCATAATCTCGAAATACTGAAATCTCGAATTTCAGTTTTTTGAGACAATGAAATCGAATCTACACAACACAGAAACACCAAAACTGCGAAGCCCAAAACTGCGAAATTCAAAACACGTAAAACACAGCACACACCAGACCACACATATACCACAACACCCATATCACAACATAAACAAACAAAACAACACATATCCACAAACCTACAACATAAATAAGGAGGGCAAGCCCCACTGTGCCCCCCACCCCTACTTATATATACTAGCTCCGAGATCGCACAAACAGTAAACAAAAGCAAACACACACACACACACACACACGCATTCTACAGTCCCTCACACACACATCACACATATCAGCACACTCACATACACTCAAACTCCCACCCAAAACCCTTACAAAACACTCACTTACCTGACATAACACCTAAATCCACACACGGCACCGCACACCATCTACATACAATCCCGGACATTACGTAGCGTAAAGCCATAATCGCGAATTTGAGATATTCGAATTCGCGATTATGCACTTTTGCTATTTTCAAACTTTGACTTTACAGTCTCGAGATACTGAAATTCGACATTTCAATATTTCGAGATTATAAAGTGTTTTTATATATATATATATATATATATATATATATATATATATATGGGTCCCCTTCACATGGTCGACAGTTCATTTGATCAACTTTTATTTGGTCGACAATTCATATGGTCGACAGGCAGATTTGCCCCCCTCTCCAATGTTGTGCAACCCTGGAGTTGATATATATAGTTAGGGAGGGTGTGGGGGGACAGCCCCCTACATTGGGGGGTGTGGGGGGCAAAGCCCCCCACATAAAACTGCTTGTCGATCAAATGAATTGTCGACCAAATAAAAGTCGATCAAATGAACTGTCGACAATGTGAAGTAGACCCATATATATATATATATATATATATATATATATAGATATATATATATAGATATAGATATATACACACACACACACACACGGGTCTATGTTTCTTGATCGAAATTTCACAAAAAACATCGAGACCCACTAAAGTGAAAGTGCACTTTCGCATAAGCCGGTTCTCTGAAATGGAAAAAACAAACAAATACTTTAAACAGTATTTTCCAGGGGGGCAAGCTCCCCTGCACCCCCATGTGGGGGGTAATGCCCTCGACACCCCCCCACACTTAAATATACTAACTCCAAGATCGCACTACACTGGGGAAACGGATATACTGCCTTATCCCCACTGTAATGCACTTAAAAGAACTGACTACAGCGAAAGTGCACTTTCGATTTAGTGCACTTTCGCTTAAATGGGTTCGATCTTCTGTTTGTTGACAAAGTGTGTTTTCGACAATCAGAAGTAGACCCATATATATATATATATATATATATATATATATATATATATATAGATAGACATATATATATACATATATATATATATATATATACAGACACACACATACATATACAGACACACATTTATATATATATATATATATACACACACACACACACCCATGTATATTTACACACACATACACAAACACAGTCATTAATGTCAAACATCCAGAATATGACACATTGCATGCATTAGTTCTGCTTGCTTTACCAACTGTGTGTGTGTGTGTCTGTCTGTAGTTGGGTGTGGGAATTTCCCCTTTCTCTGCTGTTGTGCAATCTCAGAGTTGGTATATAAAAGATGCAAGTGGTTAGGGGGCTTACCCCCCATTCGGCATAATTTTTTAATGTTTGTTTTGTTTTCTATGTTTTTATGTTCAGTCTTTTTAGATTGATATTATTTGTCATAGTGTTTTTTGGCTTGTTCGCTGACAAACACACGCACGGTTTCTAAGCACACTGTTGAATGTTTAATTCATTGACAAAGTGCAGTGGGTGCACTTTAAGTCAATTGTTTACACTGTTGATGACAGGAGACAGCAAATGTCAGATTAAGTATGGTAGTTCTGGAATGTGTGCACATGGCAGGTAGGTAGGGTCTGATCGTTACAGTAATGTTTGGGGTAGGGGACAGATTTAACTGTGTGTGTATGTGTTTTGCTGTGTTTATGTGAATGTTTAGGATTTAAGGTTAAGTTAGACGTGTGTGTGTGTGTGTTTCTTGTAATACTCTTAGGTTCTGGAAAGGTAATGTATCTTGCTGGGATTAGGGGTAGGGTTAGGGCTAGCAAACATGAGTTAGGTGAGACATGGAGGTGAACCCTGCCACTGCCTCTTACCCCAGCCCAACACATTACCTTACCAAAAATCCTTCCCCTAACTGCATCACTATTCATACAGACTGGTCTGCGAAACTACGGATAGTGTTTGCTGTATAATGATGTACAACAGAAATGGAAAAAAGGCTTCTTTCCTTTTTCAGTTTGCTTTCATTACCCCCCCCCCCGCCCCCCCAATGTTACTAGTTTTTGACATGTAGGAATCTGTCTTTTGAGTGTCAATAATCAGTAACATACTCACACACATGCACACATGGAAATCGATTGCAGACCCTTGTATGACCACATACACATCATATATTTGCTTGAGATCAAATGAATGAACATGCTTACGAGTAATAACCTAGAAGTGTACTTGTACTTCAGCCAGCTGCTGAGAGAACCATACAGTGAAACCCATTGCACTCCCATGTTTTCCCAACATCTTGCCTCAAAAATTGGAGACAACTCCTCAAAATCAGGAACAGAGTTTAAATACTGGTCTTACATAAGAAAGTTGTTTGCATAGCAGGCTTTGCATTAATAAGCATTCTCAAAGGTATGAAGTGTGAAAATGAAGTGTTTCTCATTATTTAGTGACTGCAGTCCACCAAATGTTACCATCCATCTAGCCACAATCTCATTTTTCAATTTTGGCACATGGGGTCAGGGTGTCGCATTAACAGTGAGAATCATCTATAACCAATGTTCACACCACTAGAAGAACTTTTCCAGATAGCCACATATTTTATGAGGAACAGGCCACAAATGTGAGGAACAAAAATCAGGGATAGTGAAGAATTATACTTCACACACACACAGGCATACATACCTGTCATCGCCCTGTACCTTGGTCCCTACCTGTTTCAGCCCTTGCCAATTCCAACTTCTCTTGCATTCTACACCCTTTGCACTTCTTGCAAAATGACCAATAGCCTTCTTAGATGTTGACCATTTCTTGCCCCTCCTAACTGTACCTGTTCTTCACCTTCTCCCCTCCCCTCTCCACCTTTATGCTCTGGAATCCCATAAATATCCTGGGTCCTGTGTGGCACCATCTTTAATAATTTGGAAAAGCCCTGGCTACTGTCTGCTCCTCTCCCAGTGTCTTTTGCCTGTAGTATGTAGTGATTTGCTTGATGTTGTTTGTCTTCCCAAATTCTGAAATGTTTATGCGTGAACTGTGTGCCTAATAGTCATCTCCTAACCTGATGTTGTTGAAATAATTTTGTTGCTTGTTTTGTAAGCCTGTAACAGCTACTTTGTTTCACGCCTCACACATGGAGCCTTTTCTTAGCATGCTAGATCTCAATTGCTTGGTTTAGGTTTGTAATAGTTTTGTTGTGTGTTTTGTAAGCCAGTAACGGCTACTTAGTATCATGCCACCCACGCGGAGCCATTTCTGAGCGTGCCTGTATTTAATTGTTTGTTTTAAGCCTGTAAACGGCTTTTTAGAACTACGCCACCCACGTGGAGACACTTTGAGTGTGTTATAGCTTAATCATATGCCTAGCTGTTCCCTTATTGCCACAATTAGATGCGACTTAGCTTTAACATGTCTAGCTGATCTCTAACGCTGCGATTGATGTGTTCAGTAATACTCTACTGTGTTTGCAACCAGTTCAGCATACCCTGCTTATTTTTTACAAGACCCACTGTATTGGAATTTGTTACCATCACTGTGCAATTCAAAGCGTTCTCTAGCTCTGTAGAGTCCTAGGCGCTAAATCGCTAATATGGGCAATATCCTTCTGATTCAGACAATGTCGTTAATGGAGACATTATATTTCTAGTCTACTTTAACGTCTTTTAGATCATTTAGACAAGAACGGCAATTTTGCTTTTCTTTACCCACTTTGTGCAACTTTTAGCAATCTCTAGCTCTGTACAGCTCCAGACGTTTAATTGCTACCATGGGCAAACTGGAGTAGCTCACGTTGTTACACTGAGTTTTATTACCCACATTGTGCTACAGTAAGTGCTTCTCTAGCTCTGTAGAGTCCCAGGAGCTTTATCGCTAATACAAGCTTACTCGGGTAGCTGCCCCTGTGGACTGCTACATACTACTACTCCATGAGTAGCTCAAGTAGCATAACTTGAAGTTAGTTACCCTCATTGTGTAATTCTAGCATTTCTCTAGCTCTGTAGAGTCCCAGGAGCTGAATCGCTTATGCGAGCACACCTGAGTAGCTGTCCCTGTTGACTGCTGCATACTACTTCCCCTTGGGTAGCTTAAGTAGCTGAACTGGGATTTGTTATCCACATTGTGCACCTTAAAGCATTGATCTAGCACTGAAGTGTCCCAGGAGCTTCATCGCTAACACTGGCATACTAAGGTAACAGCTTTAAGCGCTTCACTAGCTCTGAAGACTCCCAGGAGCTTAACTGCATACACGAGCATAATTGTGTAGCTGTCCCTATTGACTGCTGCATTCTACTACTCCACTGAGTGATTAATGTACTACTAGTTGTATTATCCTAGGTGCCTTTTTCCTATCTGGACAAACTGTTTTTATGCACATTCCTACATAGTTGGGGTAAGGCCTGCCTGCTATCTGCACTAGCTCATACCTGGGGATCTTATTCTGTAAACTGTACGGCATCACAAGTTGGAAATAGCTTAAACCTAAGGTGTGGATTGCAGCCCTACTGAGCCTACAAACAGTATCCTGTTACAGTATAGAATTACAGAACTGTTGGTTTAAATGTGTTTCCTATTGCTGCTACCAATGATGAGGGAATGTTTACTTGCTAACTTTATTTTTTTTTTGTCTCTGTGAAAGTTTTTGTGCAAATTTGCCATAACTACCTTGCCATGTGCTAACTCTTGTTTCTCTCCACTTTGTCTCTCTTTCTTCCTTAAGTACCCTGCTCTCATTGTGCTATTCCTGCACTAGTCTCTAGGAACCTACCTATCTGTTGATAAAGGACCCTATCCAAATACCTGTGGTTACATCTCACAGGCTTAATTCCCTGCACCCTCTCTCAAGGAAACAAGAAAAGTATGTTGTTGTCCAATTCCTGACAGTAATACTTACTACCATTGTACAATTGCTTCAGGGGTTCAAAAGCATGCTCCGAGCCAGGACAGCCAGCAGACTTTACCCCTCTCTTATTTACCCTATAACCAACTCACCTCCTATCCTTCGTAGTAACTCCTTTTACTAGCAGTCACTCCTTCCCCGGTTATAAACCAGCTAGCTCCCTCTCATACTTACCTGCAATATAAGACCTGTCCACTAGGTGGCAACCTTATCCCAGCCTTTACCTTTTGCTTACCCTGTTTTTCTTAGTTAATTACCTTAACATTTCTGAAGTCCCAGACCTGCTCTTAATTCTCTCACTTCACCCTTTACAACTGTCTATAACTACCTTTTCTAGGCTCACTTATCGCTGTTATTACCCACTCCTGACTTATCTAACTTACCTTCAGTAGCCAGTATTGCTGATTGTTTCTTCTCTAGCTGCTTCATTACCTGTCTCTACCCGCTCTGTTCGCCCTGCGGGCTCAATCCGCTCCCCTACCCTACCCTGAATTCCCACCCACCCCAAGGGTCCTACTCTTATACTACTTAGCCACACCCTTTCCCCTTCCCACCAATCTCAGGAAACTTTACCATTGGCCATCAAACTCCTACTCCATCCTTCTCTAACCACTCCCTATCTCTTCAACCACACCCTCCACCTCTCCCCATCCACACCTAGTATACTTCCACACCTACAACAAGACACCCAACAAGTAATCCATCCAAATGTATAAACTACCCACCACAGCACATTTACAGATGTTACTTATACTTATATTTCTACCACCTTTAACTTTTGCCTACTTACTCACCTCCTATGAACACCCACTATGTCCACACATTCTCTACCCCAATAAGCTAACCAACTCTCCTTCCCTACCTATTCTCTATAACCATGCTAACATAACATCTACACCCAGCTATCTACTGGCAAAATACCATAGAATACTCCACATTAGATATAACACTCTCAATCCCAGAAAATCTTTACACCTATATAGCAGATTCCCAAATCCAAGGTTTCTAATACAACTCCCCTCATTAAAATATGGAGACATTCACCCAAACCCAGGCCCAACAGCAGCTCCTACCACACAACTCCATAACCCCAACCAATCCAATATTCATTCCCCTTACTAAACCACCTAACTCGCTCCTTATAGCTCATCTCAATACACGTAGCATTAATAACAAAGTTGCTCAACTCCATGCTCTCTTGGAAGTCTACTCCTTTGACATTCTTTGTTTAACAGAAACCTCATTAAAACCTGTAGCTAAAGACAATGAAATCATCCCACCCAGATATAATATTCTGAGACTTGACCGTGCAGCCAAGAAGGGCGGTAGCTATTCTATTTAAATCAGGGTTACAGATAAAGTACAGTTGTGTACACTTACCATAAATGTAGATGTTAGAGTGTATTCACTGTTGCAGTCATTACATTCGGGTAATCTGCTTGGGTCCTGCGTCGTCGGTTGCTGTCCCTTCTTCCATGACTTCAGGTCGTCAGGGGTATAAAACATGCAGCTGACACCACTACATCAGTTTTTCTTGCCCCAGATGTCAGGTGCCCCCCTAATGGGAAGCAATTAAATATAAAAGCACAAAGATATACCTCCAACAAAAAAGCAAATACACCAAAAAGGCTTTTAAGCATAGTAAAGAAAAGTAGAGGTATAGCCAAAATAAGTTAGGGGGCTGGAGAGAGGGTAACCAGGACTGCAACAATGAATACACTTGAACATCTACATTTATGGAAAGTGTACACAACTGTACTATGTTCTTCGTTTTTCACTTTTGCAGTCATTACCATTTGGGCAGATTCCCAAAGCTATGGTAGGGAGGAGGAATTTAGATAGCATTAGGGCCAGCTATAAGGCCCTGCAAGACTGCAGTGGCAAAGCCACCTCTGGATTTAGAGAAAATTGGCAAATGATAACGCTTGGTGAAAGTATGTACAGAACTCCAGGTAGCAGCTTCTAGGATGTCCCTGGTAGGGATGCCTCTGAGAAAGGCTGTAAAGGTAGATGCAGCCCTGGTGGAGTGAGGTCTGATCCCCTGGGGGATAGGTTTTCCATGGTGCTTATAGCAGAAATGAATGCAATGGCTTACCCATTTAGAAATGGTTTGCTTTGAAATAGCCTTCCCCTTTGCCCCTGCAGCAAATGCCACCAGCAGTTGCTCATATTTCCTTTGAGGTTTAGTCCTGTCCAAGTAGAATCTAAGTTGTCTATGCACATCTAAGGAATGCAGTATCCGTTCCCCTTTATTCTGTGGATTGGGAAAGAAGGTTGGCAAATGAATGGACGGATTAAGAGCTACACTGGATACCACCTTGGGCATG
This sequence comes from Protopterus annectens, assembly GCF_019279795.1. Classification (NCBI taxonomy): domain Eukaryota; kingdom Metazoa; phylum Chordata; order Ceratodontiformes; family Protopteridae; genus Protopterus; species Protopterus annectens. Next base: position 397,040,467 of record NC_056746.1, on the reverse strand, counting down.
AAGGATGGACTGGTTCTGAGGGACACTCTGTCCGCATAAAAGATGATGAAAGGCTCCACTGCCATAAGGGCCTGTAATTCAGATACCATTCTAGCTGAAGTGATTGCTAAAAGTAAAGCTGTTTTCCAAGAAAGAAATTTTAAGTCTGCAGTAGCAGCTGGCTCGAAAGGAGGTAGAGTGAGTTTCTTTAAGACAAAGTTAAGGTCCCAGGCTGGCTTTGGAGCTCTCCTGGGTGGTCTCAAATTTTTGGTCCCTCTGAGGAAATGTTTGAGCAGCGGATGAGAGAAGAGGGGAGGTTCTGTGTTATAATGAGCTGAAATGGCTGAGGCGTGGATTTTAATGGAGGAAAAAGACAGGCCCTTGTGAAGCATCTCAGTTAAGTATTGTAAAATCTGAGGTAAATTGGGCGCTGATGTGCTCATCCCTTGAGATTGGTTCCAGGTACAGAATCTTTTCCATTTTTCAGCATACGATTTTCTAGTACTAGGCCTCCTTGCCTCTAAAATGATATCCATCACAGGTTTGTTGAGGGATGGTAAAGGACAGATTAAGTAATTAGCCAGGCTGCAAGGATCAGTGTTGGAAGCTGAGCATGCAGAATCTGGTTCTCCTGCTGAGACAGCAGGGAAGGAGTCTGAGGCAGGTGCCATGGAGACGACCGTGACACACTGCACAGGAGGGGGTACCAGTGCTGGAGCGGCCAGTCTGGAGCAATCAAAATCATCCTTGGTTTGTTCTGTTTGATTTGTAGTAGTACTTTGGAGAGCAGAGGCAGAGGGGGGAAGACATAGACTGATAGGTTTTTCCAGTTGAAGGACAGAGCATCCACTTTCAAGCTTGTTTGTGGGCAGTCCTTGTGCAAAATTTGTCCAATTGGTAGTTCTGGGGAGAGGCAAACAGGTCTATATCTGGGCTCCCTCATTTGCTTGTCAACATGCTGAAAATCCTTGGTTCCCGTTTCCACTCGTGTGGGTCCATGAGGTTTCTGCTTAGTCCGTCTGACAGTGTATTTAATTTTCCTGGCAGGAATTGAGCTTGTAGGTGCACTTGGTAGCTCAAGGCTATGTTCCACAATGCCATGGCTAGTCTGCAGAGGGAGTAAAAATGTGTACCCCCCTGCTTGTTTATGTACCACATAACAGTGGTGTTGTCTGTCTTTACCATTAGTTGTCCTGGAAGAATGTGGTCCTTGAAGGCTGTCAGAGCATTCTGCACAGCTAACATTTCTTTTTGATTGATGTGCAGGTGCATTTGACTTGGGTTCCATTTGCCCTGAATGCACGTCCCTGCCACGTGAGCCCCCCATGCATAGTCTGATGCATCTGTTGTTAGGGTTTGGCTGGCAGGGGGTGGTGTGAAAGGTAGTCCCTTGTTGTGGTGGCAGGCCTCTGCCCACCAAAGGAACTCTAGGTGTAGGCAAGTTATGATAGGAATCATTGTTTCCAGGTCTTGAGAATGTTGACACCATAGGCTTTTTAGATACCACTGTAGTTTCCTCATATGCAGTCTTGCATATGGAATTAGAAGAATGCAGGAGGCCATGAACCCCAAGGCTTGCAGTATTTGTCTTGCAGATAGCAGGGTTTTTGTGGCCACTGGTTTGAAGTAGGTTGTCAAATGAATTTGATTTTCTGGCGTGAGGTAAGCCATCTGGGAAGTTGTATTCAAGCTTGCTCCCAGGAATATAATTTGTTGACAGGGTACTTGGTGTGATTTCCTTTCGTTTATGGTGTTCCCCAGACAAGTCAGAACCCTTTGAACAAAGGGCAGATGATTCAAAAGTATGTCCTGGCTTTCTGCCTGAATTAGACAATCGTTCAGGTATGGGTATATTTGAATATTTCTTTGCCTGCAAAATGCAATAACTGGAGCTAGGCACTTTGTGAATACTCTGGGTGCAGTAGATAAGCCAAAGGGCAGTGCAGAGAACTGATAGTGCGTGTAGCCTGCTTTGAAGCGTAGGTATCTTCTGCAAGATTCCCTGATTGGGATTTGTGGGTATGCTTCTTTTAAATCTAGTGTTGCCAACCAGGCATCTTTGCCTAGCATAGGAAGTACTTGGTGAAGAGTCAGCATCTTGAATGTTGGAATCTCCAAAAAGGTGTTTAGAGTTGGCAGGTCCAGGATAGGATGCCATGAATTTTCTTTTCTGGGTACCAGGAAAAGTCTCGAGTAGAAACCTTGTCCCTTTTCTTCTTCTGGTACCAGTTGAATAGCCTCCATGCTTAAGAGAGAAAGTACTTGTTTTTGGGCCTCTGCCCACTGATTTGGGGGGTAGGTCCGGCCACCCAGTTGGTGTTGGCAACGTGTGGAAGTGAAATCTGTATCCCTGGGACACTATATTTAAAGCCCATTTGTCTTGGGTAATGAGTTCCCAATTTTTTGCATGAAGAGCAATCTTTCCCCTCAAAGGGGCAGTCAGTTGACAAGTGCTTAGAAATTTTAAAAGGAAGTCATTGAGACAGTTTACCATAGGGGGGAGTCTTATTATTCCCAGACTTGGAAGTGGAGGCCCCCACTGCTTAGTTCTGTGAGTCCCCTGGGACTGAAACCTTGGATTTTTGCTGCGTCTGGATTTGGCTAGAGAAGACCTGGAAGGGGCTGTAAAGGACCAATTCTTAGTAGGCCAGTGCCTACTAAATCTAGGAGTTTGAACTTGTAAAAAATCTTTAACAGTTTGCATAGATTTAGCTTTATCTTCCATCTTTTTAAGAACTTCCTCAGCCTTGTTGCCAAACAGGCGGTCCTGATTTAAAGGAGCATCCAACAATTTAGCTTTAACATGATCAGGCAAAGATTGTTCTTTAAGCCAAGCATGCCTTCTGAGCACTGACCCAGTAACAGCAGCCCTGCAAGAGGCCTCTAATGAATCGAAACCACATTGCAAACTATGTTTTCCAACTTGTTCAGCAGAATGCATTAAATCCTGTAATTCTTTATTTTCCACACAATCAGGAATCAACATAATTTTCTGTTTAAGCAGTCCAGTAACATGTTGCTGATATTTTAAAATATGAAACTGGTAGTTTAAAGCCCTAATTGCCAAGGTTGCAGAAGTGTAAATCTTCTTACCCCATCTATCCATCGCCCTGGAGTCTCTATCAGAAGGGGTAGGATTTTTAGCAGTAGAAGCCTTAATGCCCTTGGGCCCCTGTGAAATAGTCTCTGGATCTGCAATGGGATTTTTGAAAAGGAACTTGTGGGACTCAAGGACCCTGTAGTATCTGTCAGGTTTTCTGGGAGCAGGAGGAAGGGAATCAGGGGCCAAACTAGATTCCGAGAAAGCATCATCAACAATGTCTAGTACAGGAGGAATAGCTAAAGGCCTATGATGAGGTAGGAGAAGGAAAGCCCTATGCTTCTTTTTGAATCAGAAAAATCCTGGCTTTCCCAATGGAAATGCTCCCTTAGAGTATGTAAGGTTTCCACAAAAGAAAAATCCTCAGGAGGGGAAGCAGAGGGAATACAGTCCTCTGCATCAGAATCCTAATAAGTAGGTAAGGACTAATCCAGATCATCAGAAGAGTCAGAAAAAACAGAATCCTGATCAGAAGATTCATAATCAACTTCAGTCGCAGGCCTCTTAGAAAGGGGGGGGGGGGATTGGCTACGCCTGATTAGAGTTATTAGATCTTCAGCCATTTTTATCATTTGTTTTTTAGGCCTAGAGGCCTGAGCATGTGGCCTGGGCATCGGTTTTTTTAGACATGGATCGAGATTTAGGCCCAAGTAAAGGAGGCGGCTTTGGTTTAATATGCAAGGCCGTAGGCCTGAATACACCCTCAGAAGCCGGTGCCTGCACAGCGGCTCCGGACCCATCCAAGGTAGAGACATCCGCGGGTTCCATAGTTGAAGCATCTCGTGGCATATCAGACTCCGAAATGGTCTCAGTAGAGGCCTGCGAATCAGAAGTAGCGGGTATCAGGGGCTGCAAAAGCACCTCTCTGAGTACTGGCGAACTGGTGAGTGGCTTAGGAGAAGCGTCATCGGCAGTTTTGGGCCTCAGCAACCTGTCTCTATCTTTGCGTTTTTTTCCGAATCCTGGTAGTCAGATGGCTAACCGATGACATTTCTGAATAATTAAACCGAGAACCGAAATATTTAGAGTCAAAAATATACCGACGACAGATACTGCGCTGATTAAATAAAGCACAAAACTGACAGCAAAGTACTTCATAGTCAGGGCCCAGGCAAAGAATACAGTACAAATGAAAATCTTTATGAGGTATTTGCTTTCCACAAGTAATGCAATTATTAACTTTTACTGACATCGGTAAGGAGCAAGAAAAAGTTTTCCCAACGGGGTACTTGGCTTTAGTTGAAGACTTTGGTTCTGAAACTTGAAAACGAAAATTTCAGGAGTCGGCCAACCGGTACTTGCGAACTGCTTCTGCTTCGGGCACCGCATGTCAAGAGTACTGATGTAGTGGCGTCGGCTCCATGTTTTATACCCCTGATGACCTGACGTCATGGAAGAAGGGACAGCAACCGATGCAGGACCCAAGACTTTGTTAATCAGGCTGACTGAGGGCTACCTGCAAGCAGATAACCCGAATGTAATGACTGCAACAGTGAAACACGAAGAACATCCACATATGACTGTAAACCACCTCAAAGATTCCAATGCAGAAAAAAGAAGTTATGTCCTTACCATAACGTTCCATGTGGAGTGTTCATCTCGCCTTGGTTATTACACATGGGTTCGGAGCCGATCCTCGGCTCCGTGCCGGCCGACTGCAAGCTCTGCATCGAGAAGAAGCTCGAGGACATCTAATACCCACAATCCCCCTCTGCCTTTACCTCAGATCTAGTTTGCAAGCAAACCAGACATAAAGCACGCACACATGCCAAACTATATACATAAAAGTACATATATACAAACATACCAAGGGTATGATAGTAACACTAATACTGCAACAGCAGAAGGAGAATACTCCAGACCAGGCACCAAATCGAACGTTCTTCCTAAGGGTGGGAAGGGTGGGAGTGTAATAACCAAGCCGAGATGAACACTCCACATGGAACGTTATGGTAAGGACATAACTTCTTTATGTGAGAGTGTTCAATCTCGCCTTTGTTCTTACACATGGGTAGCGACCCTAGCTACATGATCCTGAGGAACTCAAGGGAGAACGTTCTTGAGCACAGTGGAACCAAAGGTTGCCCTATCCCTAGAAACCCTGTCCACTTTGTAATGAGATATAAATGTATGTGGTTTAGCCCAAGTAGCAGCCGCACAAATAGTGTCTAGTGGTAAGCGAGCTGCGTGAGCCAAAGATGTAGAAACTGATCTGGTGGAATGTCCTTTGGGTTTTGTTGATAATGTTTGATCAGAGGCTTCATAAACATATGTGATACAGTCAGTTAGCCATTTAGAAAGAGTTTGTTTCGTAACTGCAAGACCCTTTCTGCTGTCAGCAAAAGCTAGAAATAGTTGATCAGATTTCCTGTGATCTTTTGTTCTATCCAAATAAAATCTGAGTTGTCTATGGACGTCGTTTGTGCAACATATACTCCAATTTATTAGAGTGGTTCTTAAAGAAGGTGGGTAATTCAATGGACTGATTGATATTACTAGAAGAACAAACTTTGGGAAGAAAGGATGGATTAGTGCGTAGGGATACTCTGTCAGAATGAAATATTAAATAAGGATGCTTGACAGAAAGGGCCTGAAGCTCAGACACTCGTCTAGCAGATGTAATGGCCACTAAAAATAAAGTTTTCCATGACAAAAATTTCAATGTGCAACTTGAGGCTGGTTCAAAGGGTGGCAACATCAATTTAGAGAGCAACAGGTTTAAATTCCACGGTGATGTCGGACTTCTGACTGGTGGTCTGATATGAAAAGAACCTTTTAAAAAGGCTTTAGAAAGTCTGTGAGCCATAATAGGCGCACCACATTCCTCTACATGATAGTTAGAAATGGCAGCTAACTGTAGTCTTAAAGTAGCCGGGGAAGCTCCTTCATGAAATAGTTCAGTCAAGAACTCTAAAACCTTGTTTAACGGAGCTCTAACAGGGTCCAAATGATGTGACTCCGCCCAAAAGACAAAACGTTTCCACTTACTGGTGTAAGTCTTAGTAGTGGAAGCTTTATGAGAAGCTACTAAAATATCTTGAACCGCCGATGTAAGTGGAACCGACCTGGCTAGAAAGGGAAGCGGAGCAGCCAAGCTGCTAGATGGAGAGATTCTAGAGATGGGTGAGGAACTCCTGACGAGTGAGTCAGTAGATCTGGCTCTGGGTCCAGCATCCAAGGTCCCCGAATGCGGTGACGCAATAGAAAGGGGAACCAAATTTGACGAGGCCAGAACGGGGCAATGAGAATAATAGTCCTCTGAAGGTTGTTGGCTTTCTGTAGAAACTTTGCAATCAGGGGAAATGGAGGAAAAGCATAAAGGAGACCCGGGGGCCAATCGTGCACCAGCGCCCTGGGGACTTCCCTGGAGGGTAATAGGGCAAAGTAGCTCCTGCATTTGGCGTTCATTGAGACATAAACAGATCGCAGGTAGGCTGGCCCCATTTGCGAAAAATCCTTCTCGCAACTGACTGTTTGAGGGACCACTCGTGAGGCAATAGTATTGCCCTGCTCAGCCTGTCGGCTATGACTTTGGATGACCCCGGGATGTGCGTTGCGATCAGAAAGCGACCGGTGGACTCTGCCCATTGCCAAATTCTCATGGACTCTCTGCATAGTTGGTAAGACCTGGTTCCCCCTTGCTTGTTTATGTACCAGACTACGGACATGTTGTCTGTCTGAACTGCAATGGTCCCTGGAGGAAGGAGGGGAGCAAAGTGTTGCAACGCCAAAAACACTGCCCTCAACTCCAGAACATTGATGTGCAGATTGTACTCCAGATTGGTCCATTCGCCTTGGACTGTCTGTCCCTGAAAGATGCCCCCCCACCCTATCAGGGAAGCGTCCGTGGTTATCGTCGCTGACGGTGCGGGTAGCACAAATGGTCTTCCGCTGGATAGGTTGCAAGTCTGTAACCACCACATTAGGTGTGATTTGCATGTTTTCGTTATTAAAATTTCGTGAGTCAGTGGAAGTTGTTGGAATGACCATTGTGCAAACAGAAGCCATTGTAGCACTCTCATGTGCAGTCTTCCCAATGGTATCGCAATGAGAGAAGCTGCCATGAGACCCAAGACTTTCAGAAAAATTTTTGCCGGTGACTTTCTGGACGACAGTAGAAGGGAAATGTTGAATTGAAGTGCTACTATTCTTTCTGTAGGAAGTTTTAGAACTAAATGACGCGTATCTAATTCCGCTCCTATGAATAAGATATGCTGTGATGGCTGTAGCAAAGATTTTTCGAAATTTACTGAAATGCCAAGGTGTGTACAAAGTTGTAGGGTGTAATCCCTGGCTTGTATCAGTTGACGCCTGGTGGTGGCAGACAGGAGCCAGTCGTCCAGATACGGAAACACCTGGAATCCTAGGCGTCTCAGATGAGACGCTACCACTGCCATGCATTTGGTGAAGACCCTGGGGCTGTAGTCAGACCAAAGGGCAGGGCTCGAAACTGATAGTGACTGGCTCCCAGCCGGAAGCTAAAATGATCCCTGGACGCCCTGGCCATTTTGATGTGGTAGTATGCGTCCTTCAGATCTATCGAGCACATCCAGTCGCCCTTCCGTAAAAATGGAAGGATCGATTGAAGCGTGACCATTCGAACTTTTCCTTCTTGACAAAGGTGTTGAGATGGCTTAGGTCCAGAATCGGCCTCCAGTCCCTGTTTTCTTTGGAACTAAAAAGAACCTTGAGTAAGTTCGAATCCTATTTGGTCCGCTGGGACTGGTTGGATGACTCTTTTTTCTAGCAGCTTTGAAATTTCTGTAGCTGCTGGGTCTCGCAGATGGGGTGGTACATCTGGGAGTTTTCTCTTTGGAATGGGTGTGGATAGAAATGGGATTTTGTAACCTCTGGTAACAATGCTTTTACCCAATTGTCTGAAGAAAGGTTTTGCCAGGCCTGAGGGTATAAAGCTAGCGACCCCGACTGCCTCCAGAGCAGGACAGTCGGGCCTCCTCTCAGGAGTGCTGAAAAGGTTTGCCAGGAGGTTATCCCTGTCACCTTGGTTTTATGGACCCCTCTGCCGCCAGGGCGGCGTCTTCCACCTCTGCCCCCCCCTCTGCCTCTAGAGGGAGCATCACCCTGTGTGTTTGGGAAAGATCCTTGGGGTTTTCGAAACCACATTTTCCCACCACGTTGCCCTTTGGGGTACGGTCTGGAAGGGTGGAAAAAGCGGACTCCGACAGCAGACAGAGTCTTTCCCTCCTGTTCACACCGGGTAAGGGTCTCCTTTACTTTAGGGCCAAAAGTGTGGCTCCGTCAAATGGGGCGTTAGTAAAGGAAGACTTGAAGGCTTCCGCAAACGAACATAAGCGCATCCAGGATTGCCTACGAAGAGCAATCGCTGAAGCCGCTGCCCTACTCGATCCTTCGGCTGCATAGGATATCAGCCTCATGGACGAGTTTACGATGGACGTAAGGGTGTTGAGATGCGCTGTAACTCTCTCTGAAACAGCAGCATCTGTAGTACCCTGGAGGGTATCTCCCAACTCTTTGACTAGATCCCTCTGCAAACGTGTAAAATGAGTCAAATAGTTCAGGGAACGCATAGAGAAAGCCGCTGAACTGAAAATGCGCTTCCCGTATCTGTCCATGGTCCTAGAATCTTTGTTAGGCGGATGGACAGATGAGGAAGACTCCGACATCTCCTTTTCGTGGCGCTGCCACCACCATGGCGCCTACTGGAACTCCTTTGGTGAGGTAAGCCTTGTCCTGTGGTGCCGTAATGTACTTATTTGGCTTCCTAGGGACTGGTTCCACCGTGTCAGGTGTCTCCCACGCCCTTGAGCAATCAACTCCATTAACTCATCGAAGGCGGAGTGACCCAGGAGGAGGAAGGGCGAGCACCAAATGCCTTCAGCAAAACTGACTCATCCTCAGAAGGGGGGAGGGCTTGCCAGTCACCTCTCTGTTTTAGGATCTCCAAGATGTCAGAAAAGGAGACATCTTCTGAAGGTGACTTAGGGGACCCTTCTGACTCATCTAAGTCAGTATCAGATGTCAAGGATTCTTGTGGAGAATCCAAGTGTCTCCTCTTACACAGTCTTTTCCTAGGGACTTCTTCGGGGAGCATCCGAAGAAGCCTCCGAGGAAGAGGGGCACCCTCCAGGGGTGGCTGAGACACTGGTGCCCGACGCTTGGACGTGGCCGTGGGTGCAGAGGAGGATAACGGTCCTTTGTGGGGAGGAGAAGCTGTACCTGCTGATGTGGTTGTCTGTGTAGACAACACCTTCCTCATGAGGTCGAAGGCCCCCGGGTCCCGAGTCGAGGTATCTCCCGGTTGCGAAGAAATGGGAAGAATCCCAAACAGGAACCGAAGGCACCGACCCCGAGGACGGAACAGAGTCGATCCGTGCCGAGGCCCCGAGAGGGAGCGTCGGAACCGAAACATCGGTCTGACTCTCGGTCCCGGAACCAAGGATGGATCTTCGGCCCCGAGACTCCAGTACCGGATCGGATGGAGTCGAGGTGAACGGTGCCGACCGAGAAAAGGACGGTTCTGGCACCGAGGGCTCCACAATCATCAGTTCAGCTTCTTCCGGCTCCGAAGACTGGACAGGTCTCGGAGGAGGAACAGATGGAGATAGTGGCAGGCCTTCAAGTCTCGACATCAACTGAGAGGAGACCGATATAAGCTTGGATAGGGCCGTATGCTCCATCAATTTCTGCACCACACGGTCCACGTCGGTGTCGGAAAGGGCCCTGGAAGAACGAGTCGAAGGGATCGAAGACGGAGCCGACCTCAACAGAGTCGGTGGAGGGAGCTCCGTCACCGGTTCCAAGACTCGAGGCTCGAAACTGCCAACAGTTGAACACTCGGCCCCGAAGTCTGTGGAACCGGTGATCTAACTATACCCGAAGAGCTCGGAGCCGATGACTTGGGCTCCGACGTCTTCGATTCCTTCGAGGACTTGGATGCCTGGTCTGAAGCATCCAGAGCCTCCTGGAAAGAGGGTTTCAACAATCCTCTATCCATCAGTTTCCTGCGCCTATCTGTCATGACCCTCCCACTAAAAGAGTGACAAATAGAGCAGTCCTCTTGTAAGTGGAGAGGGCCAAGACAGTAGACACAGGAACTGTGGTTGTCCGTGACCGACATCTTTTGGCCACACTGACAACGTTTGAAGCCAGATTTCATTTTCTCAGACATAATTAAGAAAGAGAAACAAACAGTCAAGTCCAGTAACAGTCAATCCAGGTAATAAAATGTCAAATCCGGTAGAATGTAAGTCCGATTGTCAATCCAAGTAGGGGTGGTAGGCCCCGAAAAACTCTATACCAGTTAGTTAACTAAGTTAAACTAAGATAATGGTACCGAGAATTCTGCTCTACTCACACACCATATACTAACTATCAATAACTAGAGATCTTAAACAAGTTCTTTTGAGAATTTAACCAAAATAGTTAAAATCTTATCTGAAAAAGCCTCGAGCTAGCCTCCAGCGATGCGAATGCAGCAGCGGCAAACTAGATCTGGGGTAAAGGCAGAGGGGGATTGTGGGTATTAGATGTCCTCGAGCTTCTTCTCGATGCAGAGCTTGCAGTCGGCCGGCACGGAGCCGAGGATCGGCTCCGAACCCATGTGTAAGAACAAAGGCGAGATTGAACACTCTCACATTTCTTACTTCCAAACTCCAACTCAACACTGCCAAATCCATCTATATTATCTGTATCTATCTACCTCCTGGTAATAACAATGCCACCATAGAAGATATCTTTTGCTGGCTATCTCAACACCTGCACCAAGAAACCATAATCCTAGGTGATATTAACATTGACTGGAACTGCTGTAGCAGCAGCCACCCTACCACCCACATTAACCTATTTGTTTTTTCTCAAACCATTACCTCCCCCACCAAGATAAACAAGCCTAACAAGAAAGAAAGTACTTTAGATTGGATTCTCATAAATAACCATCCCCAGATATATGAATCTGGAACCCTCCCTGATGACGTAAGTGACCACTCACTCACCTACATCATCAGGCATAAGACCAATGCTTCCATTCCAACCACTTTCAGGAAAATTAGGTCCAAGAAGAACTTTAACCCTGATCACTTCCAAAGTGAACCAAGAGCATGCAACTGGTCTCCCTTAAAATACCTACCATTGGAAGAAGATGTTAAATACTTTAATTCTAAATTCCTAGCCATTGTAGACCACCATGCATCAACCCGTTCTATTACAATTAAGACTAAATCTGCCCCATGGCTTTCAAAAGAAACCAAACAAAAAATCCAGCGCAGAAATAAATGCTGGGCCAAATGGCGAATGACTAAAAACCCTGTAGACCAACAACACTTCAGACAGCTGAGAAATGACACTAAGAAAGCTACACTGTCTGATAAAAGAAACTACTACCTACAATTCCAGAAGACTAACCATAATAAACCACAAAAATTCTGGGCAAGCATTAACCAACTACTACACCCAGGTCAATCCATTACACCAAACCCATAAGACACAGACCAGGTAAATCCCAAGTATACTGCCAATGCCTTCAATACCTTTTTCACGGATGCCATTCAAACACTAGCCAGTCAGCTATCACCTAATAATTTAACTATACCTTCCTCTAACACAACCCCATCCCCACCATTTCTCTTCCAACCTGTCCCAACAACATATATTCTTACCCTTATCCAAAAACTGAAACAATGCTCTCCTTCAGCAGACCAACTACCTGCTGAATATCTACAGAAATCAGCCAAATCCATTGCCTATCCCATTTCCATTCTGATCAATAGAACTATCAGTGAAGGTCACATCCCTAGCATCTGGAAAGTCTCCCATATTATCCCCCTTCATAAAGGTGGAAACTCCACTGAATTCTCCAACTACCGTCCCATAGCCCTACTTTCTCTTTTGGCAAAGATCATGGAGAAATGCATCCATAGGCAATTGCTAGACCACCTAATCCAAAATAACTTACTTTCCAGCTGTCAACATGGTTTCAGACCTTCCCACAGCACTACTACTGCCCTCCTTTCCTTTACTGACTGTATTAACAAAAAACGTAACTACAATATGCTTTTCTCTGCACTATTTATCAATCTGTCCAAGGCATTCGATATGGTAAATCACCAAATACTTATAAATATCCTCAAATCCCTGTCACTAGATGCACTCAGTATAAAATGGTTCCAGTCCTACTTAGATAACAGACAACAGGCAGTGCTTTGGCACAACATTCTATCTACCCACCTGCCCATTAACCTTGGTGTCCCTCAAGGGTCCATATTAGGACTCCTCCTTTTCTCCATATTTATCAGTGACCTTTATCTAGCAATTTCCCAAGCTACATGCATACAATACGCAGACGATTCCACTCTTATATGCTCAGCCACATCCACTTCTGAATTTCACTCCCTTACCCAAAAAGTATTCAACACAGTAGAACAATGGTTTACACAGCGTTGCCTTCTCTTGAACCCCCAAAAAACTAAACTCTTCTTTTTTAATCCCACTCATAAGTCCTCTCCAATAGATTTCTCAGTTACATCCACTAATGGTACTCATATCATCAGACCCAACTACCAAACTACTTGGTATCACCATTGACAATAGCCTTAACTTTGACATCCATACCAACAATACTATAAAAACTGTCAACAAAAAACTAGGCTGTCTCTACAGGATTAACCCCTTCCTTTCACCTACAGCCAGAACAACTATTGTTCACACTCATCTAATCTCTAAACTCCTCTATGTCTCACCCATTTATACTAATCTACTGAAGAATAACCTCAACAGAATGGAAATCTCCTGCAATAACACTGCCAGATTTGCTACAGGCAACCCATTTAGAACCCACCATTGCTATAATGTAATGCAGCTAGGACGGCTTGAACTACAGAACCTGCTTAAATTCCACCAACTAATCACTGCCCATAAGACTCTTTACCAATACTCCTATACTATCTACCCTCATCACCCCCTATAATAATCTGAAGTCCTTACGTTCATCACATAAACTTCTTGTAAACACCTCTAAACCTAATATCAGGGCTGGGGATTATCTCTTCTCTAATACTGTTGGAAAATCCTGGAATCTTCTTCCCAGTGACCTTTCCTCTATATCACTCTTCAAAAACAGACTGAAACATTTCCTCAGAACACACTGGTTATGCCCTTGTACTAAACCTGACTAATCATTTATCTCTTCAAACTAGGCTCTGCCTACCCTTTACTTCTCAGTAACTAGTTCTACTTTCCTTATTAACTACAATTATCATTTCCCTCTACATTACATTATTTTCATCCGCTGTGGATACTTACCATTGGGACAACTCTTTATCAATATAACTATACAATAAGCTGCCTTATTTTTATATTATGTACTGTACCTGTATGTTGTATTGTACCTGCATTTTGCACTGTTATGAATTCTGCCCTATCTGAAAATTCTGTGTTAACCTGTAATGTGCATTGTATATATGACTGTTGTTATTTATTTGTTGTTTTTCATGGAGCTTATCTCCCCGGGCCTCTACTGAAAATGGACATATGTCCAGTTAGACTAGCTCGGTCAACAAATGTAAAATAAAATAAAATAAATACTAGTCAAATGCAGCCACTTTTATGGCTGTACACCTCCAAAATCTGCTTCATATCAAGTGAATTAATACATTCATATATAATGGTCTGGATATGTACCTCAGCTAGCTGCTGTCAGAACCATATGATGCAACCCTCTGCAACTCACCCCTGCCTTCTCAACTTCTTACCCTCAAGAATCGAAAAAAAAAAATAAAAAATAAAATCAGGAACAGATTTTAATATTTCTCTTAGAAAACTGACAGAGCAACAAGATTTGCATTAGCAAACATTCCCTGAAATCACAGAAGTGAAAGGAAAATATAATCTCTAACCTTAGACTTTAAGCCATATCCTTCAACATACTGTGTAAGTGTCACTGCTGTTGGACTAACGAACATCTGGAGAGATGGTACTGAGTTCTTCTTAAGAGCTTTTTCCTTTCAGCTAAGAAATCCCCATCATAGAGGGAGGTCTTGAGTTTGAGTTCTAAACAAGAGCTAAAAATGTCCTTTCATTTTTGTTACCCTAGCAATGCCATAGCAGAGTTTTTTCATAACTTATATATGTGTGTGTGTTTATAGTTTAACCAAGCATATTGTAAAGGATACAAGTCTCACATGCCTCTCATGATTTAATGATTGCAGTATGCAACCAAAAGCCACACATTTTACCATGAATTGACCAAAATACCTCAACTTCTTTGCTCAAGAATTCTGGACCAAAGTAGAAAATAATAGGCAGGGGTTATTGTAAACCCACTGGAAAAAGTGTCCATTTTCAGGGGCAACCTGGGAGAACTATCTGGCCAAGTGACTTGTGCAAAATCACTTAGTGTGCAAATTGAGGTGAAATACTCAAACCATGTACTTTTGACTACAAGAAGCAGTTTTAGTATCTCAAACAGATGAAAGGTATGAAAACACTTGAGTAGCAACTGCCTTTCACTGCAACACTTGCCTAAGTGAGAAGACACAACAAAGAATTTGTAAGGGAGTCTTCTTGAGTGGGCAGACTGTTGGGTATTTCAAGTTCTGCATCCTCGCCACTTATGTGTAAAGCAGGAGAAAGTAACTAACAAACGAATTATATGAGAATATCTACACTTATACCAGCCTGATTTACTGAGAACACCAAAAAGCAGTGGGTTGATGGAGAAATTGAGACACAGGAAGGGGAGAAGTGTATTAAATATCCAATGAGGACTACACCCTCTAAGATCAAGTAATATTAATTTACACATTCTCCACTTAACCCTTAACCTAGTGCAGAGTCACAGGGGAGAAGCAGCCTATCATAGTACCTAGTGAATGCAATCCACATCAATGCACACTCCTTTACACAAACATATAGGCAATTTAGGGGATCACCAATCCACCTTCTACAGGATGTGGGAGGAAACTAGAGCACCCAGTGAAAACCTGCATAGACACAGGAAGAAAATGTAGTCTACAAAGAAGCACCACAGGTAAAAAATAAACTGAATAACCGTCCATAAAAGGAGTCTGAAATTTGTGAAAGACCAAGAATAGCTCCCTAAAATAAAACGTCTAAAGCTCACAAATCCTACAAGCAGAGGTGAACGCTACAAAAAACAAAAGTGTTTTGCATGAAATGAACTTTAGAGAAGGGGTCAAAAACATCTGAAAGCAAAAAGACTGATGCTGCATAGGAACAATGATACTCAGATGAAGAGCCACCTCTGCTTTGCAAAGCAAGTGTGATATGGGGGACACTGCCTGATATCTGCTATCTCAAACTTTCACTGAAAAGCCAAGCAAGAGCAAAGCTGCTACATCAAGATCAACGCCTTCAAACTGACCCAACGGTTGAGCTTCCTGGATGACAGTGTGAAAGTTCCCAGTACAACTACAACACTGGCAATCTGAAACTACACTCCTCTTAACCTTCACAAGCTGATAAGACTGAGCTTTGATTGCTCTTTCCTGCATTTTGTGACACAGTGTAGAATCAAGGAAAATGTTGGAAAGGCACCTCAGCTGATAGTGCAGATCTAGGTTGTGAAAGGACATTTCTCTCTTGCTTTCTCTACTTGTAAAGAGAGCAGGGAGATGAACTGACTGTCTTGAGGATGACTTTCAGAAGCAAACATGTGTTAGTCTCAAGGGATATCTGTTTTTTTGTGAAAGACCAAAAATAGTTCCCTACAAACAATGGCCTAATGGCTGGAGATCTTGTAGGCAGAGGTATAGTCTACCAATAAGAGTATATTCGAATAAATTAATTTCACAGGCCACTGAAGCAGCAGACTCAAATAGGGGATGGGGAAGTATGTCAATCATAAACTTATAATCCCAAAGAGAAGAACGTCTCTTCAAGGGAGTGTGGAGATGCAGAACTTTTTAAGGCTTTGACTGACTACCTAACCAGCCAGTGCTTGGCCACATCTTCAAGGTTTTAAATGGCATAAAGTACATGTATGCGCTGCCAACTTACCATAACTCCTGGATGTTTTAGTAGGGTTACTTTTGCACTTGTAATATTAACAGCTCTGCCACAGGCTGAAGGCTGATGTCCTTCTGCCTGTCTCTCAGTACTTACCAACCCCCCCCCCCCCCGGCCAGGCTGATGTCACCTTCACTTCACATACTCTACTGTACCTGGTATAAAGGTGATATTCACTTGCACCATCTTCTGTTCTTACTTGGCTTCCCCTCAAGGATAGCAGGGAGCCCATGGTTTGCCTACAAGTCAAGCTCTCATGCTAACAAAAGCAAGATGGCCTAGCTAAAGCCCAAGGCTCTTACCCTTCTTAAGGAATACAAGCAACAACAGAATAATGAGCAGACATGGATGTGGCTTGGATTTAGATTCAGTTCTGCATCTGAAGATGATACGAGGAGGGGAAAGGGGAATGGCTACCCACCCCAGCCTTCAGTTGCCCAGAAAGTACAGGGGATGAGGGTGGGGTACAGAATGTTAACAGTGACCACAATTAAGCATCTACAATTATGGCAAGATGGCAAAACAACTGTATTATATTCCTCATGAGGGTCAGCGTTGCAGTTATCACATCAGGGAAGACTACCACAGCTGACCTCAAAATCACACAGGAATGGCTACGGAGCTGCAGAGGAGTAGTACACCTTTCAGGATGGGTGAAACTAACCATGATTTTCACCTGGAAATCATGTCTAACTTATAATGTTTGGTGAATTTATGGACACAAGACCAGGTTTATAATGTTTGGAGAATTTATGGACACAAGAACAGGTGGCTACTTTGAGCACTAACCCCTTTAAGAAAAGCAATAGTAGTATTTGTGGCCCTGGTGGACTGGGATAAGATTCTTTCTTGTACAGATTTACCAGGGATTTTGTGGTACAAAATAATACAGTGGTCTATCCACTTGGAAACTGTTTGGTGACAAGACAAGCAACCTCTTATATTCAGTAGAGACCACAGACAATTAATATGACTTCCTAAAGTCCGCAGTTCCCTCCAAGTAATTAATCTGCCTGTGAATAGACAGGGAATGTAGGAGCTTTTCTTCTTTTTCCTGAGGTTTTGGAAAAAGGAAAGGTAGCTGGATAACCTAGTTCAGGACCACTTCTGTTATGACTCTAGCCATGAAGTAAGGGTTACTATTGGAGAGTGACTCTGTCCTTGTGAAAGGTAAGATAAGGAAAGACTGTTTGCACACCAATGTTTGGAGTTCAGACATCATCTTGGTTGAAGCAAGAAACACTATCTTCCAGGTCAAAAACTTTAGGGAAACAATAGCTACTCCCCCAAAAGGAGATTGGGTTGTTTTTTTTTCTAACAGTGTAAAAATCCCAAGCTGTCACCATTGTCTGCCTAGGAGGTCTACCATTAACATTTGCTTGACTGGTTGTCTACATGCCAGATGGAGGTGGGTGGGGGGTTTACAGGCAGGCACACATGCAACAATGTCGGAAAGGAGCACTTTCACAGAAGTAATTGGTTAGTGGAGAAAAGCTTAGAATGATACAAACAAACCTTCACCTGAACATTAAGTAGGTTCCTCCTGTGGAATCAGCACAGGAATCACTTTATCTGGGTAGGCTATCCTTGTACTTATTTCCATTTCCTAGCCTTCCTTGTGATTTCTACCACATCCTTAGGATAAAGGTGCCTAAAGGGAAAAAGAGATATAACCTCTAAGCTGCTAGGTGAACAAGTTAAGGTGTATGAGGGACCCCTTGGACAGTGTCAGGAAGCTCCTGTGCCAAGGCAGCATGCAAAAAGCCTTTCCTGTCAAATGCAGCATGGAAAATAACCATTTCTTAGCTGGGTCAGAAGGAAGCACACAATACAATTACTGACTTTAAATACAGTTTCAGAATTAGAGCTGTCAGAATCATGCATTCAGTTCAATGAACAGCTGGAAACAGATGAGATAAGTATGCTGACTGATACATTCAGATCTCTATGGAAAAGCATATGGCTGTGCAGACTGCAGCACAAAAAATATCTGAAGGTGGCATCAGCAGTTGCACCTCTTATACCACAGATATCCTTGCTTCTTGGTGGGAGAACCTTGGATGAAACACAGGGTGAAGGTAAAGCTCTGGAAATAAGTCCAGTCAGGTTGTCTGTCCATACCGTATCCCAAAACTGAGGATTGTAACAGTTAATAATACAGCGAATATCATATGAAGCTGAAAACATACCACCTCTGTACAACTAACTCCCCTATACTAAACACAGCCCCCAACTTGGAACATTACAACCCTGATGCTGCACAATCTGAATGTCTTCTCTGAGGTTTTCTTTTCTGCAAGGTTATGTGATAAATAAACTTTGACATTTAATTATTTGGGGGGTTGAAGTGCAAGGAACTTGTGCCTCCTCTCCCCAGAAAACAAAATACATACTTAATATATTTATGAAGGCTTTTTTGTATGCTGTTATTAACTACTTTTGTTTACTTCAGTGATTTGAGTTTCAATATTATGTGACTTCAGTTATTTGCTGATCTGACATACTCTGATTCAGGTATAGTGTTTCAGTGGTAAAAGCATCAATGAGCTTATCTTCTTCCAATAAGGATGCTCACAGCATAATCTGGAGAACAAATACATACTGTTTTGTACAGCAATCACATCCAGCAGTTCCACTGCTTATAGATACGGCAACACCTTCCTTTTCAGCTCCCTGTCATTCTCACAGTGATGAATCCTCTCAGTGCTCTATGTCTATGTGTTCAGCTCATATGCAATGCATACTGCTTGAAACTGCACACTACAATCCAACACCCACTTCACTTCCATGCGTTGCATTCTCTCCTTGACTGTTGTTGTACCATAACACTATTGTAATAAACTGTAGTCTGTATGGATACAGACTGGTCATTGGTCTCAGATGTTCTTAGTTTAACAAAAAAAAAAAAAAAAAAAAGACTAATAGAGACTAAGAGCATTTTCTTGTCTTAACAGCCAATGCTCTCATTGCTTTTATGTTTACGTACTGCTCTACATGAGACTAGCTGCCCTAGAATCTTAAGGACTGTATGTCAGTTTCACAAGCATAATCTGATACATATGGTCTCAGCGCTTGAGATGGAAATGAAAGAGAGGATGAACCCACTAAGGGAATTTTTTTTTAACAGACAGAAAAACTGGAATCTTTTGTTCCTAAGGCCTATGCCTTCGCTTCATAACTGTAATATCCACTGGATACTCCTCATATATGCAGCCTTACATTCAGTAACTTAAGAAAGAATTTAGTAGATTTCAGCTGTGGCCCATGCGATACGTGCTGTGATCTTTAGTGTGTACAACTAGATAGGTTGGTGCTCTAATCTCACTCTAGGCGTGTGTGTGTGTGTGTGTGTGTGTGTGTGTGCATGCATCTCCCTGCAAAACAAATGAGAATCATTCATGGACTACCAAACTGCAATGGTTCTGCACTTTTTCCTCCTGCTCCATCACTTCATCTTGCTTTGTCTGCTACTTGTTCTCTAAAGTTTTCAACTGCATATTTTCTGCTGCACTTGTTACTGCTTGTTTATAGCCTGTTTAAATTCTAAGTGTTATTCTAAGCCTCTTAGTTTAAGCACTTGGGCTTTAGGTCTACCCCTTAGCTCTTCCTGGCCTCTCTCTCTCAGATTCTGACAAATATGGATGGACAATTTCCTACAGTTTCTCCTGTCAGTCTGACTTATATGGACATCCTGAGACAGTGTAGCAACTGCCTCATGTACACGGAGAAAGTACAGTTGTGTACACTTACCATAAATGTAGATGTTCGAGTGTACTCACTGTTGCAGTCATCACATTTGGGTTATCTGCTTGCAGGTAGCTCTCAATTGGCCTGATTATCAAAGTTTTGGGTCCTGCGTCGGTTGCTGTCTCATCTTCCATGACGTCAGGTAGTCAGGGGTATAAAGCATGCAGCCAACGCCATTACATCAGTTTTTCTTGCCCCAGATGTCAGGTGCCCCCATAATGGGAAGCAATTATATACAAGATTACAACTCCAACAAAAAGCAAATACACCAGAAAGCTTTAAGCATAGTAAACAAGAATAGAGGTATAGTCAATAGAAGTCAGGGGGCTGGAGGGAGGGTAACCAGGACTGCAACAGTGAATACACTCGAACATCTACATTTATGTTAAGTGTACACAACTGTACTATGTTCTTCGTGTTTCACAGCTGCAGTCATCACATTTGGGTAGATTCCCAAAACTAAGGATGGGAGGAGGCAATTATGATAGCATTAGGACCAGCTATAAGGCCCTGCAAGACTGCAGTGGCAAAGCCAGCTCTGGATTTAGAAAAAATTGGCAAGTGGTAATGCTTGGTGAAGGTATGTACAGAACTCCAGGTAGCAGCTTCTAGGATGTCTCGGGTAGGGACACCTCTGAGAAAGGCAGTAGAGGTAGATGCAGCCCTGGTTGAATGTGGTCTTATCCCCTGTGGGGTAGGTTTTCCATGCTGCTTACAGCAGAAATGAATGCAATGGCCTATCTACTTACAAATGGTTTGCTTTGAAATGGCCTTTCCCTCTGCCCCTGCAGCAAATGCCACCAGCAGCTGTTCAGATTTCCTGAGAGGCTTAGTCCTGTCCAAGTAAAATCTAAGTTGTCTGTGCATGTCCAAGGAGTTCAATATTCATTCCCCTTTGTTCTGTGGATTAGAAAAGAAGGTTGGCAAATGAATGGACTGATTAAGAGCCACACTGGATACCACCTTGGGCATAAAGGAGGGATTGATCCTGAGGGACACCCTGTCCGCATGAAAGATGATGAAAGGCTCCACTGCCATGAGGGCTTGTAATTCAGACACTCTTCTTGCTGAAGTGATGGCTAGAAGGAAGGCTGTTTTCCAAGAAAGGAATTTCAACTCTGCATTTGCAGCTGGCTCAAAGGGAGGAAGAGTGAGCTTTTTCAATACAAAGTTAAGGTCCCAGGCTGGGGTAGGGGCTCTCCTGGGTGGTCTTAAGTTTTTGGCCCCTCTGAGGAATTGCTTCAGTAATGGATGAGAGAAGAGGGGTGGGTTCTGTGTTGTAATGTGCTGAAATGGCTGAGGCATGAACTTTGATGGAAGAAAAGGAAAGGCCCTTGTGAAGCATCTCAGTTAAGAATTGAAGAATATGGAATAAATTGGGTACTGCTGTCCCCATCCCCTGAGTTTGGATCCAGGAACATAATCTTTTCCATTTTCAGCATAGGATTTTCTAGTACTAGGCCTCCTTGCCTCCAGAATGACATCAATCACTTGCTTACTGATGGATGGTAATGGAGAGGTCAGATAATTAGCCAGGCTGCAAGGTCCAGGGTTTGAAGCTGTGGGTGCAGAATCTAGCCCTCCTGCTGGGACAGCAGGGCAGGGGTCTGAGGCAGGTGTTATGGTGTCAGCAGCGACACACTGCGCAAGAGGGGGTACCAGTGTTGGCGTGGCCAGTCCAGTGCAATCAGTATTGTCCTTGGTTTGTCCTGTTTGATCTTTAGTAACACTTTGGACAGGAGAAGCAGAGGGGGACAGGCATAAACTGATAGGTTTTTCCAGGTGAAGGACAGGGCATCCACTTTCCAAGCTTGTTTGTGATGAGTCCTTGTGCAGAAATTGTCCAAATGGTAGTTCTGAGGGGAGGCAAACAGGTCTATCTCTGGGCTCATGAAGATTTATTGTAAGAACCAGATCGGTTTCAGCGTGTAGCTTTCATCAGCAGTACATCACAAAAAGCAGTGATAACCCTGCAATAAATAGTTAATCTAATTAAACGCCCATGACATCATTTCCTGTCCAAGACAAAAGTGGTCTAATACCAGATAAACACAAAAAAGCAAAACAGAACACAATAAAAGTCCATACAAATTTACTTTTTTTTTTTTTCTTTGATGTTTTTGTATTCTGTTTTTGTTTTATGAATTGTTGTACTCTTGGTATCCACCCCAGAGTACTGAATGAGTCCCAATGGTATCCAACTCATGAAAGGAAAGGAAAGTACTACAATTTGTCATTTAATCCAGGTGGGAATAAACCCCCTAATTTTACAATCCATTTCCTTTCCTTCATGTTTAATATATTGTGTCACCCTGTTTTGAAAGATCTATGGCCTGATATTTTGTCAATAACTGTGAAGGTAAATTTCTCTGTATGATGAATCAGTGAATGTCTGTAAGGAGCATTGGTGACTCTGGCATTCCTAATATCCCCTAAATGTTCTGACATCCGAAATATAAATTGTCTAGAAGTTTGGCCCACGTAGAAAGCTTGACAGGTGCAAGTCGCTAAATATATAACCCAATCTGTTCCACAATTGGCGAAGCAGTTAATGTTGTACAACTGTCCAGTATTTTTACTGGTAAAGGTTTTTGTTTTGAAAACATGTTTACAGAAGGTGCAATGTCCGCATGGGTAAGAACCAACCAATCTCTCCCCTGTTAATGTGGTTTGATGATAAATGGCATCCTGATGCATGATTTTTTTGTAATGAGAGAAATGGGAACCCAAAGTTTTGCCCCGCCTGTAGGAAAATAGGCATTTGTCCCCCAAAAGGTCATCCAGTTGTTCATTGGTCTTCAAAATATTCCAATGTTTGTCAATAACACCAATAAGATATGCAGTGTTTCTACCAAATGTAGTGACCATTCTCAAAGTGTCCTTATTATCCCTCCTGGGATGTTTGTATTCTAATAAAGTATCCCTTGATTGGTTTTTAGCCCACTGTATGGCCAAGTTAACATTCTGTTTGCCATATCCCCTAGCTAAAAATCTGTTAGCTAAATCCTGATGGGGTTTTTTAAGATCCTGCTGTGAAGAGCAAATTCTTTTCAAATGCAAAAACTGGGACTTAAGAATGTTATTAATGGTATGTTTGGGGTGGAGACTAGAGGCATGTAGCAGGCTGTTGTATTGTGGATATTTTCGATAAACTGTGGTTCGTAATGTGTTATCTGGTTGACACTGTAAATGAACATCCAAAAAATGAATCTCATTTATGATAACTCACTGTAAATTCTACCCCCCATTTGTTTCCATTGAAGGTGTTCAATGAATTCCTCCAAATATTCATTGCGTCCTTTCCATACAAGCCAACAGTGGTCCAAAAACTGTCTCCATATGTCTATCTCTGGCAAATACAGATTATGTAATTCATTGTATATAATGTGCTCCTCCACATATCCCATATATAAATCTGCATATATTGGGGCAAAAGATGCCCCCATTGCTGTGCCTTGTATTTGCCAGTAACACTCATGTTGAAAAAAAGAAGTTATGTTCTTACCATAACGTTCCATGTGGAGTGTTCATCTCGCCTTTGTTCTTACACATGGGTTCGGAGCCGATCCTCGGCTCCGAGTCGGCCGCATAGCAAAGCTCTGCATCTTAGATAAGCTCGAGACCAGGCTATATCCCACAATCCTCCCTGCCATTACTCAGATCTAGTTTGCAAGCAAACCAGACCAACCATAATCCTCAGGTGCTAAGGCTACACACAGCCACAAAAATCAGAGACACTATCTCACTGACAAATTAACTAAAGGGTAGCGAAGTATACCCCATGAGGTAAGAGACAATATACCCGGAAGAGGTTAAGGCATGTGGACCAGACTCTAGTCCTACTCGTTCTTCCAAACACGTGGGGGAGGGAAGGGAGGGAATGTAAGAACAAAGGCGAGATGAACACTCCACATGGAACGTTATGGTAAGAACATAACTTCTTTATGTGAGAGTGTTCAATCTCGCCGTTTGTTCTTACACACGGTAGCGCCCTAGCTGGCCACCCCGAGTGACTCATGGAAGAACGTTCCTAAGCACAGTGGAACCAAAAGATGTCCTGTCTTTGGAGGCTTTGTCAACCCTATAATGAGCGATGAAAGTATGTGGTTTAGACCACGTGGCTGCTGCACAAATCGTGTCCAAAGGCAGACGAGCTGCATGAGCCAAGGAAGTGGAAACGGATCTGGTAGAATGGCCCTTAGGTTTGGTGGGCAAGGCCTGATTCGACTTAGAATATACAAAAGCTATACAATCAGTAAGCCATTTAGAAAGTGTATGTTTTGTAACTGCCATGCCCTTTTTATTGTCTGCAAACGCGACAAAAAGCTGATCTGTTTTCCTGCAATCTTTAGTCCTGTCCAAATAAAATCTTAGCTGTCTGTGGACATCTAACTTGTGCAGCATATATTCCAACTTGCTGGTATGGTTTTTGAAAAAGGTAGGGAGTTCAATGGACTGATTAATATTTATGACAGAACATACCTTAGGAAGGAAAGACGGGTTTGTTCGTATGGAGACTCTATCTGGGTGGAAAATTAAGTAAGGTGGTTTGACTGATAGTGCTTGCAGCTCTGAAACTCTTCGAGCGGAAGTAATAGCTACAAGAAAAAGTGTCTTCCACGACAAAAACTTTAGGAGACAAGAAGAGGCTGGTTCAAAGGGTGGCAACATTAGTTGCGACAATAACAAATTTAAATTCCATGGGAATAAAGGGTCTCTGACGGGCGGTCGAAGATGGAAGGATCCTTTCATAAAAGCTTTACAAAGCCTGTGGGACATAATAGAAGAACCGTCCTCACCAACATGGTAGTTGGATATGGCCGCCAACTGTACTCTTAGTGTGGAAGTAGAGGCTCCTTTGTGAAAAAGGATGGATAGAAATTCTAGAACTTTATGTAAAGGAGCTACCAGGGGGTCCAAGTGTTGGCTAGATGCCCAGTATACAAAGCGTTTCCATTTACTCCTGTAGAGTTTTGTAGTGGAAGCCTTATGAGAGGCAACCAAAATGCGTTGAACTGCCGGAGAAAGTAGATCAGACCTGGCTAGGCAGGGAAGTGGAGCAGCCAAGCTGCTAGTTTGAGGGAGAGAAGAGACGGGTGAGGAACTCCCGACGAATGGGTCAGTAGATCTGGTACTGGGTCCAGGATCCACGGTTCCTCTGTTTGATGGGCTCGAAGAAAGGGGAACCATATCTGTCGAGGCCAGAATGGGGCTATGAGTATAATTGTCCTTTCCAGGTTCCTGGCTTTCTGAAGAAATTTGGGAATCAAGGGGGTAGGTGGAAATGCATATAGGAGACCCGGGGGCCAATCGTGTATCAGTGCGTCCCTGGGGACATCCCCTGGAGGGGGTAGAAGGGCAAAATAGCTTCTGCATTTGGTATTCATTGGGGAGGCAAATAGATCGCAGCAAGGCTGGCCCCATCTGCGGAAAATTCTTTCCGCCACCTGTAGCTTGAGGGACCACTCGTGAGGTAACAGGATGGCTCTGCTCAACCCGTCCGCAATGACGTTG
Organism: Protopterus annectens; assembly: GCF_019279795.1. Lineage (NCBI taxonomy): Eukaryota > Metazoa > Chordata > Ceratodontiformes > Protopteridae > Protopterus > Protopterus annectens. The sequence continues at coordinate 397,015,125 of NC_056746.1, read as the reverse complement.
GATGACCCCAGGATGTGCGTTGCTATCAGAAAGCGACCCATGGACTCTGCCCATTGCCAAATTCTCATGGCCTCTCTGCATAATGGGTAAGATCTGGTTCCCCCCTGTTTGTTTATGTACCAGACTACAGACATGCTGTCTGTCTGAACTGCTACTGATCCTAGAGGTAGGAGGGTTTGAAAGTGTTGCAACGCCAGGAACACCGCCCTCATTTCCAGAACATTTATGTGCAGGTTGTACTCCATGTTGGACCATTCTCCTTGGACTGTTCTTCCCTGAAATAGTCCCCCCCACCCTATCAGACAAGCGTCCGTGGTTATCGTGGCCGTCAGATTGGGTAGAACAAATGGACGACCCATAGTGAGATCCTGACTGTACACCCACCATGAGAGGTCCCGTTTGCAAGAATCTGTTATCAGAATCTCGTGCGCTAGGGGTAACTGCTGGAACGACCACTGCGTGAACAGCAGCCATTGGAGGAGCCTCATGTGCAATCTTCCCATAGGAACTGCAATCAGGGACGCTGCCATGAGTCCCAAAACCTTCAACACTAGTTTGGTCGGGCTTTCCTGCTTTGCAGTAGAAGAAGAACCTGTTCCTTGAGGGATGAAGCCCTTATTGGAGGGAGCTTTACCAGTGTTAAACGCGTATCTAGGTCTGCTCCGATGAATGAAATATGCTGTGAGGGCAGTAAGGCAGATTTTTCAAAGTTTATGGAAATCCCTAGGTGGGAACAAAGGTTGACTGTGTAGTCTCTGGCTTGTATGAGGCGCCGGTGGTGGCGGTGAGGAGCCAGTCGTCCAGATAGGGAAACACCCGGAATCCTAGACATCTCAAGTGAGACGCTACCACTGCCATGCATTTGGTGAATACCCTGGGGGCTGAGGTGAGCCCAAAGGGCAGGGCTCGAAACTGAAAGTGACTGACTCCCAGCCGGAAGTGCAGGTGATCTCTGGACGGTCTGGCCATCTTGATGTGGTAGTACGCGTCCTTGAGATCTATCGAGCACATCCAGTCATCCTTCTGTAAAAATGGAAGGATCGATTGAAGCGTGACCATCCGGAACTTTTCCTTCTTCACGAAGGTATTGAGATTGCTGAGATCCAAAATCGGTCTCCAGTCCCCTGTCTTTTGGAACTAAAAAGAACCTTGAGTAAGTTCCGGATCCTTTTTGGTCCGCCGGGACTGGCTGAATGACTCTTTTTTTGAGCAGCTTTGAAATTTCTATTGCTGCTGGGCCTCCCAGATGGGGTGGCACATCTGGAAACCTTCTTTGTTGGGGTGGAGTTGACATGAAGGGGATTTTGTATCCTCTGGTTACAATGCTTTTTACCCAAGAGTCCGAGGTGAGAGTTAGCCAGGCCTGTGGGTATAAAGCCAAGCGACCCCCGACTGCCTCCAGAGCAGGACAGTCGGGCCCCCGTTCAGGAGTGCTGGAAAGGCTTACCAGGGATAGGATCCCTGTCGCCTTGGTTCTGCGGACCCCCTCTGCCGCCGGGGCAACGTCTTCCATTTCTGCCCCCCCCCTGCCTCTGGGGGGGGTCACTCTGTGTGGCCTGGAAAGATCCCAGAGTTTTACGGAACCACATTTTTCCGCCTCGTTGTCCTTTGGGGTACGGTCTAGATGGAGCGGAAAAACGGACTCCGACAGCAGACAGAGTCTTTCCTTCTTGCTTACACCGAGTTAGTGTCTCTTTCACTTTGGGCCCAAAAAGAGTGGCACCATCAAAGGGGGCGTTGGCGAAGGAAGACTTGTAGGCTTCCGCAAATGAGCACAGCCGCATCCAGGATTGTCTTCGTAGAGCAATCGCTGAAGCTGCAGCTCTACTCGATCCTTCAGCCGCATACGAGATGAGCCTCATGGATGAGTTCACTATGGAGGTAAGGGTGTTAAGCTGTGCTGTTACCTTATCTGAAACAGCAGCATCTGTGCTACCCTGGAGGGTATCTCCTAGCTCCTTGATGAGATCCCTCTGTAGACGTGTAAAATGTGTCAAATAGTTTAGCGAACGCATGGAAAAAGTCGCTGAACTAAAAACGCGCTTCCCATATCTGTCCATAGTCCTAGAATCCTTATTAGGAGGATGAACAGAAGAGGAAGACTCAGACATCTCCTTTTTAGTGGCTGCAGCCACCACCATAGCGTCAACCGGGACTCCCTTGGTGAGATAAGTCTTGTCCTGGGGAGCAGTGATAAACTTGCTTGGTTTTCGAGGGACCGGTTCCACTGTGTCCGGTGTCTCCCACGCCCTTCGAGCAATTAAATCCATTAATTCATCGAAGGGTGGAGTAACCCAGGAGGTAGAAGGTTGAGCACCAAAAGCCTTCAGCAACACCGACTCATCCTCAGTGGGGGCTAGGGACTGCCATTCACCCCTTTGTTTTAAGATCTCCAAGATGTCCGCAAATGAGACATCCTCTGAGGGGGATTTTGGGGACCCCTCTGCCTCATCCAAGTCAGTGTCAGATGTTAGAGATTCCTGTGGGGAATCCAAGTGCCTCCTCTTGCACAGTCTTTTCCTCGGAACCTCATCGGAGGGGGCTTCCGGTGAGGCCTCCGAGGAACAGGGGGCACCCTCTAGGGGTGGCTGAGGCAATGGTGCTCTACGCTTTGGATGTGTCGTGGGAACAGAAACAGAGAGCGGCTCCTTAGGGGAGGGAGAAGACGCCTCCGATGAAGTGGTTGTATGTGTAGACAAAACCTTCCTCATAAGGTCAAAAACCTCTGAACCTCGGGATGAGGACTTCTCCGGTTCCGAAGAACATGGAAGAATCCCAGACACGGGGGCCCGTGGGCCTCGACCCCGAGGACGGAACCGAGCCAATCTGCGCCGAGGCCCCGAGAGGGAGAGTCGGCACCGAAAGGTCGGTACGACTCTCGGTCCCGGAACCGTGGAGAGATCGTCGACTCCGCGACTCACCTACAGGTTCCGAAGGAGTCGAAGTCAATGGTGTCGATCGTGCAATGGACGGTTTCGGCACCGAGGGCTCCACTATCATCGGCTCATCCTCTCCCGGCTCCGAAGACTGGATGGGTCTCGAAGGAGGACCTGTTGGAGATAAAGGCAGGCCTTCTAGTTTCGACACCAATTGGGAGGAAACTGCAATCAACTTGGAAGGGGCCGTGCTCTCCATAAGTTTCTGCACGACACGATCCACATCTGTATCGGATAACGGTCTGGAAGATCGGGTCGAAGGGGCCGAAGATGGCACTGACCGAAAAATGGACGGTGGCGGTAGCTCCGACATCGGTTCCAAGACCTGGGGCTCAGTGAAAGACAGACGTTCGATGCTCGGCCCCGAAGTCTGTGGAACCGGCAAATGAACCTTCGAAGATGAACTCGGAGCCGATGACATGGGCTCTGACATCTTCGACCCCTTCGAGGACTTAGAAGCCTGGCCCGACTTGTCCAAAGCCTCCTGGAAGGCAGGCTTAAGTAGTCCCCTATCTATAAGTTTCCTGTGTCTATCTGTCATGACCCTCCCGCTGAAGGAATGGCATATAGAGCAATCCTCTTGCAGGTGGAGAGGGCCAAGACAGTAGACGCAGGAAGTGTGGTTGTCAGTGATGGACATTTTCTGTCCACACTGACATCTTTTAAAACCAGATTTGGCTTTTTCTGACATTCTACTAAGAAAAAAATGTTTAAGACACTAGCTATAGTACTAATAACTATAAGAAATATTTATATATGTATATATAAGTAATGCTATAAGTGTAGAGAGGTAGGCCACAAAAGGTAACCTATGAAAATGTGACAGGATTAATTACAATAACACACACACACACACACTAGTACTAATCAAAAACTTCTCAAGAACTATAAGAACTTCTAAAACTAGAAAGATAAGAATCTTATCTGAATATAACAAATTTCTCTCTGGTCTGAGCTCTCGTCGATGTGATCCGTTGCAGCGGCAAACTAGATCTGAGTAATGGCAGGGAGGATTGTGGGATATAGCCTGGTCTCGAGCTTCTCTAAGATGCAGAGCTTTGCTATAGTTGACTCGAGCCGAGGATCGGCTCCGAACCCGTGTGTAAGAACAAATGGCGAGATTGAACACTCTCACATTAGAAGACATTTTTGGTAAGGACATGCTCGGCCATACAAATGAGCAATGTGTTGAAACCTGGACTATAAATATTGGTCTTATTTGGCCAAAATTCTAATGCTGTTAATCCAGCCCAGTGTGGAATGCTGGTATAGAGTGATTTAACATCCAGGTACACATCAGCCAATGAGGTTCCAATTCAGACTCAGATACAATCTGTAGAAATTCGGTTGTGTCCTTTAATCTGGCTCTGACATATGGTAATATCGGTTGTAAATATGGTCAAAAATGCTGACAATGGCTCCATAAGGGAGCCTATGCCCACAACAATAGGCCTGCCTGGTGGAATACTGAAAGATTTGTGAATTTTGGGCAATAGATAAAGATATTGTTTGCCTGGATCTCTGACCATTAATTGTTGTCTAGTTTTGCCATTGATGATTCCCTGATCAACAGCTTCCTGCAGAAAATTATCAATTTATTTTTTGAAGTATAGAGTGGGGTCCATGGGCATGTTCATATAATGCTGAGGGTTAGACAATTGTCTACTTCCTTCGGCCCAGTAATAACTGGAGTCCATGACCACCACCGCCCCACTCTTGTCTGCTGGTAGAGTGGAAATGTCAGTGTTGGCCCTAAGAGCAATGAGAGCTTTTTGTTCCGCCATTGTTAAATTATATCTGATAGTATGTGAGGAGTCTAAACAGTAATGCAAATCTTTGATGACTGCCTGTTGGAAGATGGCAACATGTTTGTCCATTGGTGCACTGAAATTAGACTTGTGGAATCTAAAATCAGTAGATCTCAGAGAATGCTCCTGTTGGCCGAAAAAACATTTCAAATTAATCTTTCTGCAAAAAGATAATATGTCAGAGACAAAAATGCTTTCATCCACAAAAAACCTGGGATAAAACCAAGACCTTTATTCAGCAATGATTCCTCTTCAAATGATAAAACATATTTTGAAATATTATGCACATTTGAGCATTCAACATTTATTTCACTATTGATTGGAAAAGATTCTCTATGGTTTTTACCCCTGTGTTTGCGTCCCCCCTGTGCCTCCTACCCCTAAAGGGTATTCTGAACACTGGCCCCTCTTGGAATCACTGATGTATGTGGATTCGGTGTCAGTAGTGGAGGATTCCTCCCCTGAGGTTGTAGTGTGTGGTCTACTTCTTTTCAATATGGATCTCGGTCTTTTTTGCGTATCTGAGTGGTATTTTTTGTTCCATCTGCAAACCTGACACTTCTCTATGACTCAGACTGCCTACCCCTCTCATAATCCTCCATGTCTCTAGAAAACAACTTTTTGTCTTTCAAATGATTTTCAAAGGTAGTCAGCTCCCTTGAGAGTCTGCTAAGACTGTCCTTAAAGTTTGTTTTTTCTTCATATTTTTTCAATTCCTCACATATTTTTTGAACATCACAAATGTTGACCTCAATTGTTCTTTCATAGTAAGATGCTAAAATGTTAAAGGACATGGACACCTGTTGCTGTGCCATGCTCCAATCCCTTAATAATATGTCATCAGGCTTGCTGACTAATGGCTGTAATTTGGTCCTTAAACCCCTCGGGGTGATATTTTGATTTTGATATGCTTTGAAAAGCTTTAAGTGGCAAATGTTGGTACGTAAAGTTTTCACCTTCTTGCCAAGCTGTGTAAATAGCAAATTACAACCATCAACTGGATCAATCTGGCTGTTCTCCTTTGAGCCCTCAGCCACAGGTTTAATTCCAAATACATGAATATCATCCTTATCTGCACAAAGGCCTTGAAGCAGATTGTTAAGATCCATGACCATAAGTTGCTAATTTGCTTCAATCACCCTGAAAACTCTGTTAGTCAACTGTGATGTGGTAATACCAAAATAAAAACTATATGACGTCTCTTGAGCAGACTGTCAAGGGTGCTGGGAAATGATCCCCCTATACTTGAACCTGATTATCTGATACATAAACTGTTATATTAACCCCATTTGAGTCACAAAGGAATGTAAAAGTTGGCTAATAGGATAAAAAGGGGGGTAAAAAACAATTACCCTGATTCGCCCAAGAGGGCACATGAAAAATCCACCCAGAATTGGCAAGTCAGCAATCCGAAACCAAAAGAATATGTTATATTATGAAATTCACCAGTTAAATGTAGTTATAAATGCCAACCACTGGCAGGGATTAACATACACCTATTCTTAGACAAAAATTATGTAATGACTGTTAACTAATCTGTCCCCCAATAATGAAGAAGTTTTCTGGCTAGGAACCTACTAACTAAATATGAGTACACATTTCTCTGTTATCAAATATGTGATGACCAATATTAATAATGCCCTGTCATCACACAGAGTCGTTACCCTAAAGATAAATGAGACATCCATTAACCAAGTGTCATCCTGTTATCCACTTGTAATGAAGTGTGCGGAGATCTGGCCCTGTGTGTAATAAACTCCCATATGATGTGGAAAGCTCACAATCCCCTAAATAGTAATGTCCAAGCTAATAAGCTGGATAAATAGACGCTATGTTAAACAAAGGGATAGTTCTGTAATGGTTTCCCAAATTTACTTCTCTTAGTCCTGAGTCGGTCAAGAATAATTAGAAAACCACAATTTGCGTTTTTTTCCAATTATACCATCTATGTTAGAATGTGTACATCCACCGGATAGTAACTGGCACCCAATAACAACCATATAGGCTCATTCTTGATCAAAATGGTAGACCAGGAAAAAAAGATGAACCATCATGTAAAAATCATATACTGAATCCCTGTGTAAATAACAAAAAATGCCTGTAATGAATATAAACCACTACATACAAAAATCAGCTTGTAGGCCCATAAGAAATGACCGGTACCAACCCAGTGACAAAAGGAGAAAAAAATGGTTCAAAATGTTCCCTTCGACATCTATTTGACCATCCTTACGAAAAGAATAATGCTTTCCCCAGCAATAGGCTGACTGATTAATGTAAAACTTTGTGTAAAGTGAAAACAGACCCTGATTCTCTATGCCCCAAAATGGGCGAATTGCTCACTACTTGCTTAATGACAAGGGCATCATCTGTCTGAATGGTACAAAAATAACTAAATAAAATGAATATATACATGAATGTAAACCATTTCTGAATCTCTGCCAAAGTAATTATAGTCCCGGACCAAAAATATATAATCAGTGTGTCTACAGACATGCACCAAAATGAGTTCTTCATGAAGTCTGCCTTGATGAATTAGAAACCAGCCCTCCGTGGAGTATTTATTCTTCCTGTTTGCACATAATCCCTCGCTAGTGCTATCCTCATCGATCGCAATCTATTCAAGTATGGCCCATAAGCTCAAATCAGTACAGTCAATGTCAGAACATATGTCGGAATAATCCCCGATCTCACAAACACGGGTTAATGCAACAAATGGGGGAGCCCAGAGATAGTCAAAGAGAGGCAGATGTTGAAGATGTTCGTGCTTGCCTTGAGCCAGAATCAAACAGTCGTCCAGATAAGGATAAATTTGAATTCCTGTTAGTCTGAGAAAAGCTATTACTGGAGCCAGGACTTTTGTGAATACCCTGGGCGCAGTAGACAAGCCAAAGGGCAATGCAGAGAACTGATAATGCAAATTCCCATTCCGAAATCTCAGGAATTTTCTGCAACTGGGCCTGATAGGAATGTGAAGATAGGCCTCTTTGAGATCCAGAGTCACCATCCAGTGATCTTTGCCCAGCATAGGTAACAGCTGTTGCAGTGTTAACATCTTGAATTTTGGAATTTCCAGAAAGGTGTTTAGAATGGACAAATCCAGAATTGGTCTCCAAGTATTTCCTTTCTTTGGCACTAAGAAAAGACGGGAATAAAACCCTGTGCCTCTTTCCTGTAGAAGGTACTTCCTGTATTGCTCCCAACTGAAGCAGAGAAGAAATTTGTGTCTGTGCTTCCAGTCTTTGCTGATGAGGCACATCCGGCATACCTTTGAAAGGAGGGAATGTGTGAAAATAAAATTTGTAGCCTCGATTTATTATGTCCAATACCCATTTGTCTTGGGTAACCAAATGCCAATTCCTTTTGAAAAGTCCCAGTTTTCCTCCTAGAGGAGCTGCCAGCAAGGCAGAGTCCGGCAGCTGAAGACACAGGTCATTGGGTCTGTTTCCGAAAGGACTGACCCCTGCCCTCCCCAGCAGAAGGAGTAGAAGAACTCAAAGACCTAGAAGTAACAGGGCCCTGAGAGGAAGCCCTACCTCTACTTCACCTCGACCTGCCCCTAGACTGATAATCCGAAGAGGGGAAAGACCATCCCTTAGCAGGCCAATTTCTACTGAACTTAGGGGGCTGAACCTGTAAAAAGTCCTTAACTGTCTGCATAGACTTAGCTTTTTCCTCCATTTTTTTCAAAACTGATTCTACTGGAGGACCAAAAAGAACATCAGATTGTAGAGGAGCATCCATAATTCGAGCCTTAACATGCTCTGACAAGGTCTGATCTTTAAGCCAGGCATGCCTGCGAACAACTGAACTAGTAGCAGCCACCCTGGAAGAAGCCTGTAAAGCATCAAAACCACACTGCAAAGAATGCTTACCAACTTGGTCTGAAGCATGCACTAAATCCTGAAGCTCCTTACATTCAATACCTTCAGCTAAAGCATCAACCTTACATTTCAATTGGCCCAGCAAATAATTTTGATACCTGAGCATATGAAACTGACAATTTAAAGCTCTCATAGCCAAAGTAGAAGAGGTATACAGTTTTTACCCCACCTATCCAGGGCCCTAGCATCCTTGTCCAGAGGAACTGGATTCCTAACCACAGAAGCCCTAACACCTTTGGGGCCTTGAGTAATAGTTTCTGGATCAGCCCTAGGACTCTTATATAAGTACTTGTGAGCTTCCGGAACCCTGTAGTATCTATCTGGTTTAACCGGGGCAGGAGGCAGAGAATCTGGGTTAAGGGCAGCCTCAGAAAATACATGCTGAACAACATCCAGTACAGGGGGAATAGCCAAGGGCCTATGCTGAGGCAAAAACAAGAATTCTCTCAGCCTTTTACGAGAATCAGAATAATCCTGGCCCTCCCATTTGAAATGTTCCCTCATGGAATGCAAAGTCTCAGAGAAAGAAAAATCTTCTGGAGGGGACGAGAGGAGTAGTGTCCTCAGCCTCCGAATCAGAATAGGGAGGGAAATCCTGAAGTTCTTCTACAGAGGAATCGGACTCATTGGAAGACTGAACCAAACCCTCCAACTCTGTCTCTACCCTGGGCCTCTTCGCAGGGGGGGGCATAGAACCCCTAATTAAAGTAATCAAATCCTCAGCCATCTTTAACATGTGCTTCCTAGGAGCTGGACCCTGGGGACTAGCACCAGCAGGGGCAGACTTAGACTTAGAATGGGCTTTGCTTTGAGAAGGAGGAGGCCTAACTACCCTATGAGGGGAGGGAACCACTGACATCAGAGAAGCACCCTCAGCCTGGCCTAACAAAGGAGAAGCCACTTCCTGTAGTAACAAAGGCTCCCCTTGAGACTCAGGTAAACTTTCAGAAGGAGCCGCTGAAGTAGTCAGTGGTTCTACAGAACCGGCGTCCGGAGTGGACGACTCATCCTGTTTGGACCGCAAAGACTTTTCTTTGCGTTTCTTAGAAGAACCAGTTGTCGGAGAATCCGACGGCATGTTGTAATTACAACGTTTACCAAACACCAGCCTAGCACAGTCCAACCGACGTTTAATAGTACGCTTGTTAAAAGTAGCACAAAAGCGACACCCAACAACGTCGTGCTCAGGCCCCAAACAAGGAATGCAGAGTGAATGGTAATCCCTATGAGGAATCTGTTTCCCACAAGAAATACAGTTATTAACTTTTTCTGACGTCCGTCAATACTGAGGCAAGAAAAAGACAAAAGTGTCCCCAACGGGGTACTTAGCCCAACTTGGTCTCCGGTCTGAAACTCGAAAACCGACAATTCCAGAACGCCGAACGGCACTTGCAAATGCTGCTTCTGCTTAGGACCACGCGGCAAGAAAGACTGAGGTTATGGTGTCGGTCATGCGCATTTGTACTGGCATGTACTGACGTCAGTCTCGGGCACCGATGACCGACGCCGGTTCTAGCCCTTTGGTATTCGGGCCGATTGTGGACAGCGGAATACCCATATGTAAGGACTGCAGCAATGGGAGACGAAGAACATCCTGCTTTTGAGCCTCTGCCCACCGATTTGGGGGTAGGTCTGGCCAACCGTTTGGGGTTGGTAAGGAGTGGAAGTGGAATCTTTATCACTGGGAAACTATATTTAGAACCCATTTGTCCTGGGTAATGAGTTCCCAATTTTTTGCATGCAGGGCAATCTTTCCACCTAAAGGAACAGTCAGTTGAGCAGGGCTTGGAAGGTTTAAAGTTAAGACATTGAGACAATTTACCATAGGGGGGAGTCTTACTACTCCCTGCTTTGGAAGTAGGAGCCCCCCACTGCTTAGTCCTGTGAGCACCCTGATGCTGGAGCCTGGGTGCTCTGCTGGTTCTGGGTTTGGACTGAGAAGGCCTGGAAGAGGCAGGAAAGGACCAATTCTTAGAGGGCCAATGCCTACTAAATCTGGAAGGCTGTACCTGCAGGAAATCTTTAACAGTTAGCATAGATTTAGCTTTTTCCTCCATCTTTTCAAGTACTACTTCTGCTTTGTTGCCAAACAGGCGGTCATGGTTTAAGGGAGCATCCAGTAATTTAGCTTTAACATGATCTGGCAAAGATTGCTCCTTAAGCCAAGCATGCCTTCCAAGTACAGACCCAGTGACAGCAGCCCTGCAAGATGGCTCTAATGAATCAAAGCTACATTGCAACGTATGTTTTCCCACTTGTTCAGCAGAATGCATTAGATCCTGTAATTCTTTATTTTTAGCACAGTCAGGAATCAACATCATTTTCTGTTTAAGCAATCCAATAATATGCTGCTGATACTTCAACATATGAAACTGGCAGTTTAAGCCCTAATGGCTAACGTTGCAGAAGTGTATACCCTCGTACCCCATCTATCCAGCGCCCTGGAATCTCTATCAGAGGGGGTAGGATTTTTGGCAGCAGTGGCCTTAATGCCCTTGGGTCCCTGTGAAATGGTCTCAGGATCCACAGTAGGATTTTTAAAGAGGAACTTGTGAGAGTCAGGTGCCCTGTAATACCTACCAGGTTTTCTGGGAGCAGGAGGTAAGGTGTCAGGGGCCAGGCTAGATTCCAAGAAGCCATCATCTACAATGTCCAGTACAGGAGGGATAGCTAAAGGCCTGTGCTGAGGTAGGAGTAAGAATTCCCTAAGCCTCTTTTTGGAGTCAGAGTAATCCTGGCTTTCCCAGTGGAAATGCTCCCTACGAGTATGCAAGGTTTCACCAAAAGAGAAATCCTCTGGAAGGGAAGCAGAGGGAATGGAGTCCTCTGCATCAGAATCCTCATAGGTAGATAAGGGCAAATCCTGGTCATCAGAAAAAAAAGAAATTTCAGAATCCTTGTCAGAAGAATCAGAAGGAAAATCAGTTCTAGGTCTCTTAGAGGGAGAAGGGTGGCTTCCCCTGATTAGAGTAATAAGGTCCTCAGCCATTCTTATCATTTGTTTTTTAGGCATAGGGGCCTGAACATGCGGTCTGGGCGTCGGTTTTCTGGGCATGGATCGAGTTTTAGGCCTTGAAGAAGAAGATGGCATCAGTTTAATATGCAAGTCAGTAGGCCTGAATACACCCCTCAGAAGCCGGTGCCTGCACAGCGGCTCCGGACCCATCCAAGGTAGAGACATCTGCAGGTTCCACAGTCGAAGAAGCATCTCGCGGCATACCGGACTCCGAATGGGTCTCAGTAGAGGCCTGCAAATCTAAAGTAGTGGGTTTCAGGGACTGCAAAAGCACCTCACTGAGTACCGGCGAACTGGAGACTAACTTAGGAGAAGCATCATCGGCAGCTTTGGACCTATGCGGTCTGTCTCTGTCTTTATCTTTGCGTTTTTTTGGAATGTCGGTAGTCGGGTGTCTTACCAAAGCCATTTCTGGATAATTGAACCGAGTACCAAAATATTTAGATGCGAAAATGAATCAATGACGAATAGTACAAGGTTTGAATAAGGCACAAAACCGACAGCGAGGTACGTCGTGGTCTGGGCCTAGGCAAGGAATGCAGTACAAATGAAAATCTTTATGAGGTATTTGCTTTCCACAAGAAATACAACTGTTAACTTTTACTGACATTGGTTTAGAGCAAGAAAAAGATTCCCCAATGGGGTACTTAACTTAGTTGAAGACTTCGGATCTGAAACTCGAAAACAAAAATTTCAGGAGTCGGCCGACCGGCACTTGCGAACTGCTTCTGCTTCGGGCACCGCACGGCAAGAAAGACTGATGTAATGGCGTTGGCAGCATGCTTTACACCCCTAACTACCTGACGTCATGGAAGATGAGACAGCAACCGATGCAGGACCCAAGACTTTGATAATCAGGCCGAGTGAGGGCTACCTGCAAGCAGATAACCCAAATGTGATGACTGCAACAGTGAAACACGAAGAACATCCATCTATTACTACCACCTAGGAACACAATTCGAGAGAGATACAATTACATTAGGAACCTAGAGTCTATGCTTTCTCCCTCACAAGCCAGTATCTGGCACCGAAAAGTTTGTCAACACACAATCGCTACACATCAACCACCACCCATACCTACACAACACACACCCACATATGCGGAGGTTCTCAACAAAAACATACCCAAACAAAGGAGACCTCCAGAAAAACACACACAACCTCCACAACCCTCCACACCATATACCATACATAGTCCACACAACTGTGTCTCACAGCCATTAAGGCTTAACCATAAACCCAACATATTAGTCATAAGAGACTCCATTGTGAGACAGAGATGTGCCTCTCACCAGGCTGGATAAGGACAAAGTCATGGTTAGTTGTTTGTCAGGTGCCAGAATCTACCATATCACACATGCTCTCAAGTCTCTCAACAACAGGGACTGTTATAACTCTGTCATAGTCCATGTTGGCGTGAATGACTTGAGACGTACCTCCCTGGACTATATGAAGAGAGACATGATTGAGGTCACTGTATATGTGTCCCACGTAGGTATGTCTCTAGCCTTAAGCAGCATTCTACTGTCACCCAGAATGTTGCCTCAATACAAACAGAAAATTACTAACAACTGGCTTAGTTTCTGCTGTCATTCCAGGGGAATCCAGTACCAGAGAGCCTGGGAAGAAATGACTGACAGACCACAATGCTTTGTCAGAGATGGGCAATCATGCTTCCAGATTGTAATGCATACCTCTCAAATGTCCAGATTTTCACAGAATGTCCACATTATGCCTTATATTTTTGGTCTGTTCCTCATACAATTTGTGGTTTTCTGGCAAGTCATTGAGGACTGAAGTCATGAAATAATGACACACACGTTTGAATTTCAGACTTTATGCCCTTCAGGAAATGCATGCTCACATAAAACCTGTTATTCTAACAGCTTTCTAAGTTTGTAAGAGCAATACTGAAAAACTGTCCCTATTTCTGGGATTTTGTCCCCACCCATTACTTTAGACTTTATCCAGATTTCTTGCGCTAAGAGGTTGAGAAGTATGATGTAGTAGTGCTTGAAATGCTGACTCATTGACTCTATCTTGGGTTTCTCACATTCCACAGGAACAGCTTCCTTTGTAGCATGCACTTTAATATTCAATTGTCTATAATCACCAATTTCTTCAATATTAGTAAAACAGAATTTGGCAAGGTGGCTGTTGCAATACTTGAAAAAAGTTAATCCATGACTTGCTACTTTTTTGTTTCACAGAAGATGGTGCATTTCTTATTGGAATTTTAAATTTAGAAGCAGACAATTCAGTTTTACATATTGTGTCATTAACTAATAAGCATTCTAGTAAAGTTACTTGCTTGTCAGAGTTTATGAGATATATTTGCAATACATTCTGCCTTATATAACTAGACAAAGCTTGTTTAAATCCATTTAATGCTAGACTTTCTAACATTTTCACCGTACGTTTGCTTAAAGGCTCTATCTAAAGCTTTAAAATGTGTATTTCATAAATCTGGGTTTTAAATGGTTTGTCAGCATTAACATTCAGTTATAAAATTTTATGGCTTGTATTTCAGTGGTCACCCTAGACCTAGTCTAGTTAAATGTCTGTGTAATCACTTCCATCTATATCCTTATACATCTTTAATGCATCTCCTGTCAGCTAGGCTAGGATGACAGGATTTTAGCCCATTCTGGCTTCTCCAAATTTCATTATAATGGCATTCAAAATTTTTTTGTACTTTTTTTACTTGGTTGTGTTTTAATTGATGGTGCACGTAGACTTCTAATTAAATGGAAAAAAGTTTAATAAGCTATATTGTGGGGGTAAAGTTGTACTGTGTTTTTACTCAGTCCCTGTATGTGAAGTGGCAAACTTGTGGGTAGGGCCTTATGAGAAAGCCCTAGTTGTATAGGGTGGATGTCTGTGGTGGTGTTGCCCCACCCCCACCACTGTAATCACATCATGTCAAACAGTGATCACATGTAAGCTTGAGCCGTATTGGACCGTCTGTGCATATTGTATCTGTGTGCCCAGGGTCTGGGGGGGGGGTCTATATTTACAGTTTTCATAAAATGCTTGTGTCCCACATCCCCAAAGACATGCTGCAGGTGGATTGGACATGCTAAAATTGGCCCTAGGCGTGTGTGTGTGTCTGTGCCTTCTGTGGAAGGTTGGGCGCCGGGCTGGCAACTCGACACCGTAAAAACTCCACTGCCAGTCATGAGTGGACAAGGTGATCCACTGTGGCAACCCCTAACCGGGAAAAGCCGAAAGAGAGAGAGAGAGATAATGGCATTCAAAAATCATCACGGAGGATTCCAATTCATCTGCTTTGCTCAGTTTCTTAATGGCAAGCACTCTTCTGGGATTGGAAATTTACTTGGCTAGTAAAACCAACTGCTGTTGCAGATGTACTAGTTTCACACTGTTCTCCACCTTAGACTCTCTGTTTTTAGCAGTTCTTCCCAGGTTGGAGGTTAGAAGGAACACTAGTGAACAAAAGACCATAAACCAAATACAGAAACCAAAATATATCTGATCACAATTCCTTAGGGAAGTAGTAGCCCAAGCATTGCAAGGAGT
Source organism: Protopterus annectens (assembly GCF_019279795.1). Lineage (NCBI taxonomy): Eukaryota > Metazoa > Chordata > Ceratodontiformes > Protopteridae > Protopterus > Protopterus annectens. The sequence continues at coordinate 396,999,941 of NC_056746.1, read as the reverse complement.
AAGATTTGGAAAATCCATGGCTAAGTACCCACATTCTTGACCACTGTAAGCCCAAGGAAACAATGCAGGCACCAGTAATATGCAAAAGTTAATTCTATAAATTCACTGGGGAAAGCCAATAAAAAAATCGGTCAACTTGCATTTAGTTCAAATAAAAAGAGTGCCTTGAGGTTCTCTCCACTACGTGTGCAGTCTTGCATATCTCTCCCAGCAAGCAGACTGTCTTTAGAAAGTCCTAAGTGTACATGTCACCCAAGTCCAGATTTTACCTTCATACTACAGGTCATTCCTCCACACTCCATAAAAAGACCTTGACTTGACTGTTGAACTTCAAGCCTCAAGATCTTCAGGTAAGCCCCTGATTATTCCCTTCCAGAACTTCTGGATGAGAATTTTATTTCCCAGTTTGTTAAGCTACCTCCTTTTCTACACCAGTAATTGGTCCCTCTTTACTTAATTAATACATGCAGACGTCTGACTACAGTTCTGTGAAAACGTCCCATTCACAAAAGATTTAAAGATACACTACATATTTTCCTAACTCAACATGCAAGAAATGGAAAATGCTCATCGATCACTGTCTGGTTTAATTAATCCACTGAAACTCTATGTATAACTAATGAAATTGAAGGTTCCCTCAGACTCTTTTGTTAGTGTGGGAACAACCTGGGTTTTCTTGTCCCAGTAACCAACACTGGTAAAGTTCAGTTTCACCCTTTACGAAGTATTTTGTAGTCACTATTTTAGAAGCCTTCCTGATAATCTCACCAGCTGAACTAGATACCAGAACTAGTCCTCTTGACTTGGACCTTTTATCCCTTTCTGGATTCATTTCTAACTTTTCTTCATTCTATTTTAGTTGAACAGGTCATACAGTTCTTTTAAATTCATTGTTATTTATCTTCTCATTCTCTTTTATTTATTTGTTATTGTTTTCTGCAGTAAATGTGCTTGCAAAGGCCTTCAGACATTTAATCCTGCAAAATGTCCACAACTTTTCAGTGCCACAAAAACCTTCTGAATATGCTTGCACTGACTATGAAATCTGTCTGACACTGGCAACTACATTAATGAAGTTGACTGGTATGTCACTTCACGTCTCCTTATAACCCCCCCAAGTATCTCTCAGTAACAAATATGGACATAAAAACTCCCTTGGAGCCTTACGTGGAGCCACATAATTTGGAAAGTCAAATGTAACAATTTCTTGCTTGTCAACATTTTCAGTATCTTAAGAGAAGATAATGTCTGGAAAGCAAGCCATAATCTTCCGTGTGTTTTGATGTATGATGAGCAGGCCACACTGAATATAGCATTGCAGAATGGGTCTAGAAATTAAAAGGTACAACACAAGATCACAAATCATAATAGTTCCAGCAATGCTACTTCTTTGATCTTGACAATAAAATATTCAAATAAGTTATTTAAAATAAAAATGTATTTATTTATTTATTTGCAGTTTGTTGACCAGAAAAGTCCACTGGGCCAAGATGAGCCCTTTTTCAATGGAGGCCTGGAGAGTAAAGCTCCACAGTAAAAGTTTTTACAAAAATTCAGCAAGATACAGTGTATACAATAATCAGACAAGAAATATTGCCAGGCAATAAACCAGCAACACCTCCTGAGACTAAAGGTACAAACGTCTACAATAAGTAATATAACAGTTAAAACAATAAGTACAAACACAAAGTCATTAGTAGTTAGAACATAATGTTATACAAAACCATTGAATTATACAGGCAGTTTAAAATGTGCAAAGAGAAGAAGGTATGTTATATGTCTATATAGCAGGTAGCATAGCCACCTATTCTGGGGTATGCTAAATTAGTCGGAGGGGGGTTTTAGTAGGGGGTGAGAGCAGAAGCATTCCCAGTTAGAGGACAGTTATGCACGGAGCAATGACTTGGAGGAGGAGCAATTTTTTTTTTGTAGTATGAATATGGGGAGGAAGTAGGTTCCATTTTCAAGCAAGGGAGAAGGATAGGAGAAGTTGCCCTGGGATGCGCGTAGGTTTGTGTACTTCAAGGAGGTTTTGGTTATTAGATCTGAGAATTCAATTGGGAAGGTGCACAATGAGGATGGAGGAGAGGGAGGGACATTGTGATGGTTTGAAAATAAGAGTATGGGCAATGCTCAGTTGAAGATAAGAGAGATAGTTGGGAAGGTCCAGCCAGTTCAAGGAGTGTAAGGAGTCACAGTGGTGGGATGAGGATTTTGAGCTGTTAGCAAACTTGGAGATTTTATTGCAACAGGATGCCAGTTTAGTTTTGAGGGTAGCTTGCAGATTGGTAGGGAGTGGAGCTCCGTACATGAGGGAGGGAAGGAGATATGTGATGGAGAGGGTATGCTTAGTTGCAGAAGACAGGAAGTGATTGTGTAATACAGCATTCCTAGTTTTTTTTTTTTTTTTAATGTTGGTTTGGAGGTGAATGTCAAATTTTAATTGATCATCAATAATGACACCTAGGAGTTTAGCTTGGGAGACTATTTTGATGGGGGGGGGGTTGTTTTGGCTTACTATGGGGAAGGCATTTGAGTATATTTTGGAATTCTTAGAAGGAATAAAGATCATAACTTTGGTTTTGGATGTGTTAAGAGGTAAGTGATTGTTGTGCAACCAAGTTTCAGTACTGTTAAAGGCAGTTTGTGTTATATGCAAGAGTTTAGGGAGGGATTCAGCAGAGCAGACGATGGCTGAGTCATCTGCGTATTGTACAAGTTTGGCATTGAGTACGCAGAGACGGAAGTCATATAAGAAAATATTAAATAGAAGACGGCCCAGGAGAGATCCTTGGGGGACACCAGTCAGCGAGTTAAGGAAGGGCGAGGTGCAGTTATTCCATTTGACAGCTTGCTGTCTTTCTGAGAGATAACTAGAAAACCAGTTTAAAGACGAGGGAGTGAGTTTAAATTGGGAGAGCTTAGAAAGAAGGCTGCTATGGGAAATTGTATCAAAAGGCCTTAGAAAGGTCTAATAGAGTAGCAGATACAATATGTCCAGAGTCGAAGGGATGGTTAATATTATCGAGAAAGGATAGTAGGGCTGTGGTGGTGTTATGTCCAGGTCTGAATCCGTGTTGTGTAGGGGTAAGCAGGTGGTTATCTAGAAGGTGGGGTAAGAGCTGAAGGTGAATACATTTTTTCAAGAAGTTTTGAGATAAGGAAGAGGATGTCTATAGGGCGGAAGTTTGGGATGTCAGTATTGTTGCCACCTTTGTGCAATGGAATTATAAAGGCTTTTTTCCAGAGGAGGGGTACACAGGATTCTTGAATTGAATGGTTAATTAAAATACAGACAGGGAATGCAATGCCATCTCCAGTCAACTTAAGGAAGTTGGTAGGAAGTTTATTAGGAGCGTTAGCGCATGGTTTTAGATTTTGGAAGAGTTTTTTTATGGTGGAGACAGGGATAGGTTTAAAGGAGAATGGAGGGAGATGAGAAGTATGAGAGGTAGAGAGAGAGGGGTTGTGGGTAGGAGGGGTGGGAGGAGTGGTGGAGGTCTGAGGGAAAGAAGTGGTGAGCTTGGTTATGGAGTCTATGAAGAAGGAGTTGAATTTGGTGGCTATGATGTGGTCTGGTGAGCTAGGATTGGGGCAGGGGTTTATCTTTTCTACCAGGATTAAGGAGGGTAGAGATGCTTGTTCAACACTTTTTGGCATTAGACTTGTGGTTGTTTTGAAGCTTGTAGTAGTATGGTATATGGTCAGAACTAATAAGTTTTTAACTCTATTATGAAGTTGGTTATTTCTGGTGAGAGAGTTGGGTGTTTTATCTTTTTGATAAAGTTTCTAAGACTTATCTCGGGTGTGCATGAGGGTTATTGTTTCTTTGGAGAGCCAAGGGGCACTGGTGGATTTTACTCTTTTTGTTCTAGGAGGGGCAAAGCAAATTTAACAGGTTGATGAAGGTAGTGTTAAAGTACATAACAGCATCGTCAAGAGGGAGAGTTTTTAATAGGATCCAGTTCAACTGTTTTAAACTATTGGAAAAGGATTGTGGGTTGAAGTTTTGGAGGTTGCAGGTTTGGATATAAATGTGCTGTGTAGGTGTAGAGATGGAGGAGAGCGACGGACAAAGGCAGGAAGGTGATCGCTAGGGGAATTGGGCAGAGTCCCGCTGTCAGATATATTGTTGGGATGGGAGACTAGTATCCGGTCCAGAATGCTGCCTGGGGAGTTGTCCTTTTTAGGTCTAGTAGGAGAGTTAAAATCAGAATACAAGCCAAATTATTATGTATTAAGGACAGTCCAAACCACATCAGCAGTTGAAAAGAAAGGGGAAAAGGATGACTGAAAATCTAGGCTGAGGACAAATCCTCAACTAAACAAATGACAAAGCATAGGTTCACAGGTAATTACTAGGCTAGCTGCCCTTGTGGGCCATTTGAAGCCTAGCCAATTTCCCTTTTTGTGCTCAAATTTGCCTATTCCACTTGGCTACAGCTTGGCCTTACCCAATCCATGGTCAGTAAATATACATAGTACCCCTAATGAGAATAACTGGGATCACTCCATAGATAATTTGAGGGGACCCATGCATGGAATGCAACATTTAGGAGCTGCCGCTATCCATTAGTAGCCCAGTGGGCAGTTCTGGAGTTAATTTTCTGTTTCCTATCCATAGATTCAAGTTGCAACTGAATATGGACAGGGGTCAACTTTGTTTTATGTGGATGGGAAGTCTGCTCCAGAGCAGCTGTATCCTCTGAGAAATATACCTATCCCTTCAAACCATTTTGTTGATGTTGTAAAAGTAGTTTAGATCCCTAAACAGAATATTTCTGATGCCACTTGATTTTCTGATGAGCAGTAAGTTCATCAGTATTGGGTTGGAGGTTGCCTTGTATGCCAGACCATCTTAACAGTCTGTAAGATACCAAGTATAGTGACAGGTCTTTGAGTCAAGTCTGTGCAGAACATGTTGTTTAGGCCTTGTATCTTTCAGTAAGGTATGCCTGTGGGCATTCTAGTTGTTGCATGTGTCTGGACAGACACATGCCAAAGGAGACAATGACATCCCTAGATCTAGACACAACCCCTTTGTTTACAAACTGAGCATTATAGAAGGACTTTCTTACAACAATAGACACATGTTGGACAAAGTTAGGTCACTGTCCGCATAAGATCCCAAACAAATGGGTCAGCTCTTAGGGGAGTACAGTTAATGTGGTAGTTCCCTAGAATTTCAGACTATGAACATAACTAAAAATGTCTTGTTACTGCCTTTGGCTTGGGTAGCTATTTTAGCCTTAAACTTTGCTTGAGTGGATTTTATTAAGCTCCTGAGTTGTTTGTTTATTTCAGTTACAAGGGCTCTAACGTTCAAGGAATTACTCTTCTTACTTCTGGTCAAAATTATTTTCTTTATGTTATTAAGCTTGCTGATATTTATGTTTCTACAATATGAGTTTTTTTTCTGGGTTTGCCCTGCAATTATTCCTACAGGGTACAACTGCATCTATGCAGCTGTCTACATGCTGGTACTGTTTGGTGGTGTATGTTTCTGCATATTCAGTGGAGTTAACTGGGTTTGATTGGGATTTGAAGCTTGCCAATGTATCACTTAGTAGTGTGTCTTAAAGAAATTTCCAAAGGTATCTTAGGCAGAAGGGATCTCTGTTTTCAATTTTATTTCAAAGGAGACTGCTTATGGTCAAGACTTGACAAGTGATGAAGATACATAATATGCTCCCTTATTAGCAAGGACAAGATCCAAGATGTTATTCCCCCTAGTGTGTACTCTGACTAACTGTTCCAGGGCATCTGTACTGACAGAGTCCAGGAATACATGTGCTTGTAAACTAATGGTGGTGTAGGTTTCCCAATCTATAGTTGGTTAGTTTATATTACCTAGGAAAATAGTATTGGGTTTAATACAGTTATTTTAGATTCTGTAGATAGCAGTTGTGTCTTTCTTATGTCATAGAGGGAGTTCTATAGCTAGCTAATATATGATATGGGAGCTTTCTAATGGTTATTTGTAAATGAAGAAGCTCTAGTGGGTTCTGCTGCTTTACCAGCCTTGATGCAAGTCTCTTCTGGATGCAGACTGAGACACCTCCACCACTTTCCTACTCTTGAGCAAAGACTGGTCTAAGCATGTGCAAGGCGTTGTAGCCCTACACAGCGGGAGTGCTCCCCGCCATTTTAAATGAAGTCACAGTCACAACACAGACCTCAATGTCCTCCAGGGTGTGAAAAGCTTGTAGGGAATGGAGTTTCTTGTTTAGGCTCCTAGCATTGATCATACCAACTTCATATTTTCCTTTGGATGTTTCATGATACTGGATGGTTTATTAGGTTGTAATTCCCTAAAAAAGGCATTATGGGGGTGGACAATGTCTTTGCCAATAATCAAAACCATAGAAGGGAAAGATGCAGGCCATCTATGGCAAAGCAGGATGGTCTATCAATCATATACTCCCAGGCTGACAAATATTGGACCTGCTTTGAATGACACCAAAAATGAAGCCAATTATTGAAGTCTACTTTTTGCTCATATTGCATCATCATCCTTGGAGAAGGTAGAATGGTGCTGAATACTAGACTTATATCTTTCTTGGACACACAGTTTGTGTGTGTGCCATCATGTACTTCTTCATAGAGTCCTGGAAGGTATGCCTCAAGTCACTGACATTGGCATGAATTACAACAATCAAAATGGTACTTGTCTTACAATTAAGTCACCTATAACAAAACTGTTTGATTGGATTGATGCCTGCCTTACAGGCTCAGCATTTGTGACTCCTTGTGCTATGTGACAAGGTAGGCTTAACTTGCTGACTGTGCTTTGTGCCTGTGTTGTGTTTTGGAGGTCTTTGAGGTGTAGGTAAGTTAGTCTTTAGAACATCATTATATGATGGATTATGTGTACTGTGATGGCCTTGGAGAGGTGTGATGTATGGTATACTGCTTACAGTTTTTGGTGTCTGAGTTTAATGTGTGTGACATTTTTGTCTCTAAGGATATTATATATATACACCTCTCACACACTGTGTTATGCTGTTTGAGTGACAAATGATTGCCAGACAGCATTAGATGATTCTTATATTATCTCAAGATATCCACCTCAATCAGGCTGGTTAGAGAAGACACTGACAGGAATGACTCTGGTGCCAAAGGCAGGAGTAGGAGTATCTATAACTGCTTGGGAGTTCAGATTTAGGATAATGTTTGGGTGGACATGGTACTGAGTATTTAAATTTCAATACAAATCAACTAGCCTGGAAAACCTCTACCACCAGCAAGAACCAGTAAACTAATTATAGTAAAAAAGTTCACTAATTTAATACTAAAATAAGTGCAAGCAGTACCAGTACACTCAATATTAAGCAATTTTATCAAAGTATTTTCTTTTAGCCTGGTGAGTAGTTTAAGAGGAGAGACTTTGCAAAATAATGCTTATATGCTTATCATCAGCAACCAATAAACTGGGAGAGGGAGGGTAGTATGTCGTCAAATTATCATAACAGGCCAGCAACAACAGATACACTAGGTTTAAGAACACAACAGGGTGGGTAGGAGAAAACCAATTATACCTTTAGCTCTGAGCTGACTGGCCTGGGAAGTATAGCTAGTTCAAGTGTATTCACTGTTACAGTCATGACTTGTGGAATTTCCAGCTGTGGAAGCTCTTGGCCAGCCCGAATAACAGAGTAAAAATCTCCTTCTCCCTAAGGCTGGCAGATGTCCTATCCTGATGTTTGTACACTTGGGTATAAAGGGAGCCAGTCGACACCATGACATCAGTTTTTTCTTGCCCCTCAGAAGGTAGGAGCCCCCAGGATGAACCATAAGCGAGGAATAAGGTAGAAAAGGGGCCTGAAGGGTAAACAGCCAGAGGGTCCTCGGGTTAGTGAAGAAAATAGAAGCAGATTACTATTGTAGCCAAAAAGGGGAAAGGAGGGAGGGAAAGAAGACTGCAACAGTGAATACACTCAAACATCTACATTTATGGTAAGTGTACACAACTGTACAACATTTTTTGGGTTTCACTGTTGCAGTCCTGACTTGTGGAATGATTCCCAAAAGTGAGATGAGGGTGGAAGGTAGATTATGGAGAAAAGAGGATGCCCTGCAATATGGCAGTGCAAATCCTGCTCTAGACTTGGAGAAGGCTGCTAAGTGGTAGCGTGTGGTAAAGGTATGTACAGATGACCAGGTTAGCAGCTTCCAAAATGTCCTTGGTATGTACTCCTTTCAGGAAGGTAGCAGTGGCCCTAGTAGAGTGAATCCTCAGAGTTTCAGGAGGCTTTTTGCCATGATGGCTGTAACAAAAGGAAATACAGTGAGAGATCCACTTGGAGATAGTCTGTTTGGAGACTGGTTCCCCCTTCAGAGCCAATGGCAAATGACACAAACAGTTGGTCTGATTTCTGAAAGATTTAGTATTGTCATGGTAGTAGTGAAGCTGTCTGTGCATATCCAAGGAGTGAAGGATTCTTTACCCCCCTCCCCCGGTTCTGAGGCTTGGGGAAAATGGTGGGTAAGTGTATGGCTTGATTCAAGGATGTGCCCATGAAAACCTTGGGCATAAAGGATGGATTAGTCCTGAGTGATAAACTGTCTGTGTGGAATGTCAGAAATGGTTCTACTGCCATGAGAGCTTGCAGCTTAGAGACCCTCTAAGCTGAGGTTGTAAAAGGCAGTTTTCCAAAGTTACGAATTTTAGATCAGCATAAGCTGCTGGTTAAAGGGGGGGGGGGTGTCAATGTTTCTAGAAAAAAACTGAGGTCTCATGAAGTTGTGGGTTGTCTCTTAGGAGGTCTGATGTGAACCACTCCCATATGGAATTGTTTCATCAAGGGGTGGGAAAAGATAGGAAGAAAAGCAGGGATGTGGGTTGAAATGGCAGAGGCGTGAATTCTGATGAAAGAAATGTACAGGCTTCTGTCCACCAGGGTAGCTATGTAGTCTAAAATGGCAGAGACAATGTCTGAGTTATGACTGAGGCCTTGCTGCTGACACCAAATGGAGAGTCTTTTCCACTTGGCTGAGTACGCTCCTAGTACTAGGTCTTCTAGCCTCTTTGACAATGTTTTGAACTTGTCTGCTTAGGGTGTGCTCAGAGTAGTATTTTGGGGAATTATCTAGGCTGAGAGTTTGGGAGTCTGTAGGTTGGAATGCACAAACCTCCATTTGTCCTGAGTCAGAAGGTCAACTCTCTGAGGTAACTGCCACATATTTTCATCGGCTAAACTTGATAGCAGAGGATACCAGTGCTGCCTAGGCCAGTCTGGGGCTATCAGGATGACCCTTGGGCCTTCTTCCCTGATGTTTAGGAGGACCCTTGGAAGAAGAGGCTGGGGGGGGGGGGTACATAAAGGAACAGGTGGCTCCAAAGGAAGGAGAAAGCATCTCTCCTCCAGATTGTGGGTAGTTTGCTCCTCCAACAGAATCTTTTTAGTTGAACATTTTCTTTGGTGGCAAATAGGTCTATCTGTGAGGATCCCCATTTCTGGGTTATGCTGAGAAATGTTTCTTGATGCAGGTGATGCTCATGGGGATCTATCAAGTTCCTGCTGAGATGATCTGTGGATCCATCAAGTTCCTGCTGAGATGATCTGCTAGAGTGTTTTGAGTCCCTGGGAGGTACTGTGCCATGAGGTGCAACCCCGGAAAGTAAACGGTCTCTCAGACCTGCATTGTAGCTCAGCTAGAGGCCTCCATAGCATCATAACTGCAGTGGAATGCATGTCTAGCCACCTGGGAGCTGGAATGGCAACGGTCCAACAATTCCTTAGGAATGTTCTTGTTCTCCAGGGAGGACATATTTTCCCTCATTTTATATAAAATACTTTTATCACTAAAGTTGTCTTTTGGATATCATTTATTCATATAAGTTTTACCAGCAACATATTGCTTTTAGAATTAATTGTAATTTGTGTTGATTGGTTGTGTTTTGGGGAGGAGTATGGTTTTAATTGTATTTAAACCTGCATTTTGATTTTAAACAGTGGTCCTGAAGATGACAGACTGTCGACGAAAGCGCTAAACCACGTACTTATTTAATAATAAAAGTTTGTATTTTTCGTACTGCCACTTGCTGAAGAGTTTCTGTTTTTTTGTATTTTTTTTTGTTAAAATACTTTACTGGTATTTTATCATATGAAACTGGCAGTTAAGTCCCTCATGGCTAGGGTAGCAAGTGTAGACTTTTAACCAAACCTATCAAGGGCCATGCTTTCTTAGTCAGCAGGTAAAGGGTTCTTTGAAGAGCTGGCCCTTGCTCCCTTTTGACCTGGAGTGATGACCTTTGGGTCAGCAGGGTTTTTTTGAAGAGCTCAGCACCCTGTAAAACCTGTCTGGTTTTAAAGGGGCTGGAGGTAGACAGTCTGGATTTAGGGAAGAGTCCATAAAAACATCCTCTACCACCTCCAACACAGGAGGCATAGCCAAAGGTTTGTGTTCTAGGAAGTCAAGGAACTCCCTAACTCTCTTTTTAGATTAAGGTATTCCTGTGCCTCCAACTGGAGATGTTTCCTCATGACATGGAGTGTTTCCCCAAGGTGATGTCTTCAGGAGGTGAAGCTAAAGGCAATTTCCTTTCAGAATCTGAATCTTCAAAAGAAGTAAAGGGTCCCTCCTCAAAGACAGACTCCTCCTGATCTCATCTGAATGAGGAGGTTCAGAGAAAACGTCAGGAGTAGAATGCCTCCTTACTATTCCCAAGGGAAGACTCCAATGGGTTTTCCTAGCTCTTACTAAGGAGATGAGATCCTCAGCTAACCTGACCATGTTTTGCTGATAACCTGCAAAGTGGGAACCAGTAGATCTAAGCATAGGACCTGAGAAAGAACCCTTCTTAGAGATAGCTTTGGCCTTGGGCCTAGATAGGTCTGCCATCCTGATGTCAGTCTCTTTGTAAGGCAAAACTGATGCAAGCTGATGCCTCAAAGGAATATCGCTGGTACAAAACTGCTTGTCAGAAGCTGAGGTCTGCTGAGCAACTCCAAACCCAACCGGCAAACTGAAGGTAAAGGCCTACGAAGATGTTGAGGGACAAGACAACATGCTGGACTCTGTAAGGGTCTCGACAGAGGCCTGCACCATTACCTTGGTTGCAGAAGAGGACTGCGAAAGTGCCTTGCCTTCCTCAGCGATAACAAGACTTGGGGGACTGGTAGACAGTGAATGGATGTCGTCCGAGGCCCTAAGCTTGGGTCTTTTTACCTTATCCTTACGCTTAGGGAACTCAACCTCAGGATAACTGGTGGATGCCATCGAACAATGTGAAGAAGATGGCAAATTAAGATGCGTAACTAAAACTTCTGCCCTACGCCTGATAGCCACAGATTTGAAATGGGTGCATAAACCATAAACGGCAACTGGGGACTTCATGATCCGGGCTAGACAGGTGACACGCAAAGTATGAAAGTCTCAGTGCGGGATTTGCTTACCACAGCGGAGAAAGTTGTTAACCTTATCTGACATGAGTTAAAGCAAGAAAAGTGAGTTCCCCAATGGGGTACTTGGCTTTAGAAGACTTCCCTCTGGTGCGGACCGACCTATGCACTGAAACACTGCTTCAGGCTCTGACAGCAAGAAAAGACTGATGTCATGGTGTTGGCTGCCTCCCTATACACCCAAGCATACGGACATCAAAATAGGGCATCCACCAGCCTCAGGAGGAGGGAGATTTTTACTCTGGTAGTCAGGCTGGCCAAGGGCTTTCACAGGAGGAAACCCCACAAGTCAGGACTGCAACAGTAAAACATGAGGAACATCTGCCTTAATGCAAAGACTAGCCCTGAACTAGCCTGACAAAAGTAAGTACATAAGAATGAAACTAAACATTAATACCAACAGTTAGACCACTTAAACAGCAAAACACAGTGCAGCTATGTACTGGAATTACTAATATAGGCTAAAATACTTTAGCTAAAGCAGATACAAACTGGTAAAATGAATTTAAAATCAGATCAAGAAATGAAAACACTTATCTTTCTTTCTCTATGTGATGGAACATACAATACACAAAACACTGTGAAAATTGAAAATTATAAACATTGGAAAACACTGGGACTCATCAGTGTCAGTACCTGCTGACATTAGTCTTGCTTATAATTTTTAAATAGAAAATAATTACAATATTTAAAAGTTAACATTTTGAACATGATCCCCATCTTCAGACTTTACAAAAATATGAAACCCCTAACACTGACATATTGTTCTTTTTAAATCACCATGCCCTTTTTATTTTCTGAAGAAAGTGATACTATGCCACTTCTATACTCAGCTTAAACAACTTTTGCAATTAGCATACTTTGCTGACTATGTCACTTGCAGCAAAATACTACCAATTCAAATACTTGGTATAATAATGTAGTTAGTGTCTTTAACTTGAAAATGTGTCTAAAAAGTTTCATACATATACTAAGCAGAAATAAAATAAACCATCATAAATCTCTAACAATGGTCTTTGATCCATGCAGAAGAAACCATGCGTCTGTTCAAGAAATTAAGTTCTCCTTAGTAGAAAGTCAAAAGAAAAAAAGGACGTTACCATAAGAATTTGCAGCAAAGCTATTTACTGGGAGAGCATGTTTTCCATTTTGTGTTACTGCTCTCACAGGGAGCTGATGTTGTCCAATGGTCAATGGTGTTGCTTGATGAAGAATAAGTGTCTGCCCAGCTACATTCTGGGGCATCTGGCTAGGAAGTGTCTGAATTACCCGGCTGGCAGTTGGAACCGTGGCATATGCAACTTCTGACCTCTCTTCAATGCCTCCTAATGAAGTAAAGTAGGGGAGAGCGTTACAAAAAATGCACCATGCCTTCTTCAGTTCAATAGGGCATCTATGGTTTGAGGAAGGCAAATAAAATGATAAACTTATTTTTTAACATGAAATCACCTACAATAAGAATAAGATGGAAAAATCTGTGCTTACAACAAAGATTTTGTTAGATCACATGTAACTTTAACATCACAACAGAAATCAGAAGAGTTTACTATTCTATATCAAGCTACATAAATCTAAAACTACAGGCATCTGTTAGGCTACTTATTATCACAATGTAGCTGATGAATTACTCACCTGTATCCTATGCAACAAGTGGCATATACAGCACTTCCACCTGTAGAGGTAGACGTTTTCTGCTTCAGTTGCTACAGAAGATATTAATTAGTATTTTTTTCCTAAGCATATAATATCCACCAGTGATGCCAGAATATGTGGAACAGTGTATGAACCCAGAGGGCATCCTTTTGTGAGTGTATGCTGACATAAAAAATGTGCCACATGCTGAGGAAAGGTGATCAAAGTCCTGCTGTGAAATAACCTACCATAATAGCAGTTACTTGAACACAGAACCACTGCAACAGTATCAGTGTTCTTTATGAATGGAAATTTGCCACAGGAACAATTGTGCAACTGGCCCAATTTCCAGAGGTTGGGATGTCCCTGCACCTCATTCCAGAAACATCAGAAAAACAGTTTTGTTGGTGTGAACACAGTTAAGTCTCAAAAAAGTGTGCTTGTGACAAGTTACCAGGACAGGGCTCAGAAATAATGTTAAGACACCAATTAACCCCCCACCCCCTTTTTCAGATCCCAGGCCTTGTAAAAGACAGAGAGCTAAAGGCTTGTGCATCTAGGGCTTAGCCTTACCTTTTCTCTATTTTTTTTATTTTTCTTGTTTTTTTCTTATATATAAGCAAAGGAGGAAATTAATTCCTTTGCCAGCAGAAGTCGATATACTCAGAAATCCTCTGCTGTGATATGTTACTATACTGCTGAACCCCATTCAACACAGGGATACTGCTGCAATAGTATTCAATCAGAATGGGAAGAGGATTGACTCCTGACTCAGGACTTAGGGTAGAGGAGTTAATATGCCCTGCAGAACTGCAATGATAAAATGATGCTGTGTTCCTAGAAAAGAAAAATGGTCTGGCATTTAGAGCTTCCAAAAGATATGGATGAAGGCCTAGGTAGCTTCCTCACAAATACTGCATGGAGGAACATTTCTGAAAAGGGTAACATAGACGGTTGTTGCAGAATGAGACTTTAGTTACCCTTTTAAGACTTTGCTATGGTAATCATAACAAAATGCAATAAAACTGGATAACCTTTTGGGGAGTGTCTGCTTAGAAACAGGTCTTCCTAGTCATGCTCACTTGAAGGAAATAAAATGTATCTGATTTTCTTCACTCATCACTTCTAGACAAGTAAAATTATGTGTGTTTGTACATTCAGGAATGTAAAAGTTTTAACACTCTGCCTTGGGGTTTAGAGAAGAAGACTCAGTTAAATATACTGGCTCAGTGACATCTCACAGACCACCCTGTGCATGATAGGCTAATTCTAAAGGCCACTTTGCCTTGATAAAAAAGTGTAGGGTTTAGTGGCCATAAAGTCTGATAATTCAGATACTCTACATGCAAAGATATTGCCTACCAGAAAAATGGTCTTCCAGCCAAGAATTTTAAGGCTCAATCATTAGCTGTTTCAAAAAAGGGAAACATACACTTCTCATGAAACAAATTAATATCTCATATGCAGAATTTTTTTTTTCTGAGTGGCCTAAGAAGCAACAGAGTTCTAGGAAAATAGTATGTTTTGGCAAAGAACACAGAGGAGAATTCATTGAAGGCAAGCAGAAATACCAAATAGGTACAGTTTTATTAATACAAATGCCAGGTCTGTATTAGAAATGTATGCTCAGGTAAATGAAGTCCTGTTAAACGTATGCATTCTCTCTGCTGTGCACCTCCTAGTGCGAAACAGCCAGGTGGGCAGCCGTTATGCTGCAGTCAGTGTGCTCACAGGACCTCTGTAAAATACAGTTGTCATCTACGAAAATGTACCTGCCCGAGGTCCTAGGGAAGACACTCTCAGCCATCCACATGCCCAGCCAAGCAAGCAGTCACAGCCTCAGCCTCCAACAGAACTAGATAAATATTTGTCCACATCAGCATGGTCCTACCTAAGGACACAGGCACCTGAGCCACTACAACTCAAGTTACCAAGGTGCATAGTCAGGCATACAAGTCTCTATGCCACTAAGGTGGCAAAAACAAATGCTTTCTGAAGAGGAGTACTTTGGGCTGTACACACTAAAGAATTTTTTTCCACTTGTCCAGTCATTTTTTTTTCTGTTAGATGGCTTGTGGGCTTTCTTTAGCATACAAAGGAACTCTGGAGCAATCTGAAATCAGTGACCTAATCTCCCCAGTGTAAGACTGAGGAGGCTGGGGTACACCAGGATGCCCATGACCTAGGTCAGAAGGGTACGAGAACTCGGACCATCAAGGGTCTCCTTTTTTATGATGTAGAAGTAAGGAGAACCAAACCTGTATGAAGTTTTGGTATGTTCCTAGAAAAACAGTGTCTTCTCTGGCATTCACCAATACTCTGGAAACTAGGGGTATGGCAGGAAAGGCAGCAGCAGCAGCTCCTACTTCCCCAGTGGGTACAGAATGCATCACGTAAGTCCCTTTGCAAGGGAATCTTGACTAGAATTATCCTGACTTGTCAGTTTTAAGGATGAAAATTGCACCTCCAAGTGGGAAAGAGCCAGGTGAGCAGCAATCATACTGCATCTTGCAATCCCCCCCCTTGACTCTACCCCCCCATGTGCTGATGGTACACCTGTAAACTGAGTGAATAAAGCATCATCTCTGAATAACACTCCCAGATGCTGTGTGATGTACTTGAAGGTATCTAGATACAATGTCCAGTTATCCTCTACATAGTTTCCTCACAAAAAAACAAGCCACCCTGGTGGATATCAAGCATACAACAAAAGGAAGAAACTAATGTCTACGAACAAGAGGGAAGTGACTCTACAGAGGAAGGACACCCTCCACAGCTTGAACAAGCAAATTAGAAATCTTGTAAAATCCTCTAAGTCAATTACGAAGCTAAACTAGCATCGCTAGTTAAGGATAACTAGAAGGCATTCTTTAGCTACATCAGAAACCTAAAAGTGAAGGCCCAGCTTTGTGCAGAACTAGTAGTGGACGATACCACTTATGCTGACCCTGAGGATATCGCCAACCTGCTTGGCAGACAGATTTGGCACAAACTTCACCCCCCCGTCCCCACCAGACATACCCCAAGGCATACCTGTCACCCAGTCCTCTACCTAGTATCTCCAAAGAGCAGGACATAACCACACTCTCCATGGCCAAAATACAGCCTCTATGGGATCAGATAACATCCCAGTGTGCCTACTAAATAGTCTAAAACAGGACCTAGCAGAACCACTTGGCACTCTCTTCAACCACAGTCTAAGTACTAGCTTTGTCCCAGCAGAGTGGAAAACAGCAATGGTCATTCCCATGCACAAAGGGGGTTCATCAACTGAACCTGGGAGCTATAGACCCATAAGCCTAACCAGCCTTATCTGCAAAGCCAAGGATAGAATCATCATGGACCTTATCAACAAAGACATAGGTGACCTATAGACTCTTAACCCGACCCGATTTGGCTTCTTTAATGTTAGATCATTAAACCTGGTGGACTTCTTTGAGAAAGTAGCCAAAGGCCTGGATGAAGGCAAACAGTACATACAGCCTATTTTGACTTAGCCAAGGCTTTTTACACAATCCCCCACACGGGCATCATTGAGAAACTCACCCAGCTAGGAATTAACCCCTATGTCACTGGATGGGTAGCCAAATGGCTTACCGACAGTCAGAGTTGGGGATTCCACCAATACCAGCAGACCATTTACCAGGGGTGTACCACAAGGATCTGTGCTGGGTCCCCTGCTGTTTGGAATCTATTTCTCAGAAGTCCAGGCAAAAATAGATGGCCTGTGGCTTACCAAGTTCACTGATGACTGCAAACTGGGTGCAATCATTGAGACCTCAGTGATGTTGGCATACTACAAAAAGGGCTTACACAGAAAAATGATTGGTGTCAAAGCCACGGATTTAAACTAAACGCAAAAAATGCGTTGTCATCCCTTTCAGCAAAGGGAAAGTCCCTGCAAATTACAATATTAACAGTACCCCCCTTAGCTCAAACCATGTGATGAGAGATTTGAAAACACAGGTTAACAGCAACCTTAACTTTGATCACCATGTGTCCACAGTGGTAAGGAAGGCCTTCTATTTTGCATAAGAGCATTGCATCCACAGCTAAGGATGTTGTAACTCCCCTGTACTCATCCCTCATTAGACCACCAATAGAGTACAAACTTCCCTTCTGTATGTACCTCACCAGACACTTACAGCAGCTGGAGAAACCTCAAAGGTTTCTCACTAAGAAAATTCAGGACCTTCAACACATGACCTACATGGACAGACTGAAGGCCCTGTCACTGTACTTTGATCTTATAGGCTGCTGAGAGGCGACTTGTGCCTAGCCTACAGAGCAGTCTTGGACCCTGCCTTAATGGAAATGCTGCCCATCCACAAGTCAAATGGGACAAGATTCACTTATTATAGGATCTTATCCTAACCTGCGACATTAACAGGACATGCTGGAAGGACAGATATGTCTCCCAGAGATTGCCACTCCTCTGGAGCAAACTCCCTATTCATGTAAAACAGAGCTATTTAACCATAACTTACGAGAGACTGTAAATTTGCCCAGGGGGTGTCACCTATATCCCTCTTGGATAAGGGCAGTCGGTACTTATCACAGACTTACGCTGCAAATACAGACCATGCAACTTGGTCAACAAGGGAACAAGGATATAACATGGCTAGGCTTAGAAAGGCCCTAGGGCCAATAGTGTAGTAACCTCCTATAAACCTATATGAGAACTGGCTGTGGATCTGCTCAGTTGGTTTGCTACAGTATTCTGCTGCTGAGGCACAGGCCACCTATGTTTTACAATGCACATTCTCATGCCAGAATTTCCATTCAGCAAAGATGACAGAAGTGTACGTTCTCTGCTTATTGGTGTGTCACATCACTTTTGTACTACCTGTCACCACCACGAGGATGTCTGGCTTCCAGACACCTCTGAAAGCTTGCAGAACATAAAACAGCATTTAGTTCACGGTGACGTGCTGACTCATGGGGTCTGTAATCTCACTTCTCCTGAATGTAAACTGATCAGTGTGCATGTCCCAGTCAAGGTATGAAGCGCCTATGATCAGGGTCTAGGAACTATGGAGAGACAATAACACCATATCCAAGTACATTACCTGCTTTGATCATCAACGAAACCCTATGGACCAATGGGATCACAAGTATGGCCATAACAGGGGTGCACTGCTGTAATTACAGATCCCTCAAGTACTACTGAATCTTCTTCATAAGAGGTTTCATTACCAGGATGATCAGAATGGAAGTTTCGATGTGCCGCAGAGCTACAATGACTTCCCTGGCAGTAAAGTTGCACTTCTAGGGAGAAATGTAGGAAAAGAGAGCTAAGAAGGGAGGCCACGTCCTTTTAGAGAAATACTCTGACCTTGAAGTGTCCAGGATAGCTCCTAGAAAAGTGCTGTATTTAGAGGTGTTGAGCAAGAATGTTTGCATGTTTCTGGAAATACCCTGGGCTTGTTAAGCAGAGGATAGGTAAATTTAGATATGTAAAATTCCTCCTGGGTTTAAAACAATCATCTTGACAAGGGTAAATGTGCATCTCTCTAAAGGCTGAGAAGGGCAATAACCGGTATTACACGTTTCGTATATATCACTGGTAGAAAGCCCAAAGATCAAGGAAGTTAACTGAAGTGGTGGTAGCCTGTTATGAACTTGAGAAATCATGTGACTCTAAAATATGACAATATGGAAATAGTTTCCTTCATGTTTAAGGTTACTATGGACGCAAACTTCCAGTATGGTGCCTTTAAATAAACAAGTGCTATTTTAGCTCTACTTTCAAACAATAAAATGGAATAACTTCCACTTTTTTCAGTGCCAAAACACTCACTGGGATCTCCGTTTACTTCAAGACTACAACTATGTCAAGTGTTTGTGCCTGGCAATAGGGCAGAGAGAAAGCTGCAAAGACAAGTATTAGGGAACCTACAGACTTACCAACAAAAAGAACTAGTACTAACAAACTTGTGCAAATGGGGAAGTTTCTGAAGGTGGGAAATGCTTGTGTATATGTGCATTCCTATTATTTAGCATTTACTAGAAAAAGAATGAATCAGCTTATTCCTGAAACAAGATGCTGTACAGCAAAACAGCTAGTTTAAGCTTCTCTATCCTACATATTTCAAGCTCACGTATCCAGGAGTGAAAACCTATTTAGAGTGTGAAGCCGCTATTTCAGAGGTCACCAAGTACCTGTCAAAGATGACTGAGGAGATCAAGAAATGTGGAAGAAATGTTTAAAACTGCATCAAGGAGACTGCAGGTAAATCCCTTCCTGCTGTTTAAGCAAAAAAACGGAGCTCAGAAAGAAAGAAGCCCTTTCCCTAACAGGTAAACGAACACCTCAGAATCAGATTAAGGGATTGCCAGGAATAGAGGAAAGTAGCAGTTTGAACTGATGCTATAAAAGCTAGGAAGCTCAGTTGAGAGACAGATGAAAGCCCTTGTCTTTCACTTTAGGGGCTAAATAAGGTTTATTTTTAGTTCATTCAAACTGCATGTTTGTTTGTTTAGCAAAATATTTGTCTTTACTGGGTGTAAAAACATTTTCATAGATAGAGAAGGAGGCATTTCTAGCTGTAATCCTAAAAGTGAAGTTAGGGCCAGCAGAAGCAAGTCACAATTTGATTCTGTGGAAGTGAGGAGTCCTCAAAACATCACTAGAAATCCACCCCTGCTGTATCATTAGCCTGCTAAAGCAGTCTAAACAGTGCTGGATGTAGTGGAGATTGATATAGTTAAACGTGCTCTGCAAATTATTTACAGCAGCTCTTCACAGAGACATGAACTGAAACTTAGAAGAAGCCACAACCAAAAAGTAAAGGCAAGTCATATTGACTTTTAAACCAAAGCACTTGCAAACTAGTTTGACTGATATATTTTAACTGTTCCCTGCTATAACAACAACTGTTTTATGCTGATTTATAACGAGGCAGTGCAGTTCAATGAAACAAAGGACGACTTCAGCTTTCATAGTGCATAATGCTTGTTGAAGCTGCTTGATATTTAACAATTTAAAATAACAGCACTGTGTTATACAACTTAAAACTTTAGCAATGAGCAATAACATGAGTGAACCTATTCAGAATAAATGCAACACTGGAAAGTTATATGTAAAACACACCTAACGAGCCTGTCAAAGCTTATGGAAATCAAATCAAGCACAAGTGTTTATTACTTTGCTTCTTTTTTAACTACTGTGTTAATGCTGGATTTGAAGGTAAAGGGCTTTTTTTTCATTAAGAATAAGCCTTGTGTTGAAAATAATACTGAAATGGTGAAATAGTGTCTTGGAGAGAACAGTGGAAAATGCTGACATTTAAACTGGATACAAGTGAAAGCTCAAAGCAATATACAATTAAGATGGACAAGTAGATTTTTGAAAGCATCTAAGATGTTTGCACTGATAGATGATGCTGATCTAGAAGTACCCATTAGAGTTCACATTTTATTCAACCATGTATCACAGGATCATAGGAAGTTACTAAACAAATGGCTCTAGGGCCCTTACAAGCCTGGCCTAGTTCTACCCTTATTTCCATGATCATCTCCTGTCCAACAGGGACACAGGTGGAACCCCAGGGTGAATTTATGGCTACCCATCCAAAGGTTCAGACTGCGTTTGAAGAGGTTCAATGAAGTGCTCTGTTTGACATGGAGTGGGAGTCAGTTTCAAAGGTGTGGCAACCTCTGGGAGATAAATCTGTCCCTCCAGCAGGCTCTATTAATGTTACATACCAGGTTAAGGTCTTTAGAGCGAGTAATCCGTGCACCATTTGACTTGCAGGAATGCAGCATTTGCAATAAAGCAGGTTCAGAGATTGAGTTATATGCAAGGCAGCGATCACCTCTGTGTAGTCTATATGAAACAGAATAAAGTGACAGTGATTTCAGATGATCCACATAGGACAGATACTGAAGACCTTGAATTTTCCTTGTGAGGAACCTTTGTGGTCTCTCCAGTTGCTGCAGGTGCTTGGAAAGGTACATACCAAAAGGGGTGTTGTACTTCATTACTGGCCTGATGAGGGAAGAGTACAGAGAGGTTATAACTTCGTTTTTTCTGGAGGCAATGCCCTTACTTTTGAGATTAGCAATACAGAATGCCCTTCTTATCACTGTGGTGAAATGGTGGTCAAAGGTAAGGCTGCTGTCAACCTGTGTGCCCGGGTCTCTCACCACTGAGTGCGTACTTAGGGTGTTGCTACTGATGTGGTAGTTAGCAGGAACATCGGTCTTACCAAAAGAGACGATAATACATATTTTGCATTGAAATTAAGCCCATGACTTTGGCACCAATCATTTGTTTGTGTAAGACCCTCGTGTAGGATGTTGATATCATTTGGAGATTCAATGACCACTCCCAGTCTGCAGTCGTCATCAAACTTTGTCAACCACAGACCTTTAGTTTTTGCTTGTACTTTGGATAAATAGATTCCAAACAGTAGGGGTCCCAGGACTGATCCCTGTGGAACACCACTGGTTACAGGTCTGCTGTTGGAAGTGGATTCCCCTATTTGACTGTATGGTTTTATCAGTGAGCAAGTTAAAGACCCATCTAATAATATAAGGGTTGATACCTAGCTGGGTGAGTTTGTCAATGATGCCTGAGTGGGGGATAGTGTCAAAAGCCTTGGCTAAGTCTAGGTAGACTGTATGCACAGATCTCCCCTTGTCCAGATGCAGATATCTTGTGAGGCACATTCCAAAAGGGGCATTGTACTCTATAATGGGTCTAATGAGTGTCGAGTAGAGGGGAACAATTACCTCTTTTTTCCTGGATGAGAACCCTTTTATGATGAGGTGTGCCACGTAGAAGGACTTCCTGACTACTGTGGCGATGTGACTATCAAAGGAGAGACTACTGTCCACCTGGGTCCCAAGGTCTCTTATCACACATTTGGTGTTAAGCAGATTGCTGCCTATGTGGTGGTTCATGGGTACAGAATTTTTACCAAAGGGGATAACACTGCACTTTTTGACATTGAGCTTGAGGCCATGGCTCTGACACCAGGCATCTGTCTCAGCGAGGCCCTTCTGTAGGATGTCCACATCATTTGGGGACTTGACTATGGCTCCTAGTTTGCAGTCATCTGTGAACTTCGTTAGCCAGAGGCCTTCTGTGTTAGTCTGCACTTCAGAGAAGTAGATACCAAACAGGAGAGGTCCCAGAAAGGAACCCTGTGGTACTCCACTTGTCACTGCTTTGAGGTCAGATTTGGAGTCTGCAACTTTTACAGTGTGGGTTCTGTCAGTGTGCCAGTTGGCAACCCATCTTGTGACGTTGGGATTTATACCTAGTTTAGTGAGTTTAGCTATAATTCCAGAATAGGGGATGGTGTCGAAAGCCTTGGCGAGGTCAAGATAGGCTGTGTGAACCACCTTACCCTCATCTACGGCTTTGGTGACTGCCTCAAAGAAGTCGATCAGGTTCAGGAGGGATGATCTGCCTTTTACAAACCAGAACTTTTCCATTCAGTTGGGATGAAGCTGGTGCTTAGGCTATGATTAAAAAGAGTACTCAATGGTGTCAAGGTTGGTCAAGAACAAACATATTTCATATTACTGAAAAACACGATTCTTTAGATAAAGAATTTCAAAACCTTGCCACAGTTTCTGAACATAAAAGGCCTACTAAAGTAGCTTTTACTTAATGGTGACCACCACAGAGGTAAGCACTGGAGGTTGCTGACATTAAATAGCTATTTAGCAAAACACTGAATCATAAGAAAACGCTAGAGGAAAATAGGAAGACTTTAAGACATGCTTTAAGTAAGTAGCAAAACATAAAACAAGGGGATTGTGGGAATCAGGTAACAGGAATTGCACACATCTTACACAAAAGCACACCCAGCTCCCATCAATATTTAATGCAAGCACCAATTCAAAAAAGGTAGCGAGGGGGATTCCAAAACGGAGACACTTGCAGTCAAGAGGTAATAGTCAGGAACCCTTGCAGACTACAATAGATATGTTAAAAAATTATAATCAGCTACTTATAGATGATTTTGTGCAAGCTAACAGAGTTGAAAAGCTGAAAGGGACTTAGAAAAGATCTGCTTGCCTTCACTAGTAAATTAAGTAGTAGCAGAACCACTCACACCAATTATAACTGAGGAGACTGAAGTCCAGCTGAATAGAAAACATGCAGGTAACTAACCAAGGACAGATGGTATCCCAAATTAAATACTGAAATGGACTGAGGAAGTGTTTTGATTCTTCCTTTTCTGAGGATCAGAAGTAGAGAGAACCAGTGTTGCCTGTACAAGTAAGAAGCAACCAGTATTCCAGGAAACTCCCTTATTGTCATGATCTGATGTCTGGGTACATGGAAGAGGTATTCTGAGAGGAAGATGATCTTGTTCTTTTTCAGAATACCTTCTGCTGAACAGAGGCTAATTCTGTCCCTAGGAAGGTAACCCAGGTGTTGGGTGTTAGCTGTAATATTTGGACATTCAAGGTTATCACAGTGATTTGCATCCCTGATTCTGCCGTACAGGCTACTTGAATCAAGCAATCATCTAAATATGGGTAAAAGTGGACCCCAGTGGTACTGCAAAAGGCCATGGCCAATGTCAGGCTACTCTGGGTGCAGTACAGTAAGCAAAATGGAAATGCACAGAATTTGAAGTACTTATCACCCCCCCCATCTTGATGCACACAAACTTCCTGTGATCCTGATGCATAGGATTATGAAGTTAAGCATTCTTGAGGTCCAGTGTCACCATCCATACCCATGGAAAAATAAGGGGTAGAAGCTTTTACAGGGTCAGCATTTTGAAACTGGGTACTACCAGAAATTTGTTGAGTCTTGAGAGGTCCAACATTGGTCTCAAGGTTCCTTCGTTCCTTTGAAAGAGACAAGAGTAAAACCCTGTACTGGCCTCTTCTGGTGCAGTTAAGCTAGACGGACTGTATGATGGGTAGAAATAAGAAGTTATGTCTTACCATAATGATCCATGTGAATTGTTCATCTCGCCTTTGTTCTTACACATGGGTTCGGAGCCGATCCTCAGCTCCGAGTCGGCCGCATCACTAGCTCGCATCTTCGAGAAAGCTCGAGGCACAGTAATACCCCATGATCCTCCGGTGCTAACCCTCAGATCTAGTTTGCTATACCAGAAGAATCCCTCTTAGAAATGCGTCTAACACACTTATGAACAGATACTACAAAGTGTCTGGAACCCTACTGCCAGGTAAAGAATAAAAGATGCCATTACTGATGTTAATAACATGCCAACCATACCTAGAAAAGGCTGAAAAGGAATCTAATTGAAAACCGTTCTCCCAGACCGTAGAACGGGGGATGGAGGGGGGGAATGTAAGAACAAAGGCGAGATGAACAATTCACATGGATCGTTATGGTAAGACATAACTTCTTAATGTGAAATTGTTCAATCTCGCCGTTTGTTCTTACACACGGGTAGCGTCCCTAGCTCCTTTTTCCCGGGTGGCTCAAGGGAGAACATTCCTGAGTACAGTGGAACCAAACGTCGCCCTGTCCCTGGAGCTCTTGTCTAGCTTGTAGTGGGCGATAAAGGTATGTGGTTTTGCCCAAGTTGCCGCTGCACAAATGGTATCTAAGGGCAAACGAGCGGTATGGGCTGAAGAGGTAGCAATCGCCCTTGTAGAATGAGCTCTGGGTTTGAAAGGGAGTTGCTGTTTGGATTCAGCATATATGAAATTTATGCAATCTGAGAGCCATCTGGATAAGGTAACCTTCGTTACTGCCTGTCCTTTTCTTTGGTCAGCATATGAGACAAATAGTTGATCTGACTTTCTGTACTCTTTTGTCCTATGTAAGTAAAATCTTAGTTGTCTGTGAACGTCCAACTTGTGCAATGTGTATTCCAGCTTATTGGAATGATTTTTAAAGAAGGTAGGCAGTTCAATACATTGATTGATGTTCTGAATCGAACAAACCTTCGGAAGGAAGGACGGATTGGTGCGCAAGGTTACTCTATCCGGATGAAAAATCATGTACGGGGGTCGGATAGATAGAGCCTGTAACTCTGAAACTCTTCTGGCGGAAGTGATGGCAACCAGGAAAAGTGTTTTCCACGAAAGAAATTTTAACGGAGTTGTGGTTGCTGGTTCAAAAGGGGGCAACATGAGTTGTGACAGCATGAGATTAAGATTCCAAGGTGCTATTGGATTACGAAAAGGGGGATGGAGATGAAAAGTACCTTTCATGAAGGCTTTACAAAGCCTGTGGGACATAAGAGAACCATCCTTACGGCCAATATGAAAATTGGATATAGCGGCCAGTTGAATCCTTATAGTGGATGTTGATGCTCCTTCTTGAAAAAGTGAGGTGAGGAAATCTAGTATCTTGTGTACTGGGGCCCCGAATGGATCTATACCTTGTTTGGAGGCCCAGTGCGCAAAACGGTTCCATTTGCTGATGTACAATTTTCTTGTAGATGGTTTGTGAGAAGATACAATAATTTGTTGTACTGCAGGAGATAGTAACTCTGACCTGGCTAAGATGGGAAGCAGAGCAGCCAAGCTGTCAGTTTGAGGGACTTGAGGAAGGTGTGAGGAACTCCCAACAAATGTGTCAACAGGTCTGGCTCCGGGTCCAGTATCCATGGTTCCTCCACTTGATGGGATTGAAGGAAGGGAAACCAGATTTGTCGAGGCCAGAATGGGGCTATCAGTATTATGGTCCTGTCCAGACGTTTGGCTTTCTGCAAAAACCTGGGAATTAGTGGAACAGGAGGAAAAGTGTAAAGGAGACCTGGGGGCCAATCGTATACCAGTGCGTCCCTGGGGGGGGGGTAACAGGGCAAAGTAGCTTCTGCATTTGGCATTCAAAGGGGATGCAAACAGGTCGCAGCAAGGCTGGCCCCATCTGCGGAAGATCTCTTCTGCCACTTGAGGTTTGAGGGACCACTCGTGGGGGAACAGGATGGCTCTGTTCAACCTGTCCGCGATTACGTTGGAAGTCCCCGGGATGTGCGTTGCTATCAGAAAGCATCCAGTGGACTTTGCCCATTGCCAAATTCTGAGGGCCTCTCCGCATAACGGGTAAGATCTGGTTCCCCCTTGCTTGTTTATGTACCAGACCACTGACATGTTGTCTGTCTGAACTGTCACTGTTCCCCGAGGTAAGGACTTGTGAAAGTGTTGCAACGCTAGAAACACTGCCCTCAGCTCTAGAACATTGATGTGCAGATTGTACTCCAAGTTAGACCATTCACCTTGGACTGTTTGTCCCTGAAAGAATCCCCCCCACCCTATCAGAGAAGCGTCCGTGGTTAGAGTTGCTACCGGACTGGGAAATACAAAGGGTCGTCCTAGTGTTAGCTTTTGACTGTGTATCCACCACAAGATATCCTTCTTGCAATAATTCGTGATCAAGATTTCGTGAGACAGTGGAAGTTGTAGATATGACCACTGGGCGAATAGCATCCATTGAAGGATCCTCATGTGCATCCTGCCTAAAGGAACTACAAGAAGGGATGCTGCCATCAAGCCTAGCACTCTTAATACTTGTCGTGCAGGGACTCTGTTGTTGTGAAGAAGGAGCGAAATTTGATGCCTGAGGTCTGATACTCTTGATGGGGGGAGAGTAACTTGAGCCAGGGAAGTGTCTAGCTGTGCTCCTATAAATAAGATACGCTGTGACGGTGATAAGACAGATTTTCCAAAATTCACCGTTATGCCTAGTGAAGAGCAAAAACTGATGGTGTAGTCCCTGGCTTGTAGAAGACGACACTTGGTGGTGGCGGAGAGGAGCCAGTCGTCTAGATAAGGAAACACCCGGAATCCCTTTCGTCTCAAGTGAGACGCTACTACTGCCATGCATTTGGTGAACACCCTGGGGGCTGAGGTGAGACCAAAGGGCAGAGCCTTGAAACTGGAAATGACTGGCTCCCAGCCGGAAGCGCAAGTGATCTCTGGACGCCCTGGCCATTTTGATATGGTAGTACGCGTCTTTGAGATCTATAGAGCACATCCAGTCGCCTTTGCAGAAAAGGGAGGATTGACTGAAGCATGACCATCCGGAACTTTTCCTTTTTCACAAAGGTATTTAACTTGCTGAGGTCTAAAATTGGCCTCCAGTCCCCTGTTTTCTTTGGAACTAAAAAGAACCTTGAGTAAGTTCCGGATCCTATTTGGTCCACTGGGACTGGTTGGATGACTCTGTTTTGAGCAACCTTCCTATCTCTATGGTTGCTTGGTCTCACAGACTGGGTGGAACATCTGGGAGTTTTTTGGAGTTTGGTGGTATTTTTATGAAGGGGATGTTGTAGCCTCTGGTAACTATGCTTTTACCCAGTAATCTGATGTAAGATTTAGCCAGGCCTCTGGGTATAAAGCCAAGCGACCCCCGACTGCCTCCAGAGTAGGACAGCCGGGCCTGCACTCAGGAGTGCTGGAAGGGTTTTCCAGAGAAGGTCTCTCTGTCACCCTGACTTTGCGGCCCCCCCCTGCCGGCTGGGGCGTCTTCCTTCTTCCCCTCCTCTGCCTCTGGAGGGGCATCACTTTGGGTATGTTGAAAAGATCCCGAGTCTTCGAACCACATCTTTCCTCCTCGTTGCCCTTTAGGGTAGGGTCTAGATGGAACGGAAAAACGGACCCCTACGGCAGACAGGATCTTCCCTTCTTGTTCACACCTCGTGAGATTCTCCTTTACTTTGGGCCCAAACAGGGAGGCACCATCAAAGGGGGCATTGGCAAAGGAAGACTTAAAGGCTTCCGCAAAGGAGCATAAGCGCAACCAGGATTGTCTTCTCAGGGCAATCGCTGAAGCTGCCGCTCTACTCGATCCTTCGGCTGCGTATGAAATCAGCCTCATGGACGAGTTGACTATGGAATTTAGGATGTTAAATTGCGCTGTCACTTTCTCGGCAACAGCAGCATCTGTGTGTCCCTGGAGAGTATCTCCTAATTGGAGGAAATACAGAATAATAGTATGAATATAAAGTTTGATGGACTTCAAAAGGGGCAGAAAGTGCAATATTTAGATGTTTCACTAATAGGATTAAATAATAAGCTGATAGAATATCAAATTCATAGAAAATTTCAAGGAGCAGGTTCAGTATTCCATGGTAGCAGTCACCATCCTGAACACATTATGAAGGCAATTCCATATACTGAATTTATTAGGGTAAAAAGATTATGTAGTAACCCTAATATTAGGGAAAAAGAATATGTACAAAGTTACAATAAGTTTAAATTGAGGGGGTATCAAGAATATTATCTTAAAGAAAGCTTAAGAAAAATTAAAAATCAAGGAAAATATAATAAAGGGGCAATATGGAATGTATCACAAGAGTCAAGGGATGTAATGTACTTTGTTTCTACCTTTTCAGTGTTATCTGAAAATATTAATGAACATATTAGGTATAGTTGGAATATATTAAAAAAGGAATTGAATTATTTGTTTGATAAAAATATTAGTTTCTCATATAGAAGGAGCAGAAATATTCAGGACTTTTTGGTCCATAGTCGATTTGAAATGCCAAATATGCTACTGTATACACAAGTTACTCAACAGGGTATGAAAAGGTGCGGCAAATGCACTATTTGTAGGTTCGTTGTGAAGCAATTTGATGAAATTAATGGAATTACTTTTGAAACAAGGGGAACTTATAACTGTAATTCAACAGCAGTAGTGTATGGTATTGAATGCCCCTGCAAAAAATATTATATTGGAGAAACCAAAAGAACATTAGCTTGTAGAATTAAAGAGCATGTAAGAGACATTACAAATAAGAAAGAAACTAGCCCCTTGGCTATGCATTTCAATAGCCTTCGTGGAGGCAAAAATGATGGTATTAGGGTAACAGTATTGGATAGTATTCAAAATACCAAATACTTAAATGACAAATGTATAAAACAAATGTTAAGAAAAAAAGAATTGTATTTGATACTGAAATTTAATACTCTCAAACCAAATGGTTTAAATTGTGACTGCTCGTGGAAAAGTTTACTTTAATCAATATATTTTTAAAGGAAAGTTATGTTTTTTATGTTTTTTAAGTTTTTAGTTAACTGATTGTATAATTGATAGTTAATTGATTGTTAATAGATGTGAGAGGGGTTTGTTATATATAAAAGCAGTTGGAAGTTAGTATAAGATTATCTTTTACTCTGAAAAGGCTATTTGCCGATATCTATACATTGGTTGTGTATTACTGGTACTGTGACATTGGTTTTTCAGTGGATTAAATTCTTTATGGTTGCTGTGGAGTCTTCCTTTCGTGTGGTATAAGAAGTATCTCCTAATTCCTTAATGAGATCTCTTTGTAAACGTGTGAAATGCGTAAGGTAGTTGAGCGATCGGATGGAAAAAGTCGCCGAACTAAATATGCGCTTCCCATATCTGTCCATTGTCCTAGAATCCTTATTAGGAGGATGGACAGAGGAAGATGATTCAGACATCTCTTTCTTAGTGGCCACCGCCACCAGCATAGTGTCTACGGGAACTCCTTTTGTAAGATAGGCTTTATCTTGGGGAGCTGTCATGCATTTGTTGGGTTTACGTGGGACTGGTTCCACTGCATCAGGTGTTTCCCAAGCCCTCCGAGCTACTAGATCCATAAGATCGTCAAAGGGTGGAGTCACCCAGGAGGTAGAAGGTTGAGTCCCAAATGCCTTCAGTAAAACCGATTCATCCGCAGAAGGGGTAAGGGTTTGCCAGTCCCCTCTTTGCTTCAGGATTTCCAAAATGTCTGCAAACGAGACATCCTCAGAGGTGGACCGTGGGGACCCTTCTGTTTCATCTAAATCGGTATCAGATGTAAGAGATTCCTGTGGGGAATCTATGTGCCTCCTCTTGCACAGTCGTTTCCTCGGAACATCCTCAGCGGGAGCTTCTGGGGATGCATCTGAGGAACCAGAGTCTCCCTGTGGGGACTTCTGAGGCATTGGGTCTCGACGCTTGGTAGGTACCGAAGGCACAGAAGCAGAACGCGGACCTTTTGGGGAAGGAGATAAAGATACCGATGAGGTATGTGTCTGATCCGACAAGACCTTCCTCATGATGTCAAAGGCACCGGTGCCCCGACCCGAAGATCCGACCCGATCCAAAAAAGGAGGTCGTTTCTCCGAAATCGGAACCACGGGCTCTGACACCGAGGACGTATCCGAACTGATCTGAGCTGAGGCACTGAGAGGAAGAGTCGGAACCGAAATCTCGGTTCGACTATCCCCCCCGGAACCCAGGAAAGATGTTTGGCTCCGAGACTCTCCGGCTGGTTCCGAAGGAGTCGAGGTCAACGGAGCCGATAGCACTACTGGAGGCTTCGGCACCGAGGGCTCTACAATCATCGGTTCTTCGACTCCTAACACCGATGACTCGATGGGTCTCAGAGGAGGAAGTGTAGAGGGAACTGGAATAGCTTCGAGTTTCGAAACCAGCTGGGACGAAACCTCGATTAATTTTGACAAAGCTGAGTTCTCCATAAGCTTCTGTACCACTCGGTCCACATCGGAGTCGGAAAGTGGCCTCGAAGAATGGGTCGAAGGGATCGAAGCCGTCACCGAGCGAAGGATAGTAGACGGTGGTACCTCTGATACCGGCTCCAAGACCTGAGCCTCGTGCAGAGATAAGGTCTCGACACCCGGCACCGAAGTCATGGGAGCCGGTGTCCGAATCTGAAAAGAGGTGCTCGGAGCCGATGACTTGGGCTCCAACACTCTTGAAGACTTCGACCCCTTCGAAGACTTCGAAACCTGTTCAGCCTTGTCCAGGGCCTCCTGAAACTCAGGTTTGATCAAACCTCTGTCCACCAACTTCCTGCGTCTTTCCAGCATGACCCTCCCACTAAAGGAATGACAGATGGAACAGTCTTCCTGCAAGTGGAGAGGGCCAAGACAGTAGACGCAGGATGAATGGTTGTCAGTAATGGACATCTTCTGTCCACACTGACACCTTTTAAAACTGATTTTGGTCTTTTCTGACATTTTTTTAACTAGAAAAAAGACAGCACTCTTAAGAAAAATTTCTACACTACAATATAAGAGATATATATATATAAATGTAAAAAACACACCACAGCACACTAAGATATATATATATTTTTGTGAAAAATAGAAAAAGTTAACTTTTTAAATACTGTAAATTCTTACAGACAAAAACGGCCTAAGGCCCTTACTAAGAATTTTAAGGTAACAAACTACCTAAACTAGTCAAACAACTACTATGTAATAAAGCTATCAAATGCTATGATAAAGATTATAAGAAATATAAAAGATTATCAGTATATAACTATAAAAATGAGTAAAATTTCTACTGGCCCGAGCCTCTCGATGCGATCTGCTGCTAGCGGCAAACTAGATCTGAGGGTGAGCACCGGAGGATCATGGGATATTACTGTGCCTCGAGCTTTCTCGAATATGCGAGCTAGTGATGCGGCCGGCTCCGAACCCATGTGTAAGAACAAACGGCGAGATTGAACAATTTCACATCAAGTTTTTCTGTTGCTTAGGAGGAGGGAGATGCCTAGGAAGGGGGTGGGTGGAGCAGAACTGTACAGAGTAACATTCTTTTATGATCTGTAGTACCCATTTGTCTTGAGTGATTGGCTCCCAATAGCTGAGAAAGGAAGACAGTCTCCCTCCCAGATAGTCTGGGGCTTGGGGGGCTTGGATTGGATTTGGGGGGAGAGAAATGGAGTGGGGGGAGGTGCTGAGCATAGTCACACCTCTTTCCTACAAGGGGTTGGGTTCCTAGACCCCCTCAAGTCTACAGTGTTGACCAGTTTGCTACTTTCTCTGACATCTTGACCTCTTCTCCTTCTGAAGTTTTCACTGTTCCTGTTTAGACAGAAAGGACAAGGATTTGATAGGGTAGTTATTGTTGTATCTAGCAGTATAAAAAAGACAAATAATTAACTGATTTCAATTACTTCCCCTTACAGTAAAAGTTTCTCAGCATTTTCTTAGCTGGGGGTCCAAGAAGAAAGTCCTTGTCAAGTGGGGCAATAAGCAGCTCTAATTTAACATGATCTGACAGGGGTTCTGTCCTCAAGTCAGGCATCTCTTCTTGCAATAGACCCTGTAGCAGCTGCCCTGCAGGACATATCCAGTGCATCATAAGCCACAATTTTAGTGAGTGTCTGGACACCTGGAGGCATACATTGGGCAACTTGTGGATGTCTCTTTGCAGGCTCATATCTTGTAACCTCATGCCATGATTTTAATTTGCTCCTGTACAGACTAAAGGTATTTGAGCATGTGGAGCTGGCAGTTCAGAGCTTTCATGGCCACAGTGGCTGAGTTTAGGCCTTTTTGCCAAAGTGGTCCAACATTCTACTCGACCACGTGGCAAAGGGTCCCTGACAGGAGGTTCAGATGATCCCTTGGTTATATATCTATGTGCACAATAGCTGGATCTGTCACTAAGTTCTTATAAAGATGCTTGTCAAGCATCTTCCTACAAGCAGTGGGGAAGAAATCAGACAGCAATAAGTCAGAAAACACATTATCCAAGACTTCATGGAATGGAGCTATGGCCACTGGCCTATGTTCAAACAGGCTCTGCAGCATTCTACAACTGGCTTGAATCTATGAGAACTCTCTAGACACCCACTGGAAGGATACCTTCAATCTACGAAAGGTATATCTAAAAGAAGAATCCTCAGGTAGCACGACTGAGTACAAGATGTCTTCTTGAGGCAGTATCCAAGAATTGCTGGTAGGATAAATGATACACATCAGCAAGCTCCTCCTTATTTTCCGGCTCTGGGGAATCAAGATCTCCCAGATAAAAGGTGCCTTTTTTTCTTTTCCAAAGGGAGATTTCTGGTACAGGCTCCCTTGCCAGGGTGGACAGCCTAGACTTCATGAAATCCAGGAAGTCTTGCACTAGCCTGACTAGATCCGCTGGAGAGACATGGACAGAAGCGGTAAGGGATGCAAGCGGTGTCACTTGGAGCAAACCTACCAGCTGTTTGGGCTTGTGTGTCTTTGAGTTTATGAGGGATGCATAACAAGGTCTCAGGTCATGATTGGGCAGCTGCAACCTTGATCAGTCTCCTAGGGATTTCCTCCTGAACAATAACCAAGGAATTTTCATCTTCACTCTGGTCATCAGAACTCTAATGCTGGAAACCACAACCTGCTAAGCAGCTTTAAACCCAACTGTCTGGTGTCAACTTGTGAGGAATTGGACTGGGCCACAGACAAGGTGGCATCTGGAGGAGGTTACACCAGAGGACTCAAGCTTAATAGACTTTGGACCAGGGGGCAGCAAATGCACCTCACCTGCTTTGACGATTCTGAGCTTGGGTGGGAGCTGGACACACAGATACCATTGGTCTAGTCACATCCTTCTTCTTCAGATGGTTCTCTCTACATTTCTTTGAGAAAATGGCCTGGAAAATGGGGACACCATGGCATTCAATGGCCAAATACTATGAACTCTAGACAATGACTAAGGGATTTGGCCCTATGCTTTACAATCCTATCTTTAAATGTAACACTGAATAGGCAGTTTGGTGCATCATGTTTAGGACCTAAGCTAAACATGCAATAGGAGTGGAAATCTCTGTGGGGATCTGCTTCCAACATGATAGAAAATTATTAACTGTTTTGGACATTAAACCAATAAATACCATTATGAATAAAAGCAGGTTCCCCAGTGGTGTACCTAACTGAATCCCCTGCATCGGGCTGACTGACAGACTGATAATGCTCAAACATGCAGTCTTATGCACTGGACTTAACACTGCAATAAAAAAACTGGAGCCTCCGCTGGCCAACAACCCTCTATACTACCAATGTTCTGAAGTTGGCCAGTAAAGGTGCCCACCAGTTGGGGGATAATGAAAATCTCTGGTATTTGGGCCGGCCATGGGTTTCTGCATGGTAGGAAGTCTCAAGATCGAGTACTGCAACAGTGACTATGAAGAACATCTGGGAGTAATCAAATGCCTGGTTTGCTCAATATCCAGACATTTGTAGCATCTCCTCTTGGTGGGAGTGTGTGGTGGGTGGATAGAAAGTTTTTAACTTCAAATTATTTTTTTCATCAGGTAGTAGTTACTCAAAAAGACATCTTCAGGGAAGATCATATTAAAAACCACACCTGCCAGGGCCAAAAATGAGAAGTGAGGATCACAGTCACGCTGCATAGGTTGGCTTCTGAAGGAACTTCAATTATAAGGGGAACTGGTGCATATGCATATACAGGAGACCTAAGTGCCAAGCATACAGGAGAGACTGTCCCTGAGAAGGGACTAAGGTGTAATAGCTACTGCACTTGCTGTTGGAGGGGAAAGGAAACAAGTTGCAACATGGAGTGCTCCAGTGCTGAAAAATCTGAGTGGAGCCATCACATTCAGAGACCACTTGTAAGGAAGAAAAATGTTCCTGCTTAAACTGTCCACCAGAATGCTGGACTTCCCCCAGGATGCATGTTGCAATCAGAAACCTCTAAAACAAAATCATCTACTGTCAAACCCTCATGGCCTCTCAATACAGGGGGTAAGATCAGGTTTTCCCCTATTTGTTCAGATACAAAACAACCGACATACTCTCCCCATCTGGATCAAAACTACACCACTGGGGAGAGCCTTCTGGAAAGCCCGCAATGATAGGAGGATGGCCCTCTTCTCCAAGACCAGTTCCCCTGAACTGTCCTCCCTTCAAAATGCCCCCCCCCCACCCAAGAAGGGAGGCGTCTGTACTGACTGTGGCCAGTGGAGGGGGAAAAACAGTCTCCTGTTGGTCAAAGATGGAAACTCCAACCACCAATGAACGTGATCATGACAAACCTTCATCAGCATTATTGGGAAATCTACTGGATGAATCAGACAGGACCATTGCACTGCAAAGATCCATTGAAGAGCCCTCATATGGCGCCTTGTTAAAATGACTAGACTAATGGAGATCGCCATGTGACCCAAACGTTTACAAGAGCACGAGCTGGCAATTTTTCTTAAGCAAGCAAAAAGACTGCCTGAGAATGAAGGCGGACTACTCTAGAAGTTGGCAGTTTGGCAATTTCGATATGGCATCCAAGTGGCAGCCTATAAATTCCATTGTGTGGACAGAATGTAGGTTTGATTTCTCATGACTGATGGTGATCCCCAAGGAGCAGCATATCTGTAGTAAGGTATTCCTGGTCATGATTACGAATGCTCTCATGGGGGCCAAGAGGAGAAATCATCCAAGTAAGGAAAGACCTGAAATCCCTGCTGCCACAGCCAGGCTACTACAAATGCCATACACTTAGTGAGCACCCGGGTGAGCAGTGGTGATACTGAATGGCAGTGCCCTGAACAGGTAATTATCAGCTCCCACCTGGAATAGGAGGAAAGTACAGTTGTGTACACTTACCATAAATGTAGATGTTTTGGAGTGTATTCACTGTTGCAGTCATTACATTTGGGTTATCTGCCTGCAGGTAGCCCTCAGCTGGCCTGAATACCAGAGTCTTGGATTCTTGCGTCAGATGCTCTCTCTTCTTCCAAGACGTCTGGTCGTCAGGGGTATAAAACATGCAGCCAACGCCATTACATCAGTTTTTCTTGCCCCAGATGTCAGGTGCCCCCACAAAGGGAAGCAATAACATGTTATGTTACACCTCCATCAAAAAGCAAATACACCAGAAAGCTTAAAACAAGAAGCAAAGGTAGAGCCAAGAGAAGTCAGGGGGCTGGAGGGAGGGTAACCAGGACTGCAACAGTGAATACACTTGAACATCTACATTTATGGTAAGTGTACACCACTGTACTATGTTCTTCGTGCTTCACTGTTGCAGTCATTACATTTGGGTTGATTCCCAAAGCTAAGGAAGGGAGGATGAAATTAGAGGGCATTAGGGCCAGCTATTAAGCCCTGCAAAACTGCAGTGGCAAAACCAGCTCTAGATTTAGAAAAAAGAGGCATGTGGTAATGCTTGGAGAAGGTATGGACAGAGTTCCAGGTAGCAGCTTCTAGGATGTCCTTGGTAGGGACCCCTCTGAGAAAGGCTGTAGGGGTAGATGCAGCCCTGTTGGAATGTGATCTTATCCCATGTGGGGTAGGTTTTCCATGGTGCTTATAGCAAAAACAAATGCAATAGGCTATCCATTTAGAAATGGTTTGCTTTGAAATGGCCTTCCCATCTGCCCCTGCAGCAAAGCCAACTAGCAGCTGTTCAGATTTTTCTGAGAGGCTTAGTTCTGTCCAAATAAAATCTAAGTTGTCTGTGCACATCCAAAGAGTGCAGAATTCATTCTCCTTTGTTTTGTGGATTTGGGAAAAAAGTAGGCAAATGAATGGATTGATTTAGGGCCACACTAGATGCCACCTTGGGCATAAAGGAAGGATTGGTCCTAAGGGAAACCCTGTCTGCATAGAAGATAATGAAGGGCTCCACTGCCATGAGGGCCTGTAATTCAGACACACTTCTTGCTGAAGTGATGGCTAGAAGGAAGGCTGTTTTCCAAGAAAGGAATTTCAACTCTGCAGTTGCAGCTGGTTCAAATGGAGGGAGAGTGAGCTTTTCCAATACAAAGTTAAGGTCCCAGGGGCTCACCTGGGGGGATCTTAAATTTTTACCCCCTCTGAGGAATTGCTTTAACAGGGGGTGAGAGAAGAGGGGTGGTTCAGTATTACAATGTGCTGAAATTGCACAGGCATAAATTCTAATTGACGAGAAGGATAGGGCCTTGTGGAGCACTTCTGTTAAGTACTGAAGAATATGAGGTAAACTGGGCACCGTAGTGCCCATACCCTGGGTCTGGCTCCAGGAACAGTATCTTTTTCACTTTTCAGTATAGGATTTTCTAGTACTAGGTCTCCTTGCTTCCAGAATGACATCTAGCACCTGCTTACTGAGGGATGCTATTGGAGAGCTCAAGGAATTAGCCAGGCTGCAAGCTTCAGGGTTTGAAGCTGAGGGTGCAGAATCTGGCCCGCCTGCTGGGACAGCAGGGAAGGTGTCTGAGGTAGGTGCCATGCATCCAGCAGTATCATGCTGCGCAAGAGGGGGTACCAGTGCTGGTGAGGCCAGTCTGGTGCAATAAGTACTGTCCTTGGTTTGTCCTGTTTGATCTTTAGCAGAACCTTCGAGAGGAGAGGTAGAGGGAGAAAGTCATAAACCGAGAGGCTTTCCCAGGTAAAGGACAGGGCATGCAATTTCCAGGCTTGACTGTGTTGAGTCCTTGTGCAGAATTTGTCCAATTGGTAGTTCTGGGGGGAGGAAAACAGGTCTATCTCTGGAGTCCCCCATTTGTTCTTCAAGGAGGTTGAATATTTTTGGTTTCAGTTTCCATTTGTGTGGGTCCATGAGATTTCTGCTTAGGTCATCTGCCAGTGAATTTAGCTTGCCTGGCAGGAATTGAGCTTCTAGGTGCACTTGGTAGCTCAAGGCTGTGTTCCACAGAGCCATGGCTAGTCTGCAGAGAATGTACGAGTGGGTTCCCCACTGTTTGTTTATGTACCACATAACTGTGGTGTTGTCTGTCTTTACCAATAATTGTCCTGAAAGATGTGGTCCTTGAAGGCTGTCAGGGAATTCTGTAAAGCAAACATTTATTTTTGGTTGATATGCAGGTGCATCTAACTCGGGTTCCATTTGCCCTGAATGCACTGCCCTGCCAAGTGAGCCCCCCATGCATAGTCTGATGCGTCTGTTAGGGTTTGGGCAGCAGGGGGTAGATTGAAAGGGAGCCCCTTGTTGAGGTGGCAGGCCTCTGCCCACCAAAGGAACTCTGTCTTTATACAAGGAATGATAGGAATCATTGATTCCAGGTCCTGAGAATGTAGACACCAGTGTAGTTTCCTCATATGCAGTTTTGCATTTGGAATTAGTAGAATGCAGGAGGCCTTGAACCCCCCCCTAGGCTTGCAAAAATTTCCTTGCAGACAGCTGGGTCTTTGTGGCTGGTAGTTTGAAGTAGGTTGTCAAATAAACTTTTTTCTCTGGTGTGAGGTAAGCCATCTGGGAAGTTGTGTTTAAGCTTGCTCCCAGGAATACAATCTATTGGCAGGGTACTAGATGAGATTTATTTTCGTTTATGGTGCACCCCAGCGAGTTTAGAAGTTTCTTTACAAATGCCAGATGTTTTAATAGCATGTCCTGGCTTTCTGCCTAAATCAGACAATCGTCCAGGTATGGGTATATTTGAATATTTCTCTGCCTGCAAATTGCAATGGCTGGAGCTACACACTTTGTGAATACCCTGGGCGCAGTAGATAAGACAAAGGGAAGTGCAGAGAACTGATAGTGCACGGAGCCTGCCCTGAAGCGTAGGTATTTCCTGCAAGATTCCCTTATTGGAATGTGCAGGTAAGCTTCCTTTAACTCTAAGGTTGCCAACCAGGCATCTTTGTCTAGCATAAGAAGCAGCTGTTGAAGTGTTAGCATTTTGAATTTTGGGATTACCAAAAAGGGGTTTAGAATAGAGAGGTCCAGGATAGGACGCCAGGAGCTGTCTTTTATGGGTACCAGGAAAAGTCTTGAATACAAACCTTAAAAACCTTGTCCTCTTTCTTCTGCTGGGACAGGCTGAATAGCCCTGATACTAAGAAGAGAGAGAACCTGCTGTTGAGCCTCTGCCCACTGATTTGGGGGTAGGTCTGGCCAATCGTTTGGGGTTGGTAGGGTATGGACGTGGAATCTGTATCCTTGGAAAACTATATTTAAAACCCATTTGTCCTGGATAATGAGTTCTCAGTTTTTTGCATGCAGGGCAAGCTTTCCTCCTAAGGGAGCAGGCAGTTGAGCAGGGCTTGGAAGGGTTAAGGTTAAGCCATTGTGAAATTTTTCCGTAGGGGGTTGTCTTACTACTTTCCTGCTTTGGAAGTGGGAGACCCCCACTGCTTAGGCCTGTGTGTAGCCTGAGACTGTAACCTAGGTGGGTCTGCTGTTGCTGGGTTTGGCCTGAGAAGGCCTGGAAGAGACTGGTAAGGACCAATTCTTTGAAGGCCAATGCCTACTAAATCTGGGAGGCTGTACTTGCAGGACTTTAACAGTTTGCTTAGATTTAGCTTTTTCCTCCATCTTTTTAAGGACTTCTGCTTTGTTGTCAAACAGGCGGTCTTGGTTTAAGGGAGCATCCAGTAATTTAGCTTTAACATGATCTGGCAAGTTTTGCTCCTTAAGCCAAGCATGCCTTCTAAGTAGAGACCCAGTGACAGCAGCCCTGCAAGATGCTTCTAAAGAGTCAAAACCACATTGCAAAGTATGCTTACCAACTTGTTTGCAGAATGCATCAAATCCTGTAATTCTTTATGTTCAGTACAGTCAGGAATCAACATAATTTTCTGTTTTGATACTTTAACATATGAAACTGGCAATTTAAGGCCCTAATGGCCAAAGTAGCAGAAGTGTATACCTTCTTACCCCATCTGTCCAAGGCCATAGAATCTCTATCAGAGAGGGTAGGGTTTTTGGCAGCAGTAGCCTTAATACACTTTGGTTCTTGGGAAATGGTCTCTTGATCCGCAGTAGGATTCTTGAAGAGGAACTTGTGAGAGTCAGGAACTCTGTAATACCGGTCAGGTTTTCTGGGAGCTGGAGGTAAAGTGTTTGGGGCCAGGCTAGATTCCAAGAAGGCATCATCTACAATGTCCAGAACAGGAGGGATAGGTAAAGGCCTGCGTTGCGGGAGGAGTAAGAATTCCCTAAGCCTCTTTTTAGAGTCAGAGTAATCCTGGCTTTTCCAGCAGAAATGCTCCCTAAGAGTGTGCAAGGTTTCACCAAAAGAAAAATCTTCTGGAGGGGAGCAGAGGGAATGGAATCCTCTGCATCAGAATCCTCACAGGGAGATAAGGGCAAATCCTGGTAATCAGAAGAAACAGAAATTTCAGAATCCTGATCAGAAGGAAAATCAGTTCTAGGTCTCTCAGAGGGGGAAGGCTGGCTTCTCCTAATTAAAGTAATAAGGTCTTCAGCCATTTTAAACATTTATTTTTAAGGCATATGGGCCTGACCGTGCAGTTTGGACGTCATTTTTCTAGGCGTGGGTCACGTTTTAGGACTGGATGAAGAAGATGGCGTTGGTTTAAAATGCAAATCTGTAGACCTGAATACACCCTCAGAAACCAGTGCCTGCACAGCGGCTCCGGACCCATCCAAGGTAGAGACATTCGCAGGTTCTGTAGTTGAAGAAGCATCTCGTGGCATACCGGACACCGAATGGGTCTCAGTAGAGGCCTGCGAATCTGAAGTAGCGGGTATCAGGGGCAGCAAAAGTGCCTCACTGAGTACCAGCGAAATGGCAACTAGCTTAACGGAAGCATCATCGGCAGTTTTGTACCTATGCGGTCTGTCTCTGTCTTTATCCTTACATTTTTTCGGAATATCGGTAGTCGGATGGCTTACCAAAGCCATTTCTGGATAGTTACACCGAGTACCAAAATAATTTGCTGCGAAAATAGACCGACGACGAATAGTTTGGGGGTTGAATAAGGCATAAAACCAACAGTGAGGGACGTCGTGGTCTGGGCCTAAACAAGGAATGCCGTACGAATGAAAATCTTTATGAGGTATTTGCTTTCCACAGGTAAGACAATTGTTAACTTTTACTGACATCGGTTAAGAGCAAGAAAAAGGATCCCCAACAGGGTACTTAGCTTTTTTCGAAGACTTCGGATCTGAAACTCGAAAATGAAAATTTCAGGAGTCGGCTGACCAGCACTTGCGAACTGCTTCTGCTTCGGGCACCACGTGGCAAGAAAGACTGATATAATGGCGTCGGCTGCATGTTTTATATCCCTGACGACCTGACGTCATGGAAGAAGTGAGAGCATCCGACGCAGGAATCCAAGACTCTGGTATTCAGGCCGGCTGAGGGCTACCTGCAGGCAGATAACTCAAATGTAATGATTGCAACAGTGAAACACGAAGAACATCCTCTCTTGGAGTCTCTCTCTATCTTTATATGATAGTAGGTGTCCCTGAGGTCTACCAAGCACATCCGGTCATCCTTCCTCAGCACAGGCAGAAAGAACTGCACAGTGACCATCTGGAATTTGGGCTGTTTTACAAAAGAATTCAGTTTGCTCAAATCCAAGACTGATCTAAAGTCCTTGATTTGTGGTACCAAAAAGAACCGTGAGTAGAGCCCAGATCCTCATTCGACTGGTGGGACTGTTGGATGACTCGATTTGCCCACAGCGTCTGAATTACTATGGCTGTCTGCTATTTCTGATGCAGTGGAACATCTGGAGATGTTTGGGATTGAAAACTGGAATTTCTAAATATGCAATAGAATAGCATCTGGAAATGACACCAATGTGTCTGAGGGGATGGCCTCACAAGCTTCTGGGTGTAGAGCTAAACAATCCCAGACTGTCTCCACAGCAGAACAGTCAGGCAATCCTTCAGGACTGTTGAAAGAGCCTCCCAAAAAATGCTCTATGGAAGCACTGGTTCTGCAGTTTACTCCTACCTCAAGGGTAGTGTCCATTGTGATTATCCCTCCTTCCGCGAGGAGTACCTTCAGAAGAAGCATCCTGGAAAAACTGATGTGAGCTCCTAAAGAGATGTTTGCCCCCCTTTTGATTCCATGAAAAGGTTCTCTGAGGGGTAGCAAACCACACACCGATGGTAGACCACATCTTTCTGTCTTGCTCACTACTAGTCAAAGTGTACTTAACCTTAGGCCCAAACAGTGAGGAGCCACCAAAGGAGGCATTGATAACGGATGCTTTGAAGAAGTCTGCAGAGTTGCACAACCTCATTCAAGCATGGCTATGCATGGCAATGCCAGTAGCAGCTTGGGATGTTCCATCAGATGCAGTAGAAATAAGCCTCATAGAAACACTGGCAATAGAATGTAGAGTGCAAAACTGAGTCTCCAGAGTGTTTTGGGCCTATGGAGACTGCAGTGTCTTGATATTCATTGACACTTCTGATACTACATCATGTTGAAATCTCATCAAGTGATAGACAGTTAACAGCCCTCAGAGTGAATGGGGCTGAGGCATAAGAGTGCTTCCTCAAATGGTCCGGTGCTCAAGATTCTGTATTTTAGGGATGGACAGAGGAACTCTTCTCTGAAATGTCCTTTTTAGTGGTGGCTGCCACCACGACAGCATCCACAGCCAGTCCCTTACGCTGATGAGGTCGATCCTTGGGTGAGGCGAGGATTTTATCTGGCTTCTTGGGGATCAGTTCCATCATATCGGACTCCTTCCACTCCCTCTGAGACACCAGGTCGATAAGTGTGTCCATACAGGGAACCTCCCAGGCCGTTGACAGGCTCTACCCTAAAGGCCTCCAGAAATACTGGCTCCTCCAGAGAAAGGGTGTCAGTGTTCCAGCCGCCAAGCTGGCAAAGAAGCTCCAAAAGATCACCAAAGGAGGAGTTACTGCACAGAGACTTTACGGTACCCCTCTCCTTCCTCGAGGTCAATGTCATCCATGAGAAACTCTTTGGGAGAATCCAGCTGGAAGGGAACAGGTAGTGCCCCTCCCCGCAGTTGTCCCAGAGCAGACTGATGGATGGTCACTGGGGCAGATATGAGGGGGAGGAGGAGACACTGGCTGTATTTGACCAATCCTTTTCCTTACTGGGGAAAAGCCTCTCCACATTGAAGTTGGAGGCAGAAGTTGGTCGACCAGAACAGATGGTTCTGGGAACCAAGAGACACACCAGAATCTGGGAGACCACTGCCCCACCCTGACACCAAGACAGGAGCCGAGCTTTTTAAGTGTAGACCATCCTGAGTGGAAGGGATGAGCCCCAAGCTGGGATAGTTGAACCCAACCTGGAGCAGCCTGCCTCAATGCATCGGCTCTGAGGCTCACTAAATTCTGACACGGCCAGAGTTAAGGAGACCGAGGTCAAGGTCAGAGCTGAAATCAGTCATGCTGCTGGATCCAACAATATGGAAGAGAGCGCAGTCGAACCTGATGACCTCTGATCTGAGGGAAGAAACTAAGGTAATGGAGCTAAGGTTCTGGGGATAAAGCCCGGAGCTAAAGGAATAAAGCCTAATTGCATCTGTGTTTGCAAGATGGACCTCATCAGCTGCTCTAGATCACATGCTTTTAGACTATCCATCGACCTTCATGACTGAGCAGACAAAGACACTGATGGGGGCTTGAAGGTTCACTTAGCTGGCAAGGCATCCACATCCCAGGGCTGAATTGGAGAAGCTTGAACCCAGGGTGGAGAAGGGGAAGACTTTGGCAAAAACTCCAGTGGGATGGAAGGTGAGAAAGGTAAAGCTACACATCATAAGGGAGTCTTAACCAAAAATGGGCTTGGGATACTGACAGCCAGAGAGGGAGCCTTGACTGATAGAGACACCAAAGGTGATTGGTTCCATGGAGTCAGAGCCGATGCCAGTGTTGAGGCTGTTGGGGAACCCAAAAGTCTTGGGACTTTTGGGGCCGGCAGTCCAGTAGGAGGGTACAGGAGCCGATGAGGAGGCAAACCTCATATAATCTCCTTCAGCAAGTTTGGGGTCCTCTGAAGAAAGCTTATGACCCCGATCTGACTTCTCCTTAAGACAGGAAGCAGAAAAAGCGACACCGGCTGGAAGGAGCCCCTTGAGGACCAGCTAGGTTCTCCTGTTGTTAACAGCCTGAGTACCAAATCCTTCACAAATGGAACAGGGGGACTCTAGTTGGGCAGCCCTCAGGCAATAAGTAGACCAATAATGTGCCTCTTCTGAGGGCAGTTTGTGTCCGCACACTTCTGTAATCCTTTAGGATCCATTGTTGTAAAGCAAATGAAACAAGCACAAACACCTAACTCTAAGACACTATCAGAGAAATCATGCCAACAGCTTTACTAAACTATGAACTAACATTACTATCAACAACTACAACAATCAGATAAAGAAAAACACTCTAAAGGTGGGAAAAGTGCCTAACATATGCTAAGATCAAAAATCACAGATATCCTAATGAACTACCTTACCATGCCAAATTCCTACAGGGTAAGGAGAAAACTATGACCAAATCCTATACAAAAGGATGCATTCCAATGCTGCCATGATTGAGCTGCTATCCTGGAATGATGGCAAACTAGATCTGGGAAGTGAAGGATTGTGGGTAAGGGAGGTGGAGACTGGCCATGTGAAGTCTTGAATAAATGGGTGGCCTCGTATCAAAGTCAGACCCAGTAACCCTGTAGGTCAAAGCCATCCAGAAAAGACAAAGTACAGTTGTGTATACTTACTGTAAATGTTAGAGTTTATTCACTGTTGTATTCATAACTGAAAGGATTTCCCACAGTAGAAGTAACTGGTTGGCCCAACTACCAGAGAATTCTCTCCTCCTCCTCCTCCTGAAGACAGCAGATGCCCTGATCAACACCTAGAGGTCTAGGT
Organism: Protopterus annectens; assembly: GCF_019279795.1. Lineage (NCBI taxonomy): Eukaryota > Metazoa > Chordata > Ceratodontiformes > Protopteridae > Protopterus > Protopterus annectens. The sequence continues at coordinate 396,955,704 of NC_056746.1, read as the reverse complement.
ATAAAGGGAGTCAGCCAGCTCCATAACCTTAGCACTTTCTTGCCCCAAAGGATGACAGCTCCCTAACAGGTCTCTTAAGGCCAAGAGCCTAAGCTCAAAAACTCCAAAATATGTACAGAGGAGGAAACAACCTGAAAGTAGAGATGAGAACAACCACCTCCAATCCCATGGTGCAAGAGGTGAAGGGGGGAGGGTAAGAATACTGCAACAGTGAATACACTTAAATATCTACATTTATGGTAAGTGTACACAACTGTTCTATGTTTTTTGTATTTCACTGTTGCAGTCATAACTGATGGAATGACTCCCAAAGGTGAAAGGATGGATGGAAAGTTTATGGAGAAGAAAGAATGCCTTGCAAGATGGCAGTGGCAAACCTCACTCTGGACTTGGATAAGGTTGGAAGGTGACAATGTTTGGTGAAAGTATGCACAGAGGACCTAGCAGTAGCTTCCAAAATGTCCTTAACAGGCTGCCTCTTTAAGAAAGGCAGAAGATGTAGCCATAGCCCTAGTGGAGTATGACCTAACAGAGTCTGGTGGCTTCTTTCCATGATGTCTGTAGCAAAATAAGATACAGTAGGAGATCTATTTGGGGACTTTTTGTTTAGAAATTGATTTCCCCTCACAGCTACATACAAAGGCTACAAAAAGCTGGTCAGACTTCCTGTTCTGTCCAAATAGTAATGTAGTTGCCTATGCACATACAAAGTATGGAGGATAGGATTTTTTCTCCTTTGTTTTGAGGGTTAGGAAAGAAGGTAGGGAAGTGGATGATCTGGGTTTAGAGAGATCGCTGTAACCACTTTAGCCATAAATGATGGGTTGGTCCTAAGAGAGACTGTCAGGGTGGAAAGTGATGAAAGGTTCCACACACAAAGGCCTGAAGCTCTGAAACCCTTCTATCTGAAGTAAAGGCCAACAGGAAGGCTGTCTTCCAGGTGAGGAATCTAATGTCTGCGGAAGCGGCTGACTCAAAATGTGGGCAGGTGAGCTTCTCCAGAATGAAATTGAGATTCCACAGAGAAACAGGAGGTTTCCTGGAGGGTCTAATGTGGGTAACTTCTCTCCAGAACTGTTTCATGAGAGGCCGGGACAAGAAAGGGGGATGAGTAGGTAGAGAAGCTGAAATTGCTGAAGTGTGAATTTTATTAGAGGAATAAGAATTCCTTTGTCAAAAAATCCTGATAAGTATGAAAGGATCAGAGGTATCTGAACTTGAAGACGGCTCTGTCACTTTTGTCTGCACCATACAGTGAATTCCATCCATTTGGCAGAGTAAGATTTTCTTGTGCTAGGTCTTTGGGCTTCTTTCAGAATGTCCAGGACCTGTTTGTCTAAGGGTGCCCCCCTCCAAGGAATCAAAGTATCATCCAAGTTGTCAGTTTGAGAATGTTCAGGTTGGGGTATATGATGGTACCATTGTTCCGTGGTAATAGGTCCACTTGTTGAGGTGGCAACCATGGTCCCTTTTTGAGTTAGAGGATACCAGTGCTGCCTTGGCCAATCTGTGGTATTAGAATGACTCCTGGTGGTACTTCTCATATTTTTAGCAGTACCCTGGGAAGCAAGGGTATTGAGAGGATGGTATATAGGAATAGGCCTATTCAAGAGATGAATGACCATCGGTCTTTCAAGCGGAGAAGGAGGAGCATCTGTTTTTCAGGTTGACATTGTTTTGGTTGTTGAACAAAACTTTTTCAAGTGAGCATCATCTTTGCTGGCAAAATTGTCCGTCTCTGGTACACTCCATTCTTTGGCTGAGCTGAGAAAAACTTCCTGATGCAGTTGCCACTCGTGAGGGTCTGACTGACTCCTGCTTAGGTGACCTGCCAGTTGACTGGTTTCTCCTGGTAGGTACTGTGCTGCAAGGTGCAGACCCAGGGAGTTTGCCATTTCACAAAGGTCCGTGGCTAAGCATTAGAGAAGCTAAGAGTGAGTCCCCCCGATTGTTTATGTACCACATAACCATGGCATTGTCTGTCTTTACTAGTACTCCTGGTTTCCACTGATCTTTAAAAGCAATCAGACCTTTTTGGGCTGTCATCAGTTCTTTTAGGTTGACGTGTTTGTACTTGAAATGGGAGTTCCATCTGCCCTGAGTCTGTAAGCTGTTGTAGTGGGTCCTGCTGACTATTTCCAAGGCATCAGTGGTCAGAATTTGTTCCACAGGGATAAACCTGAAAGGAAAGCCTGGGTTGAGGGAGCATGCTGAGGCCCACCAGGCAAACTATTTCCTGAGTCAAGGGAGTAATTTCACCCTGAAGTTGAGGAACTGAGAATGCTGGCACCACACATTTCTAAGTACAACTGTAGCTTCCTTATATGTTGTCCAGTAAAGGGGGTCATGATGATGCAAGACACCACGTAACATAAGGCTCTAAAGAACTCTCTGGCTGTGAGGTAGTTCTTCAGAAGAAGCTTTTGGAAGTACACAGCCAGAAAGGCAACATTGTCTGGAGGAAGGAAGGCCTTCCAGAAGTAAGGAGTCCAGAAAAAACACAAACACAATCCTGTTGGTGGGTACGGTCTGAGGCATTTTGGTGTTGATGGTGAAACCCAGTGAAGCCATGATATCTTGGGTGTAAACAGAGCTGCTTTGGGTTTTTCTAGATCTGCTGCCTGAATGAGGCAGTTAAGTAGGGGTTAATCTGAATGCTTTTTAACCTGCAGAAGGCTAACACCGGAGCTAGGCATTTTGTGAAAACCCTGAGTGCAGCAGACACATCAAAGGGCAGAGCACAAAACTGATAATGCCTCACACCTGCTCTTTAGCATAAAAACCTCCTGTGAGATTTTTCTATGGGAATGTGGAGGTATAACTTCTTTAGATCTAATGCTGCCATGCAAGCATTGGGTGAGATCATGGGCAGCAATTTGTTAAGGGTTAGCATTTTGAATTTTGGTACCTGCAAGAAGCTGTTGAGCCTTGTTCTCCATGTACTTTCTCTTCTGGGGACTAGAAAAAGCCATGAGAAATGTGTTTCGTACTGGTTCTACAGAGTCTTGGGTAGACAGGAAGTGTATTTGCTTTAAGACCTCTGTTTGTTGTTTTGGTGGAATAACTGGGAAACCTGATCAAATTAAAGGCTGTTTGTAACTTATTTGTAAGATTTTGAGTACCCACTGAGCTCTGGTAGTTACAGTCCAATTCTTAAAGAAGAAGGACAGCCATTCTTCCAGCCTGAGAGGGGGCAGGGAGGGGAGGGGGAAAAGGCATGATTGCTCCTTGCTGGGTCCCTGTCTGCTGAATCCCACAAGACTATTGGAATCTGCCTGCCCCTGTCTCTGTCGCTGGTACTGCCATTGACTCCTTTCCTTTTGAGGTCTCTTATGTCTAGGCTTAGACTAGGAGATCGGAAAGGACCAGTGTTTCGTAGAGTAGCTGAAGTGAGGATGTTGACAGTGAAGAAGGTCCTTGACTGTTTGCATGGACTTGGCCTTATCCTCCATCTTCTTAAGCATGGATTCAGCCATGGGGCCAAAAAGGAAATCTTTGTCCAAAGGAGCATCCAACAGACTGAATTTCACATGTTCAGGGAGGGTCTTGTTACCTCAGCCAGGTATGTCTTCTACCTGACAGATCCTACAGCTTCTGCCCTGCTGGAAGCTTCCAAAGCATCACAGCCGCAGTGTAAGGAGTACTTAGCTATATACGAGCGAGAACTGCATAAGACTAGCAGTTCCTTACAGAGGGCCCTATTTTCACTCCCCACCAGTTTTTGCTTCACCTGACCTAAAATGGTTTCCTGATACTTCTCCATATGAAAATGGTAATTTTAAAGCCCTCATGAGCAGGGTAGCAGAGTTGTAGACTTTCCTTCCAGACATGTCCAAGGGTCTTCCTTTGTCAGTTGGCAGGGGATTTTTTGGAAATACTAGCTTTATCCCCATTAGGCCCTTAAGTCACCTCTTCAGGGTTTGCTACAGGGTTCTTGAAAAGGTTTCTGTGTGAATCCAGAACCCTGTACAATCTATTGGGTTTTCAGGGGCAGGGGGAGAGAATCTGGCTGTAAGGAATAATCCAGCAAGACATCGTCAACCACCTCTTAAGACTGGAGGAATGGTAAGAGGTTTATGGTCGGGGAGTTTCAGAAATTCACTAACTTCTTCTTGGAATGTTCTCTTAGGGTATGCATGGTCTCTCCAAAGGAAATGTCCTGGGGGGAGACTGAGGCAAGTTCTTCATCAGAATCTGAATTCCCATAGGAAGTAATAGATAAAGCTTCCTCAAAGGTGAATTCATCATTATCATCTTCAGAATCAGAAGACTCCCTGGGGGTATCCAATTTCTTTAACCAGGAGACGATTCAAGTGCAGAACCTGGGAGAGAGAGGCATCTGGATCTGACTATGGTGATCAAATCCTCAGTCAACCTAACTAGATCTTGCAGATAGGCCTGAATTTGGGAGTGATAGTCAGTAGACCTCAGCTGGGGCAAGCTGGATGTACCTTTTTATGTGAGGCCTTAGGCTAGGACCTGAGGGAGACATCCATGCTAGGGCCAGGACGTGAATGGACAGCTGAATCCAGAGGATGGTGAACCAAGACAATTTCCTGATGATGAGAAACTCTGGAACCCTTTCGTCGGTGTGAGGGCAGTTGTCAGAAGTCAGAACCTGAGAAGCACCACCAGACCCAACCAATAAGTTAAGTCCTTCAGTTGGTGCGGATGTAGGAACCTGAAGAAGTATCAGACTCCAAACAGGTCTGAACAGAGGCCTGTACTACAAACCTTAGTCATCAAGACAGGACTTTAAAGGCATTTCTTTGATGATAATTCTACGTGGACTGCTGGATGGAGAACAAGCGTTGCCCGGTACCCTAAGTTTTGTGCACTTTTCCTTCTTATGCCTAGGGAGATCAAACTCAGCCCGATTGGCAGACGACATATTAAGTGAAGGCCCCAGCGACTCACTAAACTGCTTAACTAAAATCTCAGCCCTACGCTTGACTGTTCTACTGTTAAAGTGAGCACGGAATCAACAGGTATGTTGTGTTCTGGGTCCAAACAAGTTATACAAAAGGAATGAGAGTCCCGGTGTGGTATCTGCTTGCCACAGCAGCAACAGTTATTAACTTTCTCTGAGATTAGTCAAGAAACATATGTGAAGCTCCCTAATCTGGTACTTAGCTTTTGACATCTTCTTTCTTTGGTGCAGACCGACTAACATACTGACTAGCACTCTGCTTCTGGCTCCAACGGCAAGAAAGAGCTGGAGTTATAGTGCCAGCTGACTCCCTTTATATCCAGATATCTTGATGTCATTCAGGTTGTCTGCCAGTTTCAGATGGAGGAAAAAATTCTCTGGTAGTCAGGCCAGCCAAGGACTTCCACAGCAGGAAATCCCATCAGTTATGACACCAACAGTGAAACATGAAGATCATCAATGAATCCTTATATAATAAAAGGGCAGAGGAAAAGCCCCAAACAACTAGGTACTGGGCATTATTAAAAAAGAATTGCTGAACAGTGGGCATCCAAAGTACTGATGCTGCAATTAGGAAATCACTCACAAAATCCAACAGGATGTTAGCTGTTTGTTGTATGCAGGAAGTGGGAAGAGTCTCCCACTGTGCCTTTGAGGGCACACCCACAGCCTCTATGAAAGCCTGGTAAAATGGTGATAGGCTACGTATAGTAAGAACTGCAAAAGGAGAATCCAATTCTGAGGTTTGTTTGCTATACAATGAAGTAAAATGACCCTATTACTTACTTCCTAAATAACAACAGTGGCTATAACTGGATACAATTCGATACTAAAGGCTTTCTGTACTGGGGTAGCAGGTAATTCAGGCTGAGTTACTGTGATCTAAGGCACCACTCCTACATTAATACTAAATCAAAACTTTACTGAGCTTCTCCATTTTGCATGTTTCTTTTATGCCTGAAAGACCCCTTAAACGTCCTGCTTCTGTGGGAAAGACCTACTGCTGAAAGAAGGCTCAACTCCTAGGGAAAGAGTGGGCATCTCCTGGGCCAGGGCTAACAGCTTATGATGCTCAATGAAAGCTATTAAGAGTTCCTAACTCTTCTAAGTAAAGTTTTATTTCTAAAATGGTTGCAATGTTCACATTTTATAAACATCCCCTTCATTCAAAAATAAATAAATAAATAAAATAAAATACACTGCCAAGTAATTCTTAGAGTGAATATGTCCCCACAGCACCACCTGCTGGTGAATTGTTCCTCTGGAGGTACTGTCCCCCCCCCCCCCCCCCCAAAAAAAAATTAGAACTAATATCCGAAAACATCACAGTGAGGGAATGGTTCTTTTAATCCAAGACATAAAAGCCAAAAGGGTACTTACTGCCCTTCTTCACCTATCAAGAAAACAACTGATAAATTTCAAGAGAAGAAGACTGAATGAATGCCACTGACATAAAAGAAACAATGTGTTACTCTCTCTTTTAAAACAACAGCTTATTGCTGAAAGCCAAGATATAGAAAGTAAACTTGCATCTAAAGATTGCTCTTTTCAGTCCTGCTTGAAGACAGTCATCCACCTATGGCTATATCCCTTATGTTCTATGAAACAGCTACAGCAATAAACATATTTCTTATGTTTACTTTCTTTTCTTGACTGTATTAGTTACACAAAGGCACCACCTAGTTTCAAGGGAGACTCAGAGCAGTAGCTACTACTAAGAGGGGTCATTTGGCTAGGACACTGGTGAAAGTACAGCTGTGGGCAAATATACTCACCATAAAAACAGATCTTTGAGTAGCATTTATTGTAACAGTAAATCATAAAATATGGGTTACTTTTCACCCATCTTGCTTTATCCTACCCAGCTCTTGTACCAGCAGCCCTGTCTCTCTATTAAGCTTTGCAGTGGTCTCATCTAGAGATCTGTGGTAGGTGTACAAAACTTCCATATGCTGCCAACATCACTAATCTGGACACTTCTTTAGTTCTTCAATATCCTTTGAACTTTAAAGGCCTATCACTAAACCAGTGGTCTCCGTGAAAAAAAATGCAGCCTGACAAACCACTGTCAAGTAGTTCAATAACAAACTACATACCACTTTAAAAGGAAAAGAAGGAATGATAGCTTTAATTGTTATTGTACAATGTAACTTCTAAAAAGGAATCTACATCCAAAAGACAAATTATAATCATATCGTCTTTAAAAGATACAAACAAGACTAAACAATGTTGTTGTTGTTGTTTGTCTTTCAGCTTTTAGTTAGGGGTCGCCACAGTGGAACTCCGGTCCGCTAATGATTGGCAGTAGATTTTTTACAGTGCCGAGTTGCCAGATTGACGCCCAACCTTCAACGAAGGCATGCCCATAAACAATATGGTACAAAAATAGAAGTCCCAGTGATGCTGCAAGAGTTAAAAGATACCACTGCACTCCTAAAATCTCCTCGTCATAGCCATCAACCTTCCATCTCCAAATGTGAAACTCTGTCGGTCATAATGTGGAACCATTCAGCAAAATGTGGAACACTTACTAACAGTTTACTAACAACTTCAATTACCAAGCTTAGAGCATTGTTAAAATGTGTTATTTTATACTTATAAAAGGTTCTTTGATGAGCTAATGTGATTCTGTACCATTTACTACGGATATCGGGTTTCCTGTAGATATCTTCTATACAAAGGCACCAGAAGCTGACTATATAGAAGCATGTGTGGTGTCACTTTTACAAATTCATGTGACACAGGAGCCAGGTGACATCCTTGTTTTTCTTACAGGACAGGAAGAAATAGAGGCATGCTGTGAAATGTTGCAAGAACGCTGTTGACGCCTTGGATCCAAAATTGCTGAGCTCGTTATCCTACCAATTTATGTCAATCTCCCATCAGATATGCAGGCCAAGATCTTTGAACCCACTCCGCCAGGCCGAAAGGTTGTTGTGGCCACAAATATTGCAGAAACGTCTCTGACAATTGACGGAATTATCTATGTAATTGACCCTGGCTTCTGCAAACAAAAGAGTTACAATGCACAGACAGGGATGGCATCGCTTATTTTAACTCCATGCTCCATGGCTTCTACCAATCAGAGAGCTGGGAGGGCTGGTAGAGTTGCTGCTGGAAAATGCTTTTGCCTCTACATTGCATGGGCTTACAAGAATGAGATGGAAGAAACAACAGTCCCAGAAATCCAGCGAACAAACCTAGGGAATGTGGTTCTGCTACTGAAGAGCTTAGGTATCAATGATCTGATTCAGTTTGATTTCATGGATCCTCGTTCACATGAGACTCTCGTACTAGCACTGGAACCGCTCTATGCATTGTGAGCACTCAACCATCTCGGAGAGCTAACCAAGGTAGTACTGCTGTGAGCACTTTGGTTATTGCTTCTGTGATTCCACTGTATAAAAAGAAAGTTTAAAAGAAACAGTACACTCATTAAGTGACACTGGGGGGTGCCCAACTGTGACTATCAGCCGAGATTAAAGAATGATTCCAGGTTGTTCAAATATTGACCGAGAGATGGCAGGAAAGCAATGAGAAATGATGGACCTGGCCTTTCATAGCCCATCCCATTGTTATTGTCACCAGAGAGGGGTTTATAGTGGTTGGTCCTTGCGAGACTGCTTGATAATTTCTAGGCTAGAGAGGATTCAGTTGTAGACAGAATATTGAAACAAACAAAAAAGACTTGCCAGATTAGATGCTGTTGAAAATTGAGAGACATGGTAGATAAGTCCTGCTTATGTCTTCTTAGTAAAACATTATGTTTGGGATGTTATCGCCTTTCTGGGAGCTAGTCCATTGGCTCAGACGTTTTCCAAAAATGGATTATCCCTTTATAACTACCTTGTTAAATACCACTTACTGCCTGGGCAGAAAATTTTAGACCAACATCAGGAAGAGACTAATTAGATTTTAAAGATGTTTCTTAAGGCATATTGTTTTGAACAATTTTTTATAAACAAAGTTTTCAGAGAACACTTCTTGCAATAAATGAGTGCAATTTGTACTTGCAATAAAAGAAACTCACCACTGAGCGAAGCAGCCTTGGATAAAAAAAGCTGTATACAAGAGAACAAAAACCAAGGATGCACCAACAGCTATGTAGAAATCCAAAAATTATCAGCAGACAAATCCAAAACGACAACAGCCAACGATATATTCCACTTTTTATTGACAGGAACAGAATAAAATAGCGCTTTCACATCCTATGATGCTTCTTCAGACTTCAATAACATTCAGTGAAAAGCCACTCTTTAAATACAGCTTCTTTGCACAGCTTAATCACATAACAAGCAATTACCTATTCATGTTTAAAGTGCCTGTGCCTAAAGAATTCAGTAATACTTTAAAAGTTGATCCCTTAACCCAGCATTATATGCATAACAAAGTGCAGTTGAAATGACTTTATAAAAGTGTTGTTTCAGCATTATTCATAAAACACATATAAGCCACTCTTTAGATGCAGCTTCTTTGCACAACATAATCTCATGTCAAGCAGTTGACTAATCATATTTAAAGTGCCTGTGCCTAGAGAATTCAATGGTGCTTTAAAAGTTAGTCACTCAGTACAATATTATATGCATAACATAATGAAAATGTTATTTCAACAAGTGTATTTCATCCTTTGAAGTCTTCTTCTGAAAACTCCACTGAACTTATTGACCAAGTTTATAAAATTTTGTCTATATAAATTAGCTTATTAAAAAATATATAAAAAAATAAAACAGAAAAAACTATGATGTGTAGTAAAAAATATATATGCCATTTTTAAAAATGTCTCACTAAAAAAACATATAAAAAAAAAAAAAAAAAACCAGGGACAATGATTTTAGGTATGAGAATACCACTAGCAATACTGAAACCAAAAATAGGTTAGTAATTCCTTTCACCAATAGAAACACATATATAAAACAAATTTTGGAGGACAATTGGAGATTATTGAAAGCCGATGACAAAATTAGGAACTTAGTGAGCGAGAAGCCGAGCATAGGTTATAGAAACATGAAATCATTGAATAGGCTTCTATGCTATGAACAAATGCATAGGGGCCCTACTTTGACATAGAAGGAAGGCACTTTTCCCTGCAATGCATGCAATCAATGTAAATACATAGCGGAAGAAGCAACTTTCATACACCCTTATACAGGGCACACATATAGATTTAAAGGCTTTGCTAATTGCAAAACCACAGATGTGGTCTATTTGGCACAATGTCAGTTATGCAAAACGTTCTATGTTGGAAAAACCAACAGAACGTTACGTGAACGCATAAGAGAGCACATCTATGCTATAAATAAGGAAAATACCACCAATGCACTGGCACGACATGTAATAGAAAATGGTCTAACGCATTGTTTTAGATTTAGGGTGTTGGAAAAAGTGAATAGGACAAGTAGGTTGGGGAACCCCAAAAATAGAACAGAGGAAGTAGAAAACAAGTGGATCCTTAGGCTGCAAGCCCATAAACATGGTCTAAATGAGAAGATCTCACTAAAACCATTCCTAGCAGCCAGATCACTTAAACATTGAAGCTTTGTTTATGGACAAAATAAGCTTGCTAAAAAACATTGATTTTTTATATGTTTTTTTAGTGAGACATTTTAAAAATGGCATATATATTTTTTACTAGACATCATAGTTTTTTCTGTTTTATTTTTTTATATATTTTTTTAATAAGCTAATTTATATAGACAAAATTTTATAAACTTGGTCAATAAGTTCAGTGGAGTTTTCAGAAGAAGACTTCAAAGGATGAAATACACTTGTTGAAATAACATTTTCATTATGTTATGCATATAATATTGTACTGAGTGACTAACTTTCAACGCACCATTGAATTCTCTAGGCACAGGCACTTTAAATATGATTAGTCAACTGCTTGACATGAGATTATGTTGTGCAAAGAAGCTGCATCTAAAGAGTGGCTTATATGTGTTTTATGAATAATGCTGAAACAACACTTTTATAAAGTCATTTCAACTGCACTTTGTTATGCATATAATGCTGGCTTAAGGGATCAACTTTTAAAGTACTACTGAATTCTTTAGGCACAGGCACTTTAAACATAAATAGGTAATTGCTTGTTATGTGATTAAGCTGTGCAAAGAAGCTGTATTTAAAGAGTGGCTTTTCACTGAATGTTATTGAAGTCTGAAGAAGCATCATAGGATGTGAAAGCGCTTACTATTTTATTCTGTTCCTGTCAATAAAAAGTGGAATATATCGTTGGCTGTTGTCGTTTTGGATTTGTCTGCTGATAATTTTTGTATTTCTACATAGCTGTTGGTGCATTCTTGTTTTTTGTTCTCTTGTATACAGCAATTTGTACTTGGTTTATATTATATTATATTATAGCATACTATATTTATTACATTATATTATATATCCAACTACCTCTACTATTACTTCGTCCCACCCAAAACAATCCCTCCTCTACTAAAAACTAATTTTCTCTCTAATATCTATTGTACTATACTCTCCAATCTCAAATATACTATTACTCTCCCCATGCATAATATTTTCCTAACCTACTAATGGCTAGTAGCTATATATTTTGAAATGTTAAACCTACAATTGAGTTTATAACAAAAATATTCACTTTATGTAAATGTTGAAATTTCTGTACTCTATTATGACTTTTCATTTTTGTAACATTGTGACAAGCCAATTGCAAATATCATGGAGCTTATCTGTAAATGTTTAATTAGCTGTATGAACTATGTCCTTTTGTAACATGTGAAATGTAACTTGCAATTATTGTGGAGCTTTTCTCCCACGGCCTCTACTGAAAACGGGCTTTTCTTGGCCCAGTGGACTTCCCCGGTCATCAAACTTAAATAAATAAATAAAATATCAGTTAAAAACATTCTTACCACTGAATCAATAACAGACCTTTTCAGTGTGGAATGATGAGCAACACTGACATTTTAAGATGTAAAATGAGAAATGTACCTCATAATGAGGTACATTTGAAAGGCATAGCTCCGCCCAACCTCCTGCAAGAATCTTTTAAACTTAACTCTGCATTCCTCAACTTTAGAAAGACAGTCAAACATGGCAGAAAAAGTTCCATGTCTGTACGACTGTTTTTCTCCTTCTGTGCATGTTTTACAGATGAGTTGTTAAATATTCTAACTGTTGGCCTGAATGTAAAAGATCTCAAGATGAAAGAAAAATCAACAAAACAATCTGCTGATCTGTGGTCCTCCTGGACTGGATCATAAGGACCGTCTCATCACTACTGGTTCTGATTTTTTTGTTCGACATTCTTGGTAGTGTTGTGCCATTGAGAGGATCCACAGATATAGAAACCTTATATGAAACATAGACTTTTCTAAGCTTCTACTTGTAAAGCTACTTATCTGGCAAGTTTTAAAAAGCATAAAATCAACTTTGGTCACATCACCAAACTGATATTACACAATACTTGCCTAACAAAACTAAACAAAATAGATGAATGCTAGCCAGCTTTGTGGCATGGAGGGATAAAATGCTGACTATGGTGCAGGTGATGAGGGTTTGATCAACAATTCAGGTACTTATAAGGAGCTGACCAGGAAGGACAGGAGTGAGAGACTGGCTCACCCATGCTGGGATGAGGGAGGCAGTTCTGGATTGCTATTATGGTAGCACCTAGTAGGAGCATGGGGCTCCTATCACATAGTCGAACATTTACAATTTTGAACAACATATGTTCGAGACCACATGTTCGAAAATGTAAATGTTTGAGCATGTGAATGGAAATCTCCATAAGCGGGGGTTTCCATTCACTTCAATGTGGTGCGATCTCGGAGTTGATATATTTAAGTAGTCGAGGGTGTGGGGGCATAGCCCCCCACGTGGGAGGGTGCAGGGGGGCTTGCCCCCTTGCATACATTTTTTTATTTGACCGTTGTGTTTTCATTTTTTTATAGATAGTTGAAGTTCCGTAACTTCAGACATATGTGTTCGAACATATGTCAGTCGAAGTTACGACACTTCGACTACGTGATATAGACCTGGCGCATGAGGTGTTACACCTACAGGAGTCCAAGCCAAAGAAGCCCCTCGCTGTCTGAGCGCACACACACACACACACACACACACACACACACACACACACACACACACACACACACACATATAAGCCAAGGGGAACTCAGTGTGCAGAGGTACACTTTCCCTCTGGAGAAAGCAATGGCAAAGCTTGAAAGAGCTGCCAAAGGCTGATGGGTATGCTCCAAGCGGGAGAGGGTAGGCCACTCCACAAGATCAGCAAACTGGCCCACACTGTACTACCTGAATCTCCTTGGAGAATAGAGGACTGAATGGGACTCCATGGAAGGAATGAATGGCCCCATAGGGCTCTTGCTTAGCCTGGAAATGCCCAATACACTGGAATGAATAGGCTGAAAGGGCACAGGTGGCTCCCACAGAAACATGGGAATGAACATTAAAGTGATCACAGGGACCATAAGATGCCTAGCCATATATACCTTTAACAAACACATTTAATAGTTCATGCCACCCTTTATGAGCATGTCATAATGCTTACCTTCCAAATCAAGCAGGGCCATACACTATAACCTGTGAGAAATGTTATCGACCCATCTACTTGTCAAGACTAGCCTTAAAGGCAAAGCAGTACTTTGTTTGATGTGTAGTGGTAACTTATTCCATAAGCTGGGAATGTGTTAGGTTAGGAACCTATCCCTCCAGTATATCTTGATAATTTGCTCATGTAGATTTAGGGCTCTAGTACAGGTGTTTGCACAGCTACTGGTTTTGTGAAGAAATAGAAGGTTAAATAGGACTTGGTCTTTCATGGCTCAAAATCACGACACATTTCACCTCGGAGCAGCCACTAGGCTACAAAATGTACGGGGAATTGTACTAATGCATTAGGATAGTTGAAGGATATAACACCTTTAATTTTCTTGGTTAAAATTGCTGAAGCCTTTCCATTTGTGACACACTCTTGGATCCATACATAAAGGGGGTACTGTATTCAATTTTGGATCTGATAAAGGAAACGTACAGTGGAAAGGTGACTTCAGTGGATCTTGAAGATATCCCCTTGTAAATGAAATATCCTGGATACTCCTAGCTTCATTGTTATAAGTAAGGATACCAAAAGTTTAGTTAAGGACACTAAATTTAATAAAGGATATATTCTTGCTTATAACAATGAGGACACATTTCCAGGATATCTTGAGACATAATTGGAAAATACTTAAAATAGGGGGTTTAAACACAGAAAAATTAGGTGACTGTCCTATAGTGACTTTCAGGAGGGACAGTAATATGAAAAACTGCCTGGAAAGGGAAAAAGTATCAACTAATGGCTAAACAGGATCCCACCTAATGCCAAAATGTGGTAGATGCACATATTGTCTTTATATTAAGGACGGGGAGTATGTAACAGTTAAAGGGTTCAGGAAAATTTCATATCCTAGGATATGCAACTGTAAGACAGAAAGAGTTGTATATATTGCCATATGTCCACAGTGCCCTTGTTTCTACATCAGTAAAACAGAGAGGGCACTGAAAGACAGAATTTATGAACATTTTAAGGGACATGAAGGAGCAAGACACTGGGAATAGTTTAAGGAAACATATTCAAAGTAAAACTGACCATTCTTTTAGATTTTTTTTGTTATTGATGTAATAGAGGCTGATTCCAGAACCAATGCCACTGGACCCCATGGTTTAAATGAAGGGATTTCCCTCTCTTGCTTTCTTAAGCTGAAGGGATTTCCCTCTCTTGCTTTCTTAAGCTGAAGGCATTTAATTAATATCTCCTAAGCAACTTGACCATGCATAGTTTGACAACTAGTTTTTTGGAACAGATTTGGTTTATGAACATGTAAAGGTGAGATGGCTCGGTAAAGCTTATAAGAAATGGGGAAATGTATTTGATTTTGAAATGAATTTTAAGAGTGGTTCATATATTTGTATGAACTGAAATATGAACTGAAATGTTTTTAAAACTGCTTTTAAGCTTACAATCACTTAACTGTGTACATATTGTATTTGGAATACTGTGTGCTGTAGCTTTAAGTAAAATGGCCTGATTGTAACATTGTGACTCTTGCAGTTTTTTCTTTTAAAAATGACAATGCAGTGGTACAAATTTACTCTAAAGAAGTCCTGTGATTTTTTTGGGGATTAAAGGGCCTGGTCATTTTATTGTTCTAAAATAAACTACGGTGATTTGTCCACACTTGCAATTTTACTTATTTAAGTTATCTAAATAAGTACAGAACTGATGGATTTGTGGTGAGGCTTCATCCTTTTAACTCCAAATGTAAACTGTATAATTTATTTGGTGCTGTACCATTAAACATAAGCTATTTAAGGTAGGGATGTAAAGGTCATGTCATCCTGAAGAAGTTTCTCCTGGTTTAGGGGACAAAAGTGCTCAATGTATTTTGCTTTTTTTAATAAACTTGGATTACAACAGGCTTTGAGCCTTTTTTTGTGGTATATATTTTTGATAAAGTACAACTGTGGTTCACTAGGTTCATAGGCTGGTACTAGGCTATCGGCCCTAGGGCCTATGCAAACCTAGCCATAACAATTCCTTGGATATTTCTTCCCACAATATTTACTTCTCTGGACCTCTGTCTAGCAGGGCGACTGACATGATCCTCGGGGTGAATTTCCTATCCCCCATCCAATATAGGTTCATAGGTTGGTATCCTACATTTGGGCCTGTTCTCCTACTGCCGAGGCCTTGCAACCCTCAACTGGTCATCGGTTATTGTTTTTTGGGTGGTGAAATGTACGCCAGGTTTCGGTACAACTTACATTTCACTAAATTCTTCTCAGTACTGAATTTTTACATGCACTACATTACCTTAGCTAAGCATAATTCATATAACCAACCCCATTGTAAACACAGTATAATCAAACATATTAGCCTTAGCCTGTCTCGCCCTAATGGCCATGTAAGCCTACTAGTGTAGTCTCTCATTATGTGATATTTATGAAATGGTTTGACATTTTCTAATAAAATCTTGAACAATAAAGTTAATTATTTAGTTATAAACTGTACTAAACTACTTCCGGTACAGCACTGACAGCATAATGTGGGGAGAAAGCTGACTTCCTCTGATTGAACTAAACTCACACTTGAAAATATAGCAAAAGAGAGACTTGTAAACAAGAGTTCACTACGTCTTGACTAACAGATGTTAGATTAAAATAAATTTAAGTTACTACTTATGACCAGACAGAAGAAAAAAAACAGTAGTAAGATACAAGACCTAACTAAGCGCATGGCAGATATGGAGACTGAGAACAAAGTACCAGTAGACTCAGAAGTAGCACTGCTGACAATCTTCAGAGAAGCAGAACAACTGACAGCCACATGAAAAACACAGATAATCCGGTCAGAGAGATTTCTGATACAGTAAACAGGCATACTAAAGCAATACACTCACATACTATAGAAAACGAATTGTGGATGCAAAAGAAACCTGACCGAATTTAATAAGATGGCTACACTAGTTGATTCTGAGGACAGGTCAAGATGTAAAATTTAAGATTTAGTAGCATACTGGGAGGGAATGCAGGGAGTTGATTGCTTTAACTTTATGAAATTAAAAAAGCAGAATGGTCAGAACTCCCTGAAAGTAACAATGCTAGAAAGACCCAACAGCACTATCTGGATGTCACACTGAGATTTGTAGAGAAGGGCAAAATTGATCCTGATTTAATTTTTGATCTTTCAATTAACAAAAAGAGTACTGTCCAAACTTCAGTAACCCAGACTAAAACTAAAGTGTGCGGAGGTAGGGGGGGGTATGTAGTTATGGATGTTTTAGTCCTTACCTGGAAGGAGCCATAAGCACTAATTCCAGTCCAGAAATGGTGTAAGTAATGGGGGTGAAATTTTGAATCTTAAACCCAGCTATGATCAAACTCATGTTACCAGAAGAAACAAAACTCTTTGCGGGCCCAAATGAAGCAATAAAGTTATTGGAATCTGGAAGAAATCTGGGTAATAAAGTGCACAAGCCCAATGAGAGGTCTAAGAGAGAGAGAGATGAACAGCAGGTTCTGGCAGGTAGCCAGTCATGAGAAGTTTTTCTACTAAAAAAAATATATTCTGCCCTGAAGCAAAAAGTGGATTTGACTGCAAGACAGATGTGACAGGGGCAGTTTAAGCATGTGTGTGGAGGGTAGACAAAAGAGCTGACTAGACTGTACAGTGGATTTACTCCTACAGCTTCAACAAGTCTGCTGGGTGACAAACTAAAATGCGATTTTCTTTCTCAAGATATTAATGGACAAGTCATGACAGTTTTCTTTTTATTTTTTAATATATGCCCAGAGTAAATTTTACAAACTTTATAACAGTTAAACTATATAAGAATTCTTTTCCCATTTTCACTAGGTAGTTAGAAAATAGAATGTGATTAGTTCTATAGCGTTCAACATACAGAGGAGGGAGAAGGCATGATTAAAGCTTCAGTCAACAATCTGAAAGCCCCCAGCCTCAGTACAGCTTTACAAGAGGAACTGAAAAGAGGGATGGGGAGTAGTACTTTCGTGTAACTGCAATGTTTACCAAAGAAAATGGAGCATGGTTTTTAGTTCATAGTTCTTATAGAAGACCACAGGAATCAGTTAGTAGAGTAATGCAATGGGTAGGTTTGATGCCTTGTGGGAAATGTGCGATATGTAAATATGTGGTATCAACTTTTAATATTATTAATGGTATTAAATTTCATACATAAGGTAATTTTTCCTGCAAAAGTACAGGTATAATTTATGCTATAAAATGTTCTTGTCACAATTTTTACATAGGAGACAGTAAATGAAATCTTGGAGAAAGGATTAAAGAACACCAAGGATCAAATGGTGGAAATTGAAAAAGGGTAATTGTGAAGTGGAGTTCAGGGATGAGTTAAGACAGGCACTGGGTGGCAGTGAAGAGTTACCAAATAGCTGGGTAACTACAGCAGAGCTAGTAAGGGAGACAGCTAGAAAGGTGCTTGGTATCACATCTGGACAGAGGAAGGACGACAAGGAGACATGGTGGTGGAATGAGGAAGTACAGGAGAGTATACAGAGAAAGAGGTTGGCAAAGAAGAAGTGGGACTGTCAGAGAGATGAAGAAAGTAGACAGGAGTATAAGGAGATGAGGTGCATGGCAAAGAGAGAGGTGGCGAAGGCTAAGGATATGGCATATGAAGAGTTGTTTGAAAGGTTGGACACTAAGGAGGGAGAAAAGGACCTGTACCGATTGGCTAGACAGAGGGACCGAGCTAGGAAAGATGTGCAGCAGGTAAAGGCGATAAAGGATAATGAGGGAAACATACTCACAAGCGAGGAGAGTGTGTTGAGGAGATGGAAACAGTGCTTTGAGGGGTTGATGAATGAAGAGAATGAGAGGGAGAGAAAGTTGGATGATGCAGGGATAGTGAATCATGAAGTACAATGGATTAGCAAGGAGGAAGTAAGGATAGCTATGAAGAGAATGAATAATGCAAAGGCTGTTGGCCCAGATGACATACCTGTGGAAGCATGGAGGTGTTTAGATGAAATGGCAGTGGAGTTTTTAACCAGATTGTTTAATGAAATCTTGGAAAGTGAGAGGAAGCCTGAAGAATGGAGAAAAAGTGTTTTGGTAGCGATTTTTAAGAATAAGGGTGATGTGCAGAGCTGTAGTAACTACAGAGGGATTAAATTGATCAGTCACAGCATGAAGTTGAGGGAATGAGTAGTGGAAGCAAGGTTAAGAAGGGATGTGATGATTAGTGATCAGCAGTATGGTTTCATGCCGGGAAACAGCACTACACATGCGATGTTTGCTCTGACAGTGTTGATGGAAAAGTACAGAGAATGTCAGAAGGAGTTGCATTGTGTTTTTGTAGACTTAGAGAAAGCATGTGACAGGGTGTCTAGAGAGGAGTTGTGGTATTGTATGAGGAAGTCAGGAGTGTCAGAGAAGTATGTAAGAGTGGTACAGGATATGTACAAGGGTAGTGTGACAGCGGTGAGGTCTGCGGTGGGAGTGACGGATGCATTTAAGGTGGAGGTGGGGTTACATCAAGGATCAGCTCTGAGCCCTTTCTTATTTGCAATGGTGATGGACAGGTTGACAGACGAGATCAGGCAGGAGTCCCCGTGGACTATGATGTTTGCAGATGACATTGTGATCTGTAGTAAGAGTAGGGAACAGGTGGAGGAGACCCTGGAGAGATGGAGATATGCTCCAGAGAGAAGAGGAATGAAGGTCAGCAGGAATAAGACAGAATATGTGTGCGTGAATGAGAGGGAGGATAGAGGAATGGTGAGGATGCAAGGAGTAGAGGTGGCAAAGGTGGATGAGTTTAAATACTTGGGGTCAATAGTTCAGAGTAACGGTGAGTGTGGAAGAGAGGTGAAGAAGAAAGTACAGGCAAGATGGAGTGGGTGGAGAAGAGTGTCAGGAGTGATTTGTGACAGACGAGTACCTGTAAGAGTGAAAGGGAAGGTCTACAAGAGGGTAGTGAGACCAGCTATGTTATATGGGTTGGAGACAGTGGCATTGACAAAAAGGCAGGAGTTTGAGCTGGATGTAGCAGAATTAAAGATGTTAAGATTTGCACTGGGTGTGATGAGGGTGGACAGGATTAGGAATAAGTATATTAGAGGGTCAGCCCAGGTTGGAAGGTTTGAAGAAAAAACCAGAGAGGCACGATTACGTTGGTTTGGACATGTGCTGAGGAGGGATGCTGAGTATATTGGGAAAAAGATGCTAAGGATGAAGCTAACAGGAAAAGAGGAATGCCTAAGATAAGGTTTATGGATGTGGTGAGAGAGGACATGCAGGTGGTTGGTGTGACAGAGCAAGATGCAGAGGACAGGAAGAAATGGAAACAGGTGATCTGCTGTGGCGACCCCTAATGGGAACAGCCGAAAGAAGATGATGATGATTAGAGATATAAGAAATAATACATTTACAAGCCCCTTAGAACATTTTAATCAGGTACATCAAGGTGAATTGAAGGTAACAGTATTAGAACAAGTAAAAACAGATTATATGGGTGAAGATACTATAAAATATATACTAAGAAAGAAGGAATCTGTTTTTATATTAAAATATAATACTTTACATCCTAGGGGAATGAATAAAGAATGTAACTGGAAAAGTTATATAGAATAAGCTAGGATGTATGTATTTGTCTTTTTAAAAGTGTGCAATATATTTAATTGATTAATTGTTTAACGATATAATTGTAAATGAATTTAATTGATGTTAACTTTTATATAAAAGCTTTGCTTTTTATATCATGAATTTACTCTATAAAGGCTGTTTTAAGCCGAGGCGCTAAGAGAACTTTATTTCTGTGCTTTTCAGTTTTATGATATATTTACTGTTCAAATAAAATAACTTGGAGGTATTATTCCTGGTCGCTTGTGGTACTAAAGAATTTTTTTTTTTGTCTTTGGTGGATATAAAATGGAGCATGGTGTCTACTGCTGAGATGGTGAAAAAAGGAGTGCCGGAGAATGTTATGAGCCCACAAATATGACTTTGCAATTAGTATATTTAGAGAGGGAAGAGTGAGAGATTAAGTAGGAAAAAAGATTGCCAAGTTAGACTATTTGCTCGATAATAAAGCAGAGATTAGCCATAAAGCTTAAATAGAGCATAAAAAAGAAAAGAACTGGTAATTCTTTAAAAGGGGGTTGAGAGAAAGCAAACAAGGTATAACAGAAGAGTCCCAAAAAAGCAAGAAAACAGTTATCACCTAGGAACTGGAAAATCTAAGAAAGCAGGGAGAAACTGGAAAGTAACACAGTGAAGAATGGATATCACAGATAAACAGCACTCTTTGCAATGGTTACCACTAAGACTTAAACAATAGCTACCAGAGACTTAGATGCTCTACAGATTAAATGTATACTAAGGGAGACAACAAATAGATTCAGTAGAGAGAAGGAACACTATTAACTTTATTAGAAACTTGGTCATATTTTAAAGAAAGTTATATAAACTCTTAGAGGCCAAGGGAATTATCTTAACCAGGGGAATTACAGACCCATAAGCCTGTCCAGCCTCATCTGTAAAGTCATGGAATGTATCATTATGGACCTCTTAAAAAAAGACATAGGTGACCTCCAAAATCTGGATCCTACCCAATTCGCCTTCGTGAAGGGCAGGTCCTGTCTGTTAAATCTGGTGGACTTCTTTGAAAATGTGACCAAGCCACTGACAAGGGCAAATCTGTGCACACAGCATACCTCGACCTAGCAAAGGCTTTCGACACAATCCGACACTCAGGCATTACCAACAAACTTGGCAAACTGAATGTAAACCCCTTCAATGTAAGATGGGTTGCCAACTGGCGCAGAAACCACACAGGCACCATCAAAGTGGGTGACTCCACATCAACCAGCAGAGCTGTTACCAATGGGGTGCCACAGGGGCCAGTGCTGGGCACCCTATTATTTGGTATATACTTCTCAGAAATTTAGGTAAAAACTAAGGGGTTGTGGCTGACCAAATTTGCAGACAACTGCAAACTAGGTGCAATCACTGAATCCCCAAATGATGTAAGTATACTCCAGGAGGGTCTCTTGCAAACCAGTGACTGGTGTATTAGTCACGGCCTCAAAATACATACAAAGAAATGCATCATCATTCCTTTCAGCACAAACAATGCCGTCTCATACTATCAAATCAACAACAATACCCTAATTACCCATGAAGTGGTAAGGTACCTGGGATCACAAGCTGACTGCAACCGTAACTTCGACCATCATGTGTCTACAGTAGTAAGGAAAGCTTTCTACGTAGCACACCTGATTAGTAAAGGCATCGCCTCGAGAGCAAAAGTTATAACTCCCCCCTATACTTGGCACTTATCCGGCCCATAATTGAGTACTAAGCACCTACAGCAATTAGACAGACCTCAGAGGTTTCTAACAAAGATCATCAATGGGCTCCAGCATCTGCCTTACACAGATCAACTAAAGTCCCTGTCACTATACTCTGTATCGTACAGACTTCTTAGGAGAGACTTATGCCTAGCCTACAGAGCAATCTAAGACCCAAACCTAATGAACTTGCTGCATATCCATAAATCAAATGGGACTAGGGCTACCCATTCCAAGGTCCTAAATATGGCCTGTGACTTAAATAGGACATGCTGGAGGGACAGATTTATCTCCCAGCAACTGCTATGTCTTTGGAACAGGCTACCAATTCATGTGAAACAGAGCACCTCTATGGCACTGTTCAAGAGGAACCTGGATGAGTGGATGGGGCACAGTGAATTTTTACCGAGGATAGAGCCTTCAACCCTCCTGGACATGGGCAGTCATCACTACATGTAATATTGGGTACTGAGTACCATTTCTATGGTATTACATTGGGATGAAACACCTAGGCTTAAAATGACCTCCAGGTCGATAGCCTAGTAATCTCCTATGACCCTATGGGTAAAATTATTTATTTACATCTGTTTACCGGGAAATTCCGACTGAACACAGGTCCTTTTTCAGCGGATGCCCGGGGAGAAAAGCTCCACATCATGTACAGTACATGTACACTCAGTAAAAATGCAAAAGGGGTAGCTCAAGAAAAGGTTGTGGTTTAAGGAGGGCAGTGAACCTTAGCTTCTATCTGAAGTTTCCAAAGTTTTCATATTAAATCCCTTCAAATCTTCAGAATAAGTCACCATGAGTCAGTATTCATGTTGGTAAAGGCTGTTTCCTTATCTGTTTCTTTTTGTAGCTCGAAGAAGGACCGATTGTGGGGCCGGTAGTCTGTTCTATAGTCAAGCTGAAAACTCTCTCTCTTCCCATGGAAGACGAGCACCAAATGTCGGTAAAACTAGCACTTGCTAATGTATGATTTTCTAGTAGCAGGCTTTCTTGTCTCCATTAATACCTGCTGTACCATCCTCAGAAAACAGGTGCCTAACTAAAGGGAATTAAGACTCGATCATCCAGGCAGTCAGTTGAAATTGTTTGGGGGCAGGGTGTATCAAATACCCCTGTTCTTGTATGAGTACATCCACTCTGTGAAGGATCTTGTCATTGGTCCTAACCAGTTCAAAAGGGAGAACTGCTGCTAGCTGGGCCAGAAGGGTGTCACCACAATGATCCTGAAGGATTCCTTCTGAATCTTCAGACGTACCCTAGATATCACTGGAAAGGGTGGAAAAGCATAGAGGAACACTCCTGTCAAGGAAAAGAAAAAGCATCTGTCTTCCAGGCCTTCTTGCATGGAGTCCTAGAGCAGAAGTCTGCCAGTTGATTGATCAGAAAGGAAGCAATGAGGTCTAATTGAGAAACTTCACACAGATCGGTCAAATCTTGGAAGAATCCCTGATCTAATTTCCATTTATGAGGGTCTGCCTTTACCCTGCTCAGATTGTCTGCCACAGTTTTGCTCTGACAGAATGTAGGATGCCTACAGGTGAGACTGCACTGTGAGCCTATATCCCAAGCTAATATGGCTAGCCTGCAAAACAGGCAAGATCTGGTTCCCCTTACTTGTTGAAGTACAACTTGAAGAGGTCCAGAGGACCAAAGATGATTCAGAGAGTTGAGTGCCTTGATTACAGCAAGCATTTATTTTATATGTACGTGCTTGCATCTATCCTTGGTGTCCTAAGCACCTTGCACTTTTAGTCCTCCTAAAACTGTTCTCTAAGCAAAGTCTTAAGCACCTGTGGTGACTGACTGTTGGTTGAAACTATGTGACACCAAAGACAGAAATGGAGATTCAGATTTCTGGAATGGAAAAGGGACTGCCAGTGTGGAAGGTGGTGGGGAACAAGGTCACTTAAATAATCATGCTGACTTGTTAGACTGTCCTTTGTTTTTTTTTTTTTTTTGGGGGGGGGAGGGTCCAGCATTCTTTTTGGAACTCACTTCCCACAGCTTCTTAAATGCTAGCTTACCAGCATGTTGTGGAGACTGTTTATTTTGTTTCTTGCCAAAATTCGATGGGGGGGGGGGGGGGTACAGAATCCATTGGAACGTTTGGAAAAGGAGGGCTGAAAAATCTGAGAGATTCCCTGAATCAGCTTACCCCTCATCACACCTTTTTTTATAAACTCTGCAGCACAGGGATCAAAAACTAAATCTTTAGCCCAGAGGAGAATTTAAAATCTAATTTTTCGCATCTGCTGGGAGGTTCTGAGAACACAGCCAGGCAAACCTACTTAAAACAGTGCAGGTGACCACAGCCCTGGAAGAAGTATCAACAGAGGCATGCATACACTGTAAACATGGAGCTGTGACCCATGTAATGGAAGAAATTAAACCATTTAAAGCAGACTTTTCATCACAAGAAGAAAATGCAGACAAAACAATCCTCATACTTTTACAATAAACTTTAACGTACAAGCCTGACAATTCAAAATTCTGAAAATCAAAGCTGCAGAAGTATACACGTTTTCCCCATACTTAGCAATTATTTTACTATCCTTGTCAGAGAGCGTACGACTACAATTAAATAAATGTTTAGCAGCAGCAGAATTAACTAAAGCTACAGTTGCTGGGTCAGGTTTGGGATGAGTGTATAAAAGCTTAAAAGACTGAGAATCGTCCAATCTGTCTTTTTGGGGTCAGCAGGCTGAGTATTAGGAAAGTGCAGGCAGTGACACACACTTCCTCCAATGCGGACAGCTCACAGCATTTTTTTAAGGGACTGAGAAACCTCAGTGTGAGCACACTGAAAACAATGGCACATTCCGGAAATAGAGGGGGAGAGTCAGATACTATGGTCTTCTTTAAATCTTAATCAGAAATCTGAGGAGAAAAGCCTGCATCTTTATGTCCACATTCAGAATCTTGAATCTCTTCAGGAAAAGAAGGATCCCTCTTTCTTTTAGCAGAATCCACCTTACCGGAGGGATCAATAGCCTGAATTAAACAGAGCCATACCTAATAAACTACTCCTGTCTTGGGAAATTTGTGCAGGAGCAGATAAATGTTTAGTTTTCTGTTTCTATTTGACAGGAAAACTAGGGCCAGCACAGTCAGTAATGGCGGCAACAGCTTCCCCAGAAATGGGCACAACATTCTGACTAAACAGGGAAGACTTCCCAGCCCCTTCGCCCAGGACGGACAACAGTGGCTCTTCCCTTACCCACTAAAGAGACCCTTGCATGTGTAGAGGACGTGGCTAATCCCTGGCCCATAGCAGCTGTAGGTATTACACCAGAGGGATCTGGGGTAAAAGACAAGTGGTCTGAGGAACCAGCTTTAGCCACTAAAGAGTCACCAACTTGCTGATGAGGCAAATTGCTAACCTAGTATGGAGACAAAAGCTGTTTGTTTAACTTTTTCTTTTTGTGGCTGGAACAAGGACCAACTGTGGCACCAGTCATCTGTTTCATGGCCAAGCCAAAAATGGTCTCTCTTTCCTGGGGAAAACAAGCAACACAATCCAGTAAAAAATTTAAAGTTGTAAAAAGTCATTTTTTCAAAATAAAAACACAGTAAAAAGCACTTTAATACACTTTGCCAGCACAAAAAAAGTAAAATAAACATTTTTTCCAGAGAAAAACTAATTTTCAGTTGTTTATAACAACTTTTAAACTGACAGGAAAAAAGTGTGCTCCCATTTAAAAGTATAGTTAAGTCTTGAGACAGTCCATTAAAACAAACTCCTAGAATAAAACAGCTTTCATAATCAGGAAAGCACAATAAAACAATAAATATTTAAATGTGGAAGGTTCTTCCTCATAGGGAACTTATCTGCCCAGAAATGAAACAGCACACGCAGACCATCGATCCTTGAAAGCAGTGCTCTCCTTGGTGGCAGGAAAGCTCTGAAGGGACTGGCATTCAATCCCGTCTTTTTAGGCAGCTCAGCCTAAGCTGCCTAATGGTTTGAAAGCATGGAAGGTGCCCTGAAGGCTTGGAAGCTGACTGGCTGTTATATCCTTGACAGGATATAATCCATACAGCTACAGCTACTGCAGCAATGATCAGTATGATAAACATCAGCATGAATTCCCACTTGAAAAGGGCCCTGGTTCTTCTTTTGACACTACAACAATGACAATCTTTTCCATTCTGAAACATAACATTTTGTAGTTGTTGGTTTTCTAGCCTCCTGTAAAACCTGGATCATGTCACCTGAAAAGTGGTGTCTGAAAGGAATCAAAACTCTACCACCCAAGGTTTTAATTGCAGAGTCTAGAGATGAGAGTGAATGACAGAGCTTTTGTTCTGTGTGAGCAATTCCATCCTGTGAGATAACCTGTGATAACTGACCCTGGCTAAGTGTTAAAGAAGGGGGAACAAGTGTCATATGGGCCAAAGGGGAGTCACCAGCAAGGTTATTGGTCTGCCCTTTATGATTTTGTGAAGGACCTTTGGAATCAGTGGCAGGGGATGGTAGGTGTGCAGAAATTCCTCTTTCCAAGAAAAATAACATGACATCCATCTCCCATGATTAAGTTGGAAACAAAAATATCCATCTCTGGGATACTCCACTGATAGACAATATCCAGAAAGACCTCTGTGTTTATCATTCATTCATGAAGATCAGCCATGGAAATGCTCAGTGTGTCTGTCACTGTATTCCATTCTGTGGGAATATACACTTAATGAAAGAGAAGATTGTGGTGGATGCTGATCTTGCAGGCCATCAAGACTAACCTGCAAAACCAGTAAGATCTGGTGCTCCTTGCTTGTTTATGTACCACATGACCACAGTGTTGTCTGTAAAGACATTGAGAGGGCCTGGAATTCAAAGATGATGCAAGCACTTAAGGGCTAGAATCATAGCCCTCATCTCCTTGATGTTCATAAGATATATTTTTTTCTTTGTCTGACCAAACTCCCTGAACCTTGATTCTTTTGGAACAGACTCCCCATGTCAGGTTGGAAGCATCTGTGTAAAGTTCTTGGCAAGTGGGTGGAACCAGAAGCGGCACTCCAGGATTGGGAAAAATCTGGCTGATCCACCAAAGTAACTCCTTTCTGATGCAGGGCAAGAGAAGGATCTGGAAGTATAAGGGGTAACCATACTGTAGGCAAAGTGACTTGATGTATCACTGTATCTTCCTCATGTGGAGTCTGTCATATGGAAGCCCATGTACCCCAGGTCTCTCAAGTACTCTCCTGATGAGGGTATCACCATGAAAAGAGGGTCCTGGAAGAACTGCTTCAAAAACAGAACTTTGCCTTCAGGAAGGAAAGTTATCAGTGTTACAGTGTTGATCCTGCACCCTAGGAAGATCAGGTCTTGGGAAGGAGTCAAAACAGACCTTGATCCTGCAACCTAGGAAGATCAGGTCTTGCGAAGGACTCAAAACAAACTTCTTTAGATTCAAGGTGAACCCCCAGATTATGCAGGAGGTTCATTGAGAAATGGAGATGTTTCAGAAGAGTTTCCTGAAAAGGAGCTTGCAGAAGAAGGTCATTCAAGTAAGGTAAATATTTGGATTCCCTGAAGTATGCAGAGGGCAATAACAGGAGCTAAACACTTTGTGAATACACTTGGTGCAGAAGAAAGGCCAAAGGGTGACGTAGAAAACTGAAAAAGCGATGGAGACAAAATTTGAAATATTTCCTGAAAAGAGGGTAGATAGGAATGGGAAGGCAAGCATCCTTCAACTCCAAATCCACTAGAAAACTCAAATGGAGAATCACTGGAAACATGCTGAAGTGTTAGCATTTTGAAACATGGAACAGTGTTGAGAAAAGGATAGGTGTTCTCCTTTCTGGGGACTAGGAATATTCTAGAGCAAAATCTGCTGTCTGACTGACTGGAGGGAACTGGCTGAATAGTTCAGAGAGAGAGGAGCTCCAGTAAAAAAAGAAGAATAAGAGGCAACTGATTTTGAGACAGCTCAGTGACTCCAGAAAAAGGAAAAAAAAAAAAGAGTCTTTCAAGACATTCTATAACCTTTTGCTACAAGATAAAGAACCAACACGTTTCTTGTGACTGATTTCCAGAGAAAGGGTAAGTGTTTGGGATAGGGGAACATGGACAAGGGGAAGGGGCAGTAAAGGCACAGGTTTGTGAGGAAAAGAGGATTTAGAACTCTTAACATCCTTCTCCGATTTATCCTGCAATCTCAGTTTGTTAGCTCTTTTACTTTTCTGACATTGTTTTTCTACCTCTGCTAACAAAAGGAACAGCCTTAAAGTACAGTTGTGTACACTTACCATAAATGTAGATGTTAGAGTGTATTCACTGTTGCGGTCATCACCTGTGGGTTTATCACTGCTGTGGTAGCCCTCGGCCGGCCCGAATAGCAGAGTCAATGTTTTTCTGCATCGTCTGCTTTCGCTTGCTGCCTGATGTCAGGTCTTCAGTTCTATAAAGGAAGGCAGCCAACACCATTACATCAGTTTTTCTTGCCCTAACCAGTCAGAGGTCCAAGTAAATATGGTAAAGTGGTCCTGGTGGCTAAAAGACACTGTTAGAAACTTATGTCTCCCTAAAGAAAGAAGATATAAGGGGAAAGGAGGGTGGGAAACCACAACTGCAACAGTGAATACACTTGAACATCTACATTTATGGTAAGTGTACACAACTGTACTATGTTCTTCGTGTTTCACTGTTGCAGTCATCACCTGTGGGAGGATTTCCAAAGCTGAGGAGAGAGGTGTGGTAGGATTAGTAAGAAACCTAGGAATGGGTCAGCATGCCCTGCAGAGGCAAACCCTGCCATAGCCTTAGAAAATAGAAGTAGGTGGTAATGTTTGGTAAAGGTATGAACAGAAGTCTAGGAGGCAGCTTCCAGGATGACCCTGGTGGGAACTGCTCTGAGGAATGCTGTGGAAGTGGAGGCTGCCTTAGTGGAATGGGTTTGAATAGACTGGGGGGGGGTTCCCATGCAATTTGTAGCAGAAACGGATACAGTGTGATATCCATTTGGAAATGGGCTTCTCCTCTGCCACTGGGGCAGAGCTGACAAGTAGTTGGTCTGTTTTCCTGAAGGGTTTAGTACGGTCCAGATAGTATCTGAGCTCTGTGCACATCTAGTGAGTGCAGAATTCTTTCCCCCTTGTTTTGCAGGTTAGGAAAGAAGGTGGGTAGATGTATGGCCTGGTTGAGAGTTACATTAGATACCACCTTGGGCATAATGGAGGGATTAGCCCTCAGGGAGACCCTGTCTGCATGGAAGATGATGAAGGGCTCAATGGCCATCAGTGCCTGAAGTTCTGAAACCCTTCCGGCTGAAGTGGTAGCTAGGAGAAAAGCAGTCTTCCAGGAGAGGTATCTTAGTTCTGCTGAAGCAGCAGGTTCGAAGGGTGGTAAAGTTAGTTTTTCCAAAACATAATCCAGGTCCTAGGCTGGAGTAGGTGGCCTTCTGGAAGGTCTGACATTAGAAGCCCCTCTGAGGAACTGTTTAATCAAAGGATGGGAGAACAGGGGCAGTTCTGTATCAAAATGAGCTGAAATGGCTGAGACGTGGATTTTAATAGAAGAGAAGGAGAGGCCACTATTAAATAGCTCTGCTAGGCAGTCCAGGATAAGAGGGATGGAAGGTTGGGAGGTACTGCCCCCTCTGGACTGGCTCCAGGAGCAGAATCTTTTCCATTTTCCTGCATAAGATTTTCTGGTGATGGGCCTTCTGGCCTCTGTGACAATGTCTAGGACCTGTTTGCTTAAAAGGGGCCTCTTGTTTGCTTTTAGAGTATCAGCCATGCTGATAGTCTGAGAGTCTGCAAGTCTGTGTGCAGCATCCCCCCCCCCCCACCTGAGAGGTCTGAGATCAGGGGAAGCTGCCTGGGAGGTTGTAAGATCAGGCTGCGCAGTAAGGGGTGTGAAGATTGGAGGAAGATGGGTGAAGGCTGCCAGCCTAGTCAAATAGAATTTGATTTATAATTTTATCAATTATATAAATAAATGTAAAATGCAGGCTTATGTTTTTAAATGAAAGAAAACACTGTAAAATGTGAACTTCAAGATTGTTGCAACATTGCCATCTGCTGTAAGGAAAACCAAGCCAAGCATTTCAAATATGTCTTTTGAAGTTGAAAAGATCTTATGAATCTCTCTGATGTTTTACAAGTCGGCTCCAGTGAGTCTGGATGAAGGTTTCAAGCCCATTGTTTTAAGGTTAAAGTTAAGGGCCAGAATTTACATGTGGAAGGTGCTTTATTGCTCTGGTTTCTGCTAGAGTGTATAAGTGAAATGCTTTTATTGTTGTAGTCTCCTGAGCAGGTGTGAGCTTGCTAAATAATGCAGTTTGTGGCCTGGGAACTCCAGACTAAGTGTCAAAATGATGCAATTTGGGAGGGCCTTAGAGAGATGTTGGTTAGTATTTAAAAACTATTGTTGAGTGAGAGACTGGGGAGCATTTGTCGTGGACTATCAAACCCAGCACTGCTTGCTCTTTATGTATGTAAGTAAGATTATAGCACTGTGTTTTCTCTTAAGATTAGCTAAAGATTAGAAAGTTAGATTAAGTGTTTTTCTTTGACATCAGACCTGTCCTACTGTGTTAAGTTTCTGTGTG
Source organism: Protopterus annectens (assembly GCF_019279795.1). Classification (NCBI taxonomy): domain Eukaryota; kingdom Metazoa; phylum Chordata; order Ceratodontiformes; family Protopteridae; genus Protopterus; species Protopterus annectens. The sequence continues at coordinate 396,925,353 of NC_056746.1, read as the reverse complement.
ATCTCCGAACTCTTAGATATCTCTGTGGTGTAGTAGTATTGTCTTGTGTTTTATTTATTTATTATTAAATATTTTAAAAACCTTTACCTGTGGATGGTTTGTGTAGAGATAGGCTCTAGAGTACATTGCATTTTTATGGAGGTTATCATAACAGGCCACTCTAATAAGCCTTAGACTGACTAGTCACATTACCAATTGGATAATAATATTGCACAGTAATAATTGGACACCGTTTCAAGGGCCTTTGGGTAGCTGATAATTATATTAAGCTGGTGGTGGCAGTAATTACTACCGTATAGTCTGGGTAAAGGGGCACAGCTGGAGAATCTGTGTCACCCTTTCCCAGGAGTGTCTGTGAAGTTGTATAAATACTTATTTCAAAGTGCGAGTGTGTGTCAGCTACCTGGGCAGGGACACAAAGCACTGGTTGGACAGAGAGGGTACTAGAGGTTAGCTTGCCAGCTAGACTGAGATCTGGACCATATAGCTGTGCCAGTGGGGAGTCTTATTGGGGACCTGGAGAGCAAGGGTGCAACCAGCCCCAGACTGACTGTGATCTCTGTGTCCACTTAAGGGAAATTATACTTTACTGTGTGCATTACTTATCCTTTCCTCGTCTAGGAGACGACCTCCCTGGTGTTGGTGGTGAGGACTGAGGTTCCTTGATTGCTGGGCCAGGGTACGGTCATCACATATTGGTGGCAGTGGTTGGGATATCCTATCACATATTGGTTTGCTGTGGTGGGATCCACATCACATATTGATTAGTTGGCAAACACTAATTGGCTTGTAGTGGTGTTGGTAGAGTGAATTCCTGTGGCTTATGTACAGTGATCTCTAAAAGTGTTTTGAACTCTAAAACAGCCATGCAGTGTATACTCAGAGTTCAGATCACAATTGTTTTATTTCTTTTGTTAGCTTAGTGTTAGTCAGGGTGAGCAGGCAGCACATCAGCAGAGGAGTATGGAAAGCTGACAAGGAGCCAGCTGGCGGAGATGTGCCAGGCTAGGGGAATGGTGCATGGAAACCTGACTAAGGCAGACCTGATTGCAGCCTTGGTTACAGCTGCATCAGAAAACAGCAGCCTGGAGGACAATCAGACTGACATTGGAGATACAATATCCTCGGAGAATGGACAGCTCAACCTTTCTGCAGTGGACTTAAAAATCCAGCTGGAGCTAAAGAGACTTGAATTGGAGGCCAGGCATATGGAACTAGAAGCAGCTGAGAAAATGAGGATTCTACAAGCTGAGGAAAATGAACGGCAGAGGAGGCATGAGAGGGAAATGCTGACTCTTCACTACAGTCATGGAGGTAATGGGGAAGGGAGTAACCGGATCCCAGAAGCACAAAAAGTCAGTAAATTTCTTCCACAGTTTAAAGAGGGGGATAATTTTGATAGCTTCATTCATATGTTTGAGCGGGTATGTAAACAGTTGAAGTTGTATAAATACTTATCTCAAAGTGTGGGCATGTGGCAGCTACCTGGGCAGGGACACAAAGCACTGGTTGGACAGAGAGGGTACTGGAGGTTAGCTTGCCAGCTAGGCTGAGATCTGGACCCTATAGCTGTGCCAGTGGGGAGTCTTGTTGGGGACCTGGAGAGCAAGGGAGCAATCAACTCCAGACTGACTGTGATCTCTGTGTGCACTTAAGGGAGACTGTACTTTACTGTGTGTAATTTCCTCTTCTAGGAGTCTCCCTCTCTGGTGTCAGTGGTGAGGATTGATGCTCCTTGATTGCTGGGGCAGAACACGGGCATCACAAAGGGTACCAATGTTGTCTGGGCCAATCTGGAGCAATGAGGATGGCCTTTGGTCTCTCCTCCCTTATTTTGATCAGTACCTTGGAAATAAGAGGATATATTCTGCGGTGGTGCAGCGGTAGCGTTTTTGCCTTACAGCAAGAGGTTCTCCCGGTCGATTCTCGGTTGGAGTGTGGGGAGTGCCTTCTGCGCGGTTGGGTGGGTGCTCAAAAGACATGCGTAAATGGGCGTGCCTTCGTTGAAGGTTGAACGTCGAGCTGGCAGCATTAGCGGACTGGAGTTCTGCTGTGGCGACCCCTAACCAGGAAAAGCCGAAAGACAACAACAACCTTGGGAATAAGAGGCAGAGGAGGGAATGCGTACACACACAAAGAGGGTGTTCCAGGAGAAGGTCAAGACATCCACCTTCCACGCTAGGTGGTGATACCCCCTGGTACAAATTTTTTTCAGCTGATGGTTGAGATGCGAAGCAAAGAGATCCACCTCCAGGGTCCCCCACGCCTGAGTGACTTGTAAAAAGATTTTTCTGTGGCACTGCCATTTGTGGGGGTTTAGTAAGTTTCTGCTTAAGTTGTCTGCCAGGGTGTTGTTGATCCCTGGTAGGTATTGGGCTATCAGGTGTAGTCCCATGGAAGAGGCTGTCAGCCAGAGGTTCATGGCTAGCCTGCACAGAGGGTAACATTGGGCCCCTCCCTGATTGTTGATGTACCACATTACTGTGGTGTTGTCTGTTTTGATAAAAAGAACCCCTGGCTTGAGATGGGGTTTGAAGGATGTCAGAGCCTTTTGTACAGTCATTTCCTTCTGGTTGATGTGTAAGGAAAGGTGATGGGCATCCCAAAGACCTTGGGTGCACCTGCCTTCCAGGTGAGTGCCCCAAGCTATGTATGAAATGTCGGTGGTAATGGTCTGCCCAGTTGGGCAGAGGGTAAAGGAAAGACCCTTGTTCTGGGCAAAGGCCCCTACCCACCAGAAAAACTCGGCCCTTATACAAGGGATCAGAGGTACAGAAGTCTCTAGAGGTTGAGAATGCTGACACCATAGGTCCTTTAGGTACCACTGCAGTTTTCTCATGTGAATCCTGGCCAGAGGAATTGGAAGGATGCAAGATGCCATGTACCCCAAGGCTTACAGGAACTTCCTCACAGTGAGGTGCCTGCTGGAAGCTAGCTGGGTAAAATAGAGAGGCAGGAAGCTCTGCTTTTCTGGGGATAGGAAGGCCATTTGGAATGCCGTGTCCAGCAGTGCTCCCAAGAAAATGATCTTCCTGGACAGTGTTTGCCTTGATTTCTTCTCGTTGATGGTGTACCCTAAAGAGGTTAGGAGGATTTTGACAAAGAGGAGGTCCTTGGGGAGCTTTTCTTTGCAATCTGCCTGAATGAGGCAATCGTCCAGGTATGTGTAAATTTGTATATTTTTTCTGTCTGCAAAAGGCTATGGCTGGGGCTAAGCATTTGGTGAATACCCTGGGAGCAGCAGAGAAGCCAAAGGGTAGCGCAGAGAACTGAAAGTGTTGTGAGCCTGCTCTGAAGGGAAGGAATTTCCTGCAGGATTCCCTTATGGGGATGTGGAGGTAGGCACCTTTTAAAGCTAGGGTAACTAACCAGGCATTTTTTGTCAGCATAGGCAGCAGCTTCTGCACAGTTAGCCTTTTGAATTTGAGGACCACCAGGAAGGTGTTCAGAATGGATACAGCCATGATGGGGTGCCAAGTGCCCTCTTTTCTGGGAACAAGGAATAGTCTGGAATAAATGCCTTTGCCTGTTTGATCTGAGGGGACAGCTTCTACTGCCCCTTGGGTATGAGAGTATTGACTTGTTTCAATGCCTCTGCCCACTGATTTGGAGGTAAGTCTGGGTATCCTCTTGGAATTGGTTGAAGGAGAATTTGTATCCCTGAAAAATCATCTTTAAGACCCATTGGTCCTTTGTTACAGAAAGCCAATTTTCTATGCAGAGGGAGAGCCGTCCTCCTAGATTTTGGTGAGTGATAAAAGGGCAGAGGGGAGAGAGGGAGTCATTGAGAGGTTTTGCCATAGAGGGATGGCTTAGAACTCCCTGCCTTTGGAGTGGAAGTGGTCCACTGCTTGGTTCTCTGCTGTTCCTGGGATAGGAGTCTGGGTGGTCTGCCCCTGCGGGGCTTAGCTTGCCCCTGTCTGCTAGGTGCAGGAAAGGACCAGTGTTTTGAGGGAAAATTCCTGCTGAACCTAGGGGGTTGTACCTGAAGGAAATATTTTACTGTCTGCATAGATTTTGCTTCGTCTTCTATCTTTTTAAGCATCTCTTCTGCTTTTACTCCAAACAAGTGGTCCTTATCCAAGGGTGCATCAAGTAACCTATATCTGACATGATCAGGGAGAGGTTGATCCTTCAACCATGCATGTCTCCTAATGACGGATCCTGACACTGCTGCCCTGCTTGAGGCTTCTAGGGGGTCATAATCACAGTGTAATGAGTGTTTAGCCATTGACAAGTAGAGTGTAGTAAATCTGCTAACTCTTTCGAATTGGCACAGTCAGGAAAGGTTGAAATCTTTTGTTTTAACAGTTTCAAAGTGTGTTGTTGATATTTTAGCTTGTGGAACTGACAGTTGAGTGCTCTGATAGCCAAGGTTGCAGAGGTGTATACTTTTTTACCCCATCTGTCCATAGCTCTGGAATTCTTGTCAGAAGGAATAGGATTCTTTGCAGAACTAGCCATAGCTCTTTTTGGTCCCCGTGTAATGACCTCCGGGTCTGCAGCAGGATTTCTGTACAGGTATTTGTGAGAATCTGGTACTCTGTAATACCTGTCAAGTTTTCTGGGAGCAGGTGGGAGGGCATCAGGAGTTAAGCTGGATTCATTGAAGACATCATCAACCACCTCTAAGATTGGAGGGATGGCCAAAGGTCTGTGCTGGAGCAGGTCTAGAAACTCTCGTAGTCTTTTCTTAGACTGAGCCAAGTCTTGGGATTCCCAGTGGAAATGTTCCCTGATGGTGTGAAGGGTTTCCCCAAAGGAAAGATCTTCTGATGGGGAGGCAGAAGGAATGGATTCCTCTGCATCTGAATCCTCATAAGCAGTCAGAGGTTGTTGTTCCTCTTCAACATCTGAATACTCAGACTTCTCAGAATCCTGTTCTATCAGTATTTCAGGAGAAATGTCTCTTTTCCTTTTAGAAGGTGTGGCCTGACTACCCCTGATAAGGGTGATAAGTTCCTCAGCCATTTTAAGCATTTGAGTTTGGGGTGGTGGAGCAGGAGTAAAATTGTGGCTAGAGGTAGTTTTCCTAGGAGTGGGCTTGCCTCTAGGCCTAAGTGTATCCACTGGTCTGAGAGAAATGGTAGTTGGAGGAGAAGACGTCATTTTTTGTCTAGATTAGGTAGTGCGAAAAACCTCCTAGGAAGCCGGTGCCTGCGTTGCGGCTCCGGACCCAACCAAGGCAGAAACAACCAAAGGCTCGGAAGATGAAGAAGATTTCCGCGACATACTGGACTCCAAAATGGTGTCAGTAGAGGCCTGCGAAGGTATCAAATCAGGCATCAGAGGTTGTGAAGGCGCCTCACTGAATTCCGGAGAACTGACGACCTGCTTAGCGGTAGAGTCGTCAGAAGGCTTAGCCTTGTGTGGTCTGTCTCTATCTTTATCCTTACGTTTTTTTGGAATGTCTATGGATTGTTGGCTGACGGATGCCATTTCGGAATGCGAAGACGAAAATACCTGGCTACAATAAGAGCTCTATGACAAATGATTTTCACGTTAAAGAGGGTACAGAACCAGCAACAGGGGACGTTGTGGTCTGGGCCTAAACAAGTGACGCAGTATGAATGGAAGTCTGGGTGTGGGATTTGCTTTCCACAGGCAAGACAATTGTTAACTTTTTCGGATATCGGTTAGTGCAAGAAAAAAGAATCCCCAGTGGGGTACTTAGCTTTAGATGTTTTCAGCTGTAATTCAAACTCTAGTAGGGACCGACCGGCACACTTACGAACTGCTTCTGCTACGGGCTCCACGTAATTGTGTCGGCTACCTTCCTTTATAGCACTGACGACCTAACGTCAGGCAGCAAGCGACAGCAGCCGACGCAGAAAAATACTGACTCTGGTATTCAGGCTGGCCGAGGGCTACCACAGCAGGGATGACCCACAGGTGATGACTGCAAAAGTGAAACACGAAGAACATCTGGATAATTCCTCTGGAACTTGGGGTACTGGAGGAAAGGAATAACTGTTTTTTAAGTTCTACATAACTTTCCCTTTTTGTTGTAAGGATTTGAAAAGTTCTACAGCTGCACAGCCAAACATGAAGTTTATCTAGATGGTAATCCAGGAGTTTGGTCTTGACATCCTCTGGTGAAGACAGGAGTCTTAGCCAGGAAAATCTGGTAGAAAAAGCCAGAAACAGTAGAAGATACACCAGCAGCATCATAACTGCACTTGACAGTGTGTGTCTGGCTTCCTGAGAAGTAGAGTTAAACAAAGACACCACAGAAGACATATTTTCAGATTCTGGCAAGGCATTAATCACATCACCCAGAATAGACAAGATGGACAAGAGCTACTGAGCCATATGGGTCTGGTAACTAACAGCTCTAAAGGCTAAGGCAACAGAGGTATAATGTTTTTTATTTGTCTATCCACAGCCCAGCCATACTTGTCTGTAGGCAAAACATTAGGGTAGGGCAACAGCTTGGTAGGTTACTCAAAAGAAAATGAAATTACGACTGGGCGAGAAGTGGAATTTCTGAATATCAGGCACTTTACAAAATCTATCAGGTTTCCTTGAAGCTAGGGGTTGGGATTCCAGATTTAAAGTGGCATTAGGAAACGTTTCCATAGCGGTTACCAAGAAGGGGGGGGGGGTGGCAGAGGGTTTTGGTGTACTCATGACCAAAAGACCAAAATACCTCTGCTGGGCATCAGAGATTTTACTGCCCTCCCACTTAAAATGTTATATCATTTTAATCACGGTATCTCCAATGGAAAGCTCCTCTAAGGGTTATTCTGGATATAGAGTTTATTCATCAGAAGCAACAGCTACATGGAATGGATTTAAGAAGAATATGCCAAAGAATCAACTTTGGAATCATGATCTTCACCCTCAGAGGAAAAATCCCTCTGTCTCTTCAAAGGGGTGGAAGAGGAAGGAACAGCAGAGCAGGGGTAGTCTGAAATTTGAGGGAGCATGACAGACAAAATGGCTTTAAACAGTCCCTATTTAAACTCCTGCTATTCCTTCTGAGGGTTCCTTATTGTCTGAGTAGAAGCATATTTGGTCTTTTTTTTTTTACTGGAATGTCTGCCTGAACAAAATGCAGTGACTCAAGAGCACTAACGGACTTCAGTCGGGGAACCAGGTACCCCCTCCCTCACTAAAATCTAAGGAATCCTTTCCAGTCTCTTGGGGATAACTAGCTAAGGTTGCCCCTACTTGTCTGAAGCAGAAGCTTGGTCAGCCACAATGGATATGCAAGCGGGCTGCCAAATATTGACCTCAGACAGGGTCACTAAAGAGGAGTCAGCCAATGGACTCTGGTGACAAAATAGATGTCTGGACAGCAGAAGCATCATGTTTATCCTTCTTAGGCTTCCTTTTTCTTTTTTTTTAAACCTTTATTGAATTATCACTTGTGGGATAGGCAAATTTACATTTATACAAAAGCAATTAAATTGTATTAACAAATTAACATTATACTTCACATATACTGCTATATATCATATAACTTAAGCAACATTACATAAATTATTCAATTTCTGCCCCTTTTTTTAAACAAGAAACATCTTTATTAAGTCAAATGAAAACAAACCACACCAACACAATCCTAGTTGTAAGAATATTATCAGGAAACCATACTGACACACTCCCAGCTGCCAAAATTATGCATCACTTATAATCTACCCAATAATTTTCAGTCAAACATTGTGGTGCTGCGGTAGCGTTGTTGCCTCACAGTAAGACGCTGTCCGGTTCGATTCTCAGCTAGAGCGTCTTCTGCGTGGAGACATGTGCGAATGGGCGTACCTTCGTTGAAGGTTGTGGCAAGCTGGTACGTAAAAATCAACTGCCAATCATTAGCGGACCGGAGTTCCGCTGTGGCGATCCCTAGCCGGGAAAAGCCGAAAGACACAAACAAATACATAGGTCATTTAAGTCCTGCCTTCTTTTAAACCTCATTCCTCCCATGTACGTACTGTCCCCACAATTCCCTATGTAGTTTGCTCCTACCCTTTTTTAAAGTTTTCAATTCCAGTTGTTTTATCTCTGTTACTATATTCACCACTTCTAATACAGTTGGCTTAGATTTTGATTTCCACTTTCTAGTAATTGCTTTTTTAGCAGCCACCACAATTAGACACAGCAAGGCCTTACCACATCTAGGCAATTCCGATTTTGTATCATAGCTCAGAAAAATCATCTCCCTAGTCACACCAATATGCCCACGCAGATTCTCCAACAGTGCATCCCGCAGGGAATCCTTGAAGTTCAACAACCCACCACACTCCCAGAAAATGTTCCCAAGTTCCTCTTTCTTCCCGGTCACACCTTCAACATTTGTTGTCTACTTGAGGAAAAATTCTCTGGAGTCTACGTGGGGTATAAAAATATCTATGTAAACATTTCCTAGCAAAAATGCTAAATCTTCGAGATTTTGTTGCATATTTGGGAGACATACATATATCCTCCCATGATTTCTTTGTGAACTGCTTATCCAATCTCTCTTCCCAATCCTTTCTAACCTCCTCTGATTGATTCTTACAGTTATCATGCAATATTTTATATGCTCTACTAATTATTCATTTTTCTATGACAGCTTCTGTTCTAGATTCTACTAAAACCTCTACCAAAGTTGGTCGTTCGTTTAGAACCTCCCTATTTCTTTCTCTTTGCCTATACTCTGATATCAATCCTTGACAGGGAAGGCAATCTCTAACCTGCAGTCCACCAATGGCTGGACATCAGGGCGAGAAGATTTAGACAGTATCATGCCATGTGCAAGCTCTTGGATCCTTTGGTTTTCTTAATATGTTTTAAAGAATAGAGACAGTTATGAGGAGTCTTTGGGACAACGGACTGACAAATAGCACATTCTTTTGCAATTAAGTCCTGCTCCCAGGAAAAAAAAGACATGAAGGTTTAAAGTAGAAAGATCCACTACTGGCCTCCTGGATTCTTATGGTTTGAGGAACCAAATAAATACTTTAATAATAGCCTTAACATAGAAGACAGAAGGGCATTAGTCCTGTTATTCCCTGAGACATCATGCTGTGCAGAACGGGAAAAAAATAAGAAATCTGGTTCTTTTTGCAAGAGGGAATTCCCCAGGAATTGAAGGAGAATTCACATTGCCAGGAGTACAGTAATTGGATCACCTTCGGAACCCAATTGTTTAGGGCATTCTGATGCCAAAATGGCAGATTAAGTCTGAGGGAGATGAACAGGTTGCCAGTGTGGTGGAGGGGGCCAGAATAGGCAGAGTCTCATGCTGACTGGGAAAGACTTCCCTGTTTTTTTTTTTTTTGAGAGTTTTCCCTTCTCCTTAGAGGTTTTCTTCCATTGCTCACCTGGTCCTTGGTTGCTGCAAATGCTACATCAAGAGGACTAGGGAAAGAAGACTGGTATTCTGAGAAACAGCAGAATCACCCACCTGCAGCAAAGGCAGTGGAGGGAGATGGGAGCATCACACAAGACTCCTTAAACAATCTCTTCCTCTTGTGTCCTAGGAATGGAATATCGATGAGGCCAGTTGCTCTTCCACAGGTAAGTTGAGAAGTGAGATGCATAAGGGGGTAGTGCAGCCTTGAAGCGCTGGTTAGAATACAAGAAGAACTAGAGGTTCTGAGGCAAGTACTACACTGACTCTCCAAGAACAATATCCTTTCCCCTAAGACTTTTAGCTTCTAAAAAAAGTAAACATTTTTCTTAGAAATTAACTTTTCCTGCATAAAATGTTCACCCAAGTACACAGAACACATAATAAAATATATATCCACCAGTTTAACTGTTTCCTAAGCACATATATATATATATATATATAAAACAGAAACCTCGCAAGAAATCAATAGTAATTTTCCACATAAATTTTGAATTTGAAGGGAAGGCTTTCCTTAAGGGAGACTTATTTGCCCAGCTTGAACATCACAATGGGCTAATAAGAGGAAAGCCAAAGAAGCGCTCGCTTCGCCAGCAAAAAAAACTCTGAAAGCTTTTGGTCCTCCTCCTGTCTCCTATAGGCATGCTCCTGGCAGGAGGAATGCCTGGAAGGCACCACAGCTTTTGGAATCTGGCTGATGTGGCTGTGACAAACCTACATAGCTTAGACTACTGCAACAATGATCATTTTGAACATTTTTAGCTACAATGCATCTTTCCCACCAACCTAAGGTAGTCTTTTTTCAGAAAGATTATTTTAGAACTAATGTACTTTCAGGAGGGCATTGTGATTATAATGCATGATAGCAATAAAACATTTAAAGGGAGATGAGCAGTAGATGGAAAGGAAAATGTGTCTCTAATATGAACAGCGATGACCTGTGGGAGAACCATCTGCCATCTAGGGCCTAGGACATGTGGGAGAATATCAGAAGCATAGAGAGTCTGCAAAGTATTCCAGGTGGTCAAAAATAGAAAAGGGAACTTTAAAATGAACAATTACTTGGTAGATGATGTTGAAGTAGCCTAGCCATCTGACCTTGCTCACTTAAGTGTGATAGTTAACATGGGTAGGACCCAAAATATTAAGATTAGGAGGGTTTGACAAAGATTAGAGAGATAAAGCAGGAAAGAGAAACTGAGAACAGAAGTACAAAAAGAGGAAATGAGGTGAAAGCAGAAGAAAATGAGGCGCAGGGAGGCACTGATACATGAACTGAAAAAACTGCAAAGAAAGGAGAAAATAATGGGGCAGGGAAGGTAGAAAGTTTGAAAGAGATACTTAGGGAACTGCAAATTCAGGAAGATGAAAAAAGAACAGTTGTACCTGTAAACACAGCATAGATGTTCAAATGACAACTGCAGAAGTAGCCTTACTTACATTGGTAATATCTTGTTAAGGATATAAGAGCAGTCTGTCCAGCTTCTGAAGCTACAGGGCACCTTCCATGCACCCAAACCATTACTCAGCTCAAGCTAAGCTGACTAAAAACTCAGGTTTGGGCACAAAGCCCTTCAGAGTTTTCATACCAGCAGAGAGAGGGAGGTTAAAACTCTGACGATGACAATGCTAGGAAAATAAAAAAATAAAGGCCCTCCCCAAAATAAGGGGGATGTAAGGATGGAGTGGTTACTGCAGCAGAGATCATTCAAACATCTACTGTTATGGTATGTTTATTTACATAACAGTACTATGTTCATCACTAGGACCACTAATGCAAGTATCCTTAGCTATATGGGTAGATTATCATAGCACATTATAACTGGAGGAGGAAGGATAAAAGTCCAACAGAATGATGTTAGCAAAGCCTGTCCTAGACCTGCAGAAACAAAAAAAGTTTACAGTGCTTTGTAAAAATGTGCCCAGAGGGTCAAGTTGCTACCTCTACAATACTTCTAGAATCCAACACCTTTCAAAGAAGCCACAGATGAAGGCCAAGGTCCTGGAAGGATAAGGCTCGAGTCTGCCATGAAGTGCCTTGTTGTGGTGGGTATAACAAATGGAAACAATCTGCTTTGACACAGGGTTGTCCTTTTTTCTTACCTTCAAAAGAAATGAACAATGGACCACTGATTTTACTCTGTCAAAACAGTACCCAAGTTATATATGGACATCCAAGGTACGGAATATTCTTTTTACTTCATTTTTAGGTTCTAAAAAGAAGACTGTAATAAATCCCTTGGTTCAAAGTAAACTTGGATAACACTTTAGGAATAAAAGTATTAGTTCTTAAGGAAAATCTTTGTGTTAAATGAGATAAGGCTAACACACCATAAGAGCTTGAAACACAGATGTTCTTCCTGCGCAAGTCAAGTGCTATGTGTAACACTGTTCAGCATGTTAAAAACCTCGTGTCAGTCTGATGAGCTGGCTCAAATGGAGCAAGAATTAGTTTTTCTAACACAAATAAAGATCCCAAGGAAGAGTCACCTGTTTTCTAAGTCTTGGCACGTAATAAATACCCTTTTCAAAAATATTTTCACAAGAGATTGCATTGGGGGTAACCATGGACAGACTAGCTGAAATGGCCAATAAATGCACCTTGATAGAGGTGTAAGACAAGTCAAGGGACAGCAATTCATAACTAATGTAAATCCAGAGAAACATTAGTCCCAAATAGGTGTTGATTCCTTTCTTGGCACCAACTAGAAAACCTTCCCCAGTTACTAATATATTATTTTATAGTAGTATAATGCATGCAAAGATGTCACAATGGTACAAGTCTTTGCCTCCTATCCACAAGGTACAAAGATCTATCTTGACCACCAGCCAATTCCTGTGTGGAGTTTGCATTCTCTCCCTGTATCTGTGTGTTATTCTTCCATCCTCACAAAAACATGCTGTGTGTTTCTACCTCAAACGCATCCAAGAATGGAATTGTAGGCTGCAGTACAGACTCTAGTTGGTGCCTATATGGGGATGCATTGTTCACACCAACCACTTTGGCCATCAGCTGCGGTGTAGAGTAGACTCAAAAATGGAGAACGTGGATCAGAGAATGCTTGCTGTGTTGGGGCGACCACCTCTATGGTTTAAAAATTGTCTCTAGGTTATTTGGTCATGTTGACTATTGTTGCCAAAAAATGGGCATGGGTATTTGCAGGTGATAAGTGGGTTGAGGACCTGGCCTACTCCCACCTATGCCACGGACCCATGCTAATGGTGGAAGGTGTATATGTGCCCTATTGGTTAGTGTGTACCTGCCATAAAGCCCCAAATTCCTGAGTCAATAAACTACTATCTGACTGCTGTCCACTTGCCAAGCATGGGTTATCTGGGATAGCTCTGTTGAGTGAAAGCTGGGTGTAAAACAATCAGACAAACATTCAATATAGATTCACTGACAGGACACACCTTGGATGTGAATGACATGATTATAAGGAGGAGGCTGTACATCCTCTGTATCTAGGAGACAAGATGGAAGGACAGTGAGGCAAAGCCACGTAGCTTGGTATCCATAGGAATTTGGGTAAGCATGAGGCTTCAGAAGACAGTAAGGAACGTCATCAAAAATAGTGACAGAGTCATGGAAATCAGACTGCAGTGTAAGGATGGGTAGATAATCATAACTTCAGCCTATGCACCCCAGCAAAGTTGTACAGATGTTGCAGGACTTGCTAGATAAAACAGGACAACTTGGGTTGGTGATGATAATGGGGGACCTGTATGCACATACTAGGACAGGACAGGATACGAGTACTGTCTGGGTCCACATGGAAAAGGCAACAGGAATAAAGAAGGGGAGGACCTTCTAGACTTTTGTCTGGCAAACGGTTTGATGGTGGCCAACACATTGTTCACCAGGACAGGCAGTCACAATATCATGTACATGAGTGGCCAACATGCAACACAGCCAGACTTCCTCCTAGTAAGGAAAGGCCACTGGAGTAGAATCACAGATTGCAAAGTTATCCCCAGTGAAACAGTTGGCCAACAGCATAAACCACTGGTTGTCATGATCACATAAAGGTCTAAGGTCAACATAGACTAGGCTGAAGACCTGCAAGTTGAATGAAGAGAAAGCAAAAGAAGAAGAAGAAATAGGTGGAGCTGAACAAGAATGGCAGTCTCGCAAACCAGCATGTGTGAGGACTATAAAACAGATATGTGGCAGAGACAAGTACAGAAATCAAGTACATAAGAAAAAGCTAGTGGTGGAATACCCAAGTACAGGAAGTTATCAAAAAAAAGGAGTGGAGGAAAAGTGGGAAACAGAAAATATGGACCATGCTAAGAAGGAATACTGGCTGGCTCACAAACAGGCTAAGACAGCAGTTGTAATACCACACTACCAGCTTCTAGAAAGTGACTCAGTAAATGGCACAAACAAACTCTATTAGGTTACAAGGCAAAGACAGAAAGATGGATGCCAGCAACAAGCTACTCATCAGTCTAGAGAACATCCACAGCAGATGGAAACACTTCAAAACAGCTTCTGAATGAAGAAAACCCCATCAAAGCTGGGCTGCCCAGTCACAGCCTACAATGAAAGAAGAGGAACCGCTCACCCTGGAAGAGGTAAGAACAGTGCTAAGGAAATGAACACGGGAAAAGCAGCAGGTTCACATGAGAGCACAGTAGATATAATCAAGGTGTTGGGTGAGTTAAGGGAGAAATGGCTCCAGAGGGTACTCATAGATGCACCGAGAGAAAGGTGTTTCCCAGATGACTGGAGAGTAAGCATACTAGTGCCACAGTTTACAACAAAGTACAGCTGAGTAATTTAAACACACTAACAACAGATGTTTGAATGATCACTGCTGCAGTAGCCTTAACTATCCATATAGGATAATATACTGCGCCAAGCCTATAACAGCGGACCAGCTTCCAGAGCTTCAATGCACTTTCCACTCACCCAAACTGTCAGGTGGCTCAAGCTGAGCTGATAAGACAAGTTTGGGTGTGAATCCGATCAGAGCTTTCCTGCCAAAAGACAGAGACAGGTTAAGCCTTAAAAGGACAATGTTAGGAACAATAAACAAATAAATGTCCACACACTGGCATAAAAAGACACGGGTGATGTTAAGTTTAACTTAAACAATTGTACTATGTTTATCATACTGATCACTGCTGCAGCAGCCTTAGCTATATGGGTAGATTACCTTAGCTAACTACATCTGGGAGTTTGGAGAAGAGTCCAGGAACCCCTGGAGAATGGTCCTAGCAAAACCTGTTCTAGCCCTAGAGAAGGAATCAAGCATATAGTGCTTTGTAAAAGTATGTACAGAGGACCAAGCAGCAGTATGCAGAATACTTCTATAATCCAACCATTTCCAAAAAAAAGCCACAGATAAAGCCAAGGCCCTGTCAGACTGGGCTTTGAGCCTGCTTGGAGTAGTTTTATGATGATGAAAAAGATGATGAAAAAGAAAAGGTAATGGGCTTAGACAACCATTTGGAAATAGTCTGTTTTGACCCGTTGTCCTTTCTTTTTACCTTCACAAGAAATGGACAATTGAGCTGAATATCTGAAAGACTTAGTTCTGTCAAGATAGTATCCAAGTTGTCTGTGGGCAGCCAAGGTATAGAGTTTCCTTTCTACCTCATTTTTAGGTTCAAGAAAGAAAATCAGGAGTTATGTACCTACCATAACTTAGTATTTGTGCTGTCTAGTTTCATTATTCCTCACAAATGGGTCTTAGGATCCAAAAGACTAATGATTCAAATCTCGAGCTCCTCCCACTCCCACACTGACCTCACCCTAATCTGGAGCTCAAACTAGAAAAGCTATGGCGCTCTAATTCATCCAGGCACCTCTAGACTTCCCAGAAGGGGGAAGGATGGGCGGGATGCGATGGATAATGAAAGTGGACAACACAGATACTAATTTATGCTAAGTACATAACTCCTAAATCTGATGTCCATTTCATTATTCCTCATGACTAGGTCAGAGTCCCCAGCTACTGAATCCCTGGGGTGGAAGGATAAGCCTGAACACCACGAAACCAAAGGATGCTCTGTCTCTGAAGACTATATCCAATGTATAATGTGAGACAAAAGTGTGTGACTTTAACCAGGCTGCTGCAGCACAAATTTTATCAACAGAAGTTCTAGCTGAGAATGCTGAAGAAGTGGACATCAACCTGGTAGAATGGGCTCTCGGTGGACGTGGTAACTGCAGTCCTTTCAAGGAATAAATTATAGACATACAATTTGTAATCTATTTAAGCCAAGGTTACTTTTGAAACTGCTTGGCCTAACCAGTTGGGTGAAAAAGACATGAATAGCTGTTCAGACTTCCTATGTTCCTTTGTCCTGTGCAGACAGAAACGCAACTGCCTATGATCAAGTAGGTGAAGCATATGTTCACCCTTGTTGGAATGGTTAGGGAAAAAGACTGGAAGATGAATGAACTGATTTATGTTCACTTCCGTTGGCCACTTTAGGCATAAAAGAAGGATTCGTCTTGAGAGAAACTCTGTCTTTGAAAAAGATAATATATGGTGGTTTAGATGATAAGGCCTGTAATTCCAATACTCTCTTGGCTGAAGTAATGGCCAAAAGGAAAAACGGTCTTCCAGGATAGAAATTTCATGCAGCAGGAACTAGCCGGTTCAAAGGATTTTTGAGTAAGATCTTGTAGGACCAAAGTCAGATCCCAAGGAGAGGAAAGATCTTTAATCAAGGGCCTGAGTAGAAAAATTCCTTTCATAAAGGTTTTGCATAGTTTGGATGCTGAAATGGGAGTTATTGCATATTGAATTATTTGTGAGATGAAAATTAGCAATATTTACTTATTATTTATTTATTTGACATTTGTTAACTGGGTTAGTCCAACTGGAACAGAGCTCTTTTTCAGTGAGACCCAGGGAGAAAAGCTCCACAAAAAAACATTCAATTAATTTGACAAAGTAATTCAAAAATTTACATAGACAAACAATAGAAGTTATCATACATGGCAATTTGAATATATATAGCAGAATGAAGAGAATACAGAGGAGAGAAACAAGAAATAATACAGATAGACCTTTAGCTTTTGAAAAGCTAAATACCAGGACAAATAAGATTGGCTGAGAATAGTAGAATAGATGGTCAAGTATGATAGAATATGTAAAGTACTGAATAGAAGCAGAGAGGAAGGAAAGAATAGCTGCCAGTTTTAACTTAACTGTAGAAAAACTGGCTCCCTCCTGAAAAAGAGAACTTAGGAAAAGGAGAATAGCTAAGATGGGAGCCAAAAAGGGTCAATGTTCTGGTTCAATGCCCACACAGAAAATCTCTTCCATTTGTTATTGTACAATGTTTTGGTAGAAGGTTTCTGGGAAGCAAGTATGATCTCCCGGATCGGGGAGGCCCGCCTGGACTTTCTTAGAATCACTGGAAGTGGCGAAACCAAGTGGTTAGTCTTAGGGATCTGAGGAGATGGAGTTCTGATGGGTGGAAAATCATATCCTGTCTGGGAACCAGTATTCATGGTGCATATATGGAGTGAGACCGAAGAAAGGGGAACCATATCTGTCGAGGCCAGAAAAGAGCAATGAGGATTAGAGTTCTCTTTAACCTGCTGGCTTTCTGTAGAACTTTTAGAATTAACGGAATTGGAGGGTAGGCATATAGGAGACCCGGAGGCCAATCATGAATTACAGTGTCCCTTAGTGACTCTCCTTTTGGGGGGATCAGAGCGAAGTATCTGACGCATTTGGTGTTCAGGGGAGATGCAAAAAGGTCACAGTAAGATTAGCCCCATCGTAGGAAGATTTGGTTTGCTACTGATTGATTTAGGGACCCCTTGTGTGGAGTCCAAATAGATCTGCTGAGTCTGTCTGCTAGAACATTGGTTTCCTCGGGAATGTGCATTGCAATAAGAAAGTGGTTTGAAGAGATCGTCCATTCCCACACTCTCATGGCCTGTCTGCATAATGGGTATGACCGGGTTCCCCCTATTTGTTGATATACTAGACTACTGACATGTTGTCTTGTCAGTGTGAATTGTTACAGTTCCCAGAGATGGGCAGTCTTGGAAGGTTTGCAACACCAGAAGGTCTGCGCTCATCTCTAGAATACTGATGTGCAACCTAGTTTCTGTTGGGGACCACATGCCTTCCTTTGAAGTGCCCCCCCACCCCCAACCCAACAAGGAAGCGTCCGTGGTCACGGTGGCCGTTGTAGGGGGAAGGGAAAAGGGTTTGCCAAAATAAAGACGATCAGATAGTAGCCACCACTGGAGATGATGCCTGCAGATTGAGGTCAGCTTGATGAGAGCATTTAATGGACAACACAAGGTGGACCACTGAACTGCCAATGTCCACTGAAGTACTCGCATGAAGAATCTTGTCAACGGAACTAGAAGTACTGCGGCCAACATGGAACCTAGAGCTCTTAGGACATATCGTGCTGGGGGTGTGGATGTATCCAGTAAGACTTGAACTTGTTGCCTCAGGGATGACCCATGGTGTAATGGTAAGCATACTATATGAGTGACTGTGTTCAGCTGCATTCTTACAAACTCTATCATCTGCACAGGTGTCAGTTTTGACTTCTCTAAGTTTATTGTTATCCCCAATTGACAGAAAATATGTAACAGGTACTGCGTGGCTTGTACCAGCTGATGCCTTGATAGTGCCGTCAGGAGCCAATTGTCTAAATATGGAAACACCTAGTATCCTTGCAGTCTTAGGTGAGCTGCCACTACCAACATACATTTGGTAAACACTGGGGGGGCTGTGATGAGTCTGAAGGGTACTGCTCTGAATTGGTAATGACTGGCTCCCAGCCGGAAGCGCAGTTATCTCCTGGAGTGTCTGTCGATCTTTATATGACAGTACGCATCCTGGAGATCTAATGAGCACATCCATTCATCCTTGTGCAACAATGGCATAATGGAATGAATGTCATCATGTGGAACTTTGACTTCTTGACTCAAAAGCTGAGCTTGCTGTGGTCCAATATCGGCCTTAGGTCCCCTGTCTTTCCTGACACCAAAAAGAAGCATGAATAAGTTTCACATCCTTGTTGTTCGGTTGGGACATGTTGGATGACTCTTTTTCTGGAAGTTTTTGAACTTCTTATAAGGCATGCTCCCTCTGACTGGGTGGAACATCAGGAAGATTCCTTCCGGAGGGTGGAGGAGGAAGGAAAAAGGGAATGTAATAATCTCTGGAAATTATGTTTAGCACCCAGTAATCATTTGTTAGCTTTGTCCAGGCATCTGGGTGCAATGAAAGTCTGCCCTCAACTGCCTCCAGAGTAGGACAGCCAGACAGTGCTTCAAAAGTGCTGATAGGTCTTGTCAGAGAAAGGTTCTCTGAAGCCCTGATTCTGCAGACCCCCTCTTCCCCTAGGGCAGTGTCTGCCATTAAATCCTCTGCCTCTAGACGAGGAGTCTTTATTAGAGTCCGGGAAAGAACTCTTGAGATTTCTTGAACCACATTTTCTTCCCACTATGCTGGTTTACTGAAAAAGGCCTCTGAAGGGAAGAAAACTTGATCAATATAACAGACAGTGTCTTTCCCTCTTGTTTTCTGCAGGCGAGTGTTTCCTTAACCGTTGGTCCAAACAAGGAGGAACCATTGAATGGAGTATTACAAAAAGACACCTTAAAGGGTTCTGTGAACCCACAAAGCTGCAACCAGGCATGTCTCCTAAGGACATTGCCTGACCCTGTAACTCAAGAGGTCCCTTCCGTGGCACTGGAAATCAACCTCCTATATAAATTGGACAAGGAAGCAAGAGTGGACAGTTGGGGAGAAACCGTGTTGAGGTCCTCCTCCGACATGTACTCAAGACAGAATTGGTGAGTACCTTGACCAATTCCCTCTGAAGACGTGTGAAGTATGCCAAGCAAATTGTTCTCAGTGCAAAAGTTGTTCAGGTGTACACGCACTTCCCATGTTTCTCCAACGCCAGGGACCACCTTGTTTGGGGGGTGGATAGAGGAGCTTTGCTAGCTCCTTCTTGGTGGCCACTGACACTATGATGGCATCTACTGGAATACCTTTGCTCCAATGAGGGCAATCCAATGGAGGATTGAGAAACTTGCCAGCAAGCTTAGGGATAGGTTCCATGGTGTCTGGCTCCTTCCAAGCCCAGTGGATGACCAGGTCAATAAGCTCATCCTCCGGTGGAGTCACCCAGGAAGTAGATGGACCCATTCCAAATGCCACCAGAAACACCGTTTCTTCAGAAGGAGGAGTCTGAGAAGACCAGCCACCCTTTCACTTCAGAATCTCTAAAATATCTCCGAAGGACATCTTATCGGGTGTAGACCAAGGGGAACCTTCTCCCTCATCGAAATTGGTATCCTCAGTCAAGGACTCCAAAGGGGAGTCTACATTCTTCCTCTTGCATGTCCTCTTCTGATGCACCTCCTCTGCGGGATAGTCGGGGAGGACGTGGAAGATGAAGGGATCCCCTGCAGAGAGGTGGGCTGGAGGACCTCCTGAACAGGCTGACTGTGGACTGGATGACTGGGATCAAGGCTCAGACCGAACAAGAACTGCATAGGTTCCGGGGGGGGGGGACTACTCTCTAGTCCTAGAGAATGTCCTCTCTGCTACCTGGGAAGCCGACAAATCCAGGGATCTCTCTCCCTAGCTCTTCAAAGCCAAAATAGTCCTAGGAGAAAGGGAAGAGATCACTCCAGACTCATAGCCTCCAGACAACACCGGCCCTAGACTGTCAAGATCCGAAGACCTGAGGGGAAGAGATAGATCCGACCAGGTCAGAGCCGAAACCACACCCACAGAGTCAGCGCCGATGCCTCAGGTCCAGGACCCACCCTGCTCTAAAAACCTCAGAGCAGAGTCAGTCTGGGACATTGATGGAGTCTAGAAAAGTATTATCCTTGGCTCTGACAATGTCTCTCTCAAAATATCTGGATCCTGTGGTTACCGAAGTAGGTGGTCAGCTCTGAAGAGGAGCTGCTAGAAAGGGTGACGGGCTCTCACAGATTGAAGATGGGTCGGAGACTGTAAGAGTCCCATCTCAATCTTAGCCTTGAGCAAACTCCACATCACTCTGTCCATTTAAGAATGGGAAAGACTAGAGGACCTGGAAGAAACTGAAAAATGGGAAGACCTTGCCAGAGAAGGAGACTTCCTATGCCTCTGTGTACAGCTCCTAGATCTCGGATCCAAAACCTTCGGATCCAAGGAGGACTTGGTCGGCGATGGGGGAACTCCTAATCAACAGTACTTTTGATGGATCCAACAGGACCTTGGGATCTGAAGTCTTAGGATCTAAAGCAGGTCGGATCCTTGGAGAAGGCACGTCTGGCGAAAAAAGCAACAGATCTGAGGAGCTCCTCTGCTCCTAGGAAGGTCTGCTCCTCCTCTGATCCAAAAAGGATGAATCCAACAATTTTTGTCAGGAGCCGAAGCTGAGACCCCCTTGGGAAACTGGAAGGAGATGTGTCGGGTTATTTGGATACACTGGGTTTAGCAGGTGTCTGAGCTCCAGATGAATGCAAAAGCCCTCTCAAAATTAGCTTATTGTGGTGATCCACTAAGGCACAAGAGTTGAATCCTGTGCAAACGTCACAGTTCTGTTCCAAGTAACAGGCACCAAAGCAATAGACACACCTCTCGTGGGCATCCAAATTCGGAATTTTGTGCTCACAAGAGGTGCAACCCTTAAAACCTGTAGATTTGTCCGACAATGCGATTAGCAAAACAGACACACAAACAATGCAAAAGGGTCGCAAACACCCACTCTCACAAAAACCTACAGTAACAGCAAGAAGCAACAGCTAAAAAAGCAAAAACAAAGATACTGACAAAGCTTTTTTTTTTTTTTTTTTTTTTATTAAAGGAAGGTACACAGTTAGACATTGTCCTGTTCGATTCTCAGCTAGAGTGTCTTCTGTGAAGAGATGTGCGTGAGTGAGCGTGCCTTTGTTGAAGGTTGTGCATCAGGGCTGGCAACTCGGCATGTAAAAAGTCTACTGCCAATCATTAGCAGACCGGAGTTCCGCTGTGGCGACCCCTAACTGGGAAAAGCCGAAAGACACAACAATTAAAGGAAGGTAGAAGAGAAAGAAGGACATAGGCCAATGGCTGTATGGGAGGCAGAAATGGGGAAGAAGAAACTACCTTTCTTAAAACACTAAGGGCAAGAGGGGAGGTTGAAGAACAGGAGAACTTTAAGTACAGAAAGAAACACTAGAAGAAAAAGCCAACATTTAAACTTAACTGTCAAAGAAGCTTGAGACTATCACAATCGCATCTATCCAAGAAGGCAGTAAATGAGATCTGAAGAGTTAGAACTGATGCATGGCATTGTGGGAATGGGAAGAGCTCGAGACTTGAAGCATCAGTCTTTTGAAATGGCCGAATCGGATCCTAAGACAGAGTCTTGAGGAAGAATGAAATGGACAACATCAGATCTTGGATACAACTTTAGGTATAAAATTTTAGTTCTCAAGGAAACCTTGTCCCTATGGAAAATGAGCATAGGGTTGACTCAACAGAACAGTGTGCAACTCAGATACCCTACTTGCTGAGGTCAGAGCAATCAGTAAAACTATTTTCCATGTTAAATCAGCCAGATTAGCTGGTTAAAATGGAGCAAGTGTTAGCTTTTCTAACACAAAATTAAGATCCCAAGAAGGGGCTAGCTGTTTTTTTTTGGAGGAGACTTATGCAAAAACACTTCCAAGAACATTTAATATGACACTGCATTGAAAGAGGGGATTCACAGGCAGACATACTAAAATGGATGAAAAATTAACCTTGAGAGAAGAATAAGAAAGGCCATAGGAAAGTAACTCATATGAATGTCGTAAAACTAGAGAACTAGCCCTGAATGGTTATGTTGTTGCAACCAACTAGAAAACCTTTTCCACTTGCTAATGTATGATTTTCTAGTTGTATGCTTTCTTGCTTCCATTAGTACCTGTTGCACATCCTCAGTAAAACGTGCCTAAGAAGAATTAAGATGTTTATCACTCAGGCAGTCAAATGAAGTTAATGGATGTCAGAGTGTATCAAACATCCCTGTCCTTCTGTGAGTAAATCCAGTCTGTGTGGAAATGGAAATTTATGGCAATTTCCCCTGGCAGTTATCAAAAGAAGGGAGAACCACAGTTGCCTGGAACAAATGACATTCACTACAATGATCTCGGGGGATTCCTTCTGAATTTTCAGAAGTACCCTGGATATTAGTGGAATGGGTGGAAAAGCACACAGGAACATTCCTGTCCAAGAAAGAGGAAGGGCATCTGTCTTCCAGGCCTTCTTGCATGGAGTCCCGAACAGAACTCTTCCAGTTGACTGTTTAGAGAGGAGGCAAAGAGGTCTACTTGAGGAACTCCCCCACAGATGGATCAAATCTTTGAAGACTAGCTGATCTAGTTTCCAATCGTGAGAACCTGCCCTGGTCCTGCTCAGATGTCTGTCTCACAATTTTACTCTGACAGAATGTAGGATGCCTGTAGAATGTATTGTGAAGCTATATTCCAAGCTAACATGGCTAGTCTGCAAGGGGGCTACAACCTGGTTCCCCTTGCTTATGTACCATATGACTGTGGTATTGTCTCTATCCACCTGTATGAGGTCCAGGGGACCAAAGAT
The DNA here is from genome assembly GCF_019279795.1 of Protopterus annectens. NCBI lineage: Eukaryota > Metazoa > Chordata > Ceratodontiformes > Protopteridae > Protopterus > Protopterus annectens. The sequence continues at coordinate 396,902,451 of NC_056746.1, read as the reverse complement.
GTTTCAGGGAGTTGAGTGCCTTGATAAGGGCAATCAACTCCTTGACATTTATGTGCTTGCATGTCTTTGGTGCCCCACACCCTCCCACTTTTATCCTTTCTGAAACTTCTCCCCAAAGTCCAAAGAGTCTGCGGTGACTGACTGCTTTGGAGCAGGAAGGGAAAAGGGGAGACCATAATTTAAGGATACCTGTTTTCTCAACCACAATATTTCCCTTCTGACAAACCCTAGTACTGGGATTTGAAAAAAATAAAGGTTACTGATGCTGGGAAGAAAGAGATTTCCAATACCATGGCTTCTTTCACCTGCACAGTCTTGCCAGGAGTATGATGAGAATTACAGATGCCATGAGACCCAAAATCCTGACATACTCCCTAACAGTGACCAAAGTCTTGAGTGGAAAATCTTACAAACAGATCAAGATAAAGACAGTATAGTTGTGTAAAATCTTACCATAACAGTAGACGTCCCTCTCTTCACTGTTGCAGTATTCTTCACCTTAGGGATCTCCTGCCAAGAATAGTCCAACATCCTGCCAATATAAAAAAGCCTTTAGATCTTGTATGGGCTGTACATCACACGTATGTTTCCCACTTAGGATGTAGGACCATAAAGGTGCTGCATGGACACAGTTACCCAGAAATGAATTGCCCCAGTAGAGAACAGACTCCATAGGACAAAAGACAGCTATGCACATCCAAAGGGAAATAATACAGATGGAAAAAAGTGGACCCTCAGCCAGGAGGGTAACCAAAGCAAAACCCTAAGGGAAAAAAAGGGAAAAAAGGGATATGGAGGGAGGGATCGAATACTACAACAGTGAAGAGAAGGACATCTCCTGTTATGGTAAGATTTTACCCAACTTTACTATGTCCTTCTCTATCACTGTTGCAGTATTCCTTACCTTAGAGAGAGTACAAAAGCTCAAGAAAAGGAGTGGGGAGGTGGAAGGCAGGGAAGAGCCCTCAACAAACCCATGCAAGACAGCCCTAGCAAAACCTGCTCTGGCCTTAGAAACCATTTACATTTAATAAAGGCTCATAAAGGCATACACTGAGGACCAAGTAGCAGCTTCAAGGATGGAATTAATGCCCAAATCCTTAAAGAAAGCACCATAAGATGCATTAGCCTATAGGAATGAACTCTAACTGAAGTAGAAAGACACTTGCCATGAAAGGAATAACAAAAGGAAATGGCCTTTGACACCCAGGAGGAGAGGGTTTGCCTGGAAGCAGCTAAACACAAAGTCCTGGGATGAAAAAAGCAAGCTGTTCAGACTTGCGAATGGTCTTAGTTTTATCCAAATAATACTTGAGCTGTCTGTGCAAATCCAAGGTATGCAGGACCCTCTCACTAGCAGACTGAGGAGAAGAAAAAAGGAAGGGAGTTCTACTCCCTGATTTAAGGACAAATCATTAACAACCTTGGGCATACAAGAAAGATTATTATGAAGAGACACCCTGTTTATGTGAAAAAGCAAAAAAGGAGGAATGGGCATAGTGGCCTGAAGCTCAGAAATCCTCCATGTGGAAGTAAGACTAAGCAACAAGACAGTCTTCCAGATACAGTGTTGCAGAGAAGCTGAAACTGCAGGTTTAAAAGGAGCCCGAGTCAATTTTTCCAAAACAAAATTAAGGTCCACAGGTTCAGTACACGTGGTATCATTAACTACCAGTTTGGCACAAATCTGTGCCTTTCCTTTTAGGTTATGGATGTAGTTAAAGAATGCCATATAGGTTCATAGGTAGGTACTAGGCTATCTGCCCAAAGGCATTTATAAGCCTAGCCAGAATGTGTTGGCTTCGCACTTAGATTAGTTCCCTGTGCCTCTGTCCAGCAGAGCCATTGAAGTGATCCCTAGGGTAAACTTTCTGTTTCCCATCAGCTCATCAAGGTTTCTCTTGAAGAGGGTTAGCGAGGAGCTCTGCCTAATGTAGATTGGAATCTTGTTCCAGAGCATGGGAAGTCTCTGGGACAGGAATCTATCCCTCCAGCATGTCCTATTTATTGTTGTGGTGAGGTTTAGATCTCTGGAGCGTGTGGCTCGAGGGGATATGGTTTTCTTTAGGTGGAGCATGTCCATCAATTCTGGGTTGGACATGGCCTTGTATGTCAGGCAGAGATCACCTCAAAGTAGGCAGTATGCAACAGGGTACAGCTGGAGTTTCTTCAATCGAGCTGCATAGGGCATCTGCTTGAGGCCAGTGATCCTCTTGGTGAGGTATTTCTGTGTATTTCCAGTTGTTCAGGTGTCTTGTAAGGTACATCCCAAATGGGGCATTGTACTCTATAATGGGTCTGATGAGTGATGCGTAAAGGGGCCCAATGACCTCTTTCGATCTGGATGCAAACCCTTTTGTGATTAGGTGGGCCACATAGAAGGATTTTCTAACCACTTTGGCAATGTGATTATCAAAGGAGAGGATACTATCTACTTGGGTCCCCAGATCCCTTATTACGTCTTCCGTATTTAGGGGGCTACCACCTATGTGGTAGTTTGTGGGTACTTTGTTTTTTCAAAAGGGGATGACTATGCACTTTTTTGGCATTTTGCTTGAGGCCATGGTTTTGACACCAGGTATCTGTTTCAGTGAGACCCTTTTTGGAGGATGCCTGTGTCAGCCGGAGAGTCAATTATAGCCCCTAGTTTGCAGTCGTCTGCGAATTTGGTCAGCTATAGTCCTCCTGTGCTTGCCTGTACCTCTGAGAAGTATATGCTGAACAGGAGAGGTCCCAGGACTGAGCCCTGGGGAACACCACTTGTAACCGGTTTAGAGTCAGACTTAGCTCCCACAACTCTTACCATGTGGGTTCTGTCCGTGAGCCAGTTGGCAACCCATCTCGTGATGTAGGGGTTTGTGTTCAGGCTGGTGAGCTTGTCTATAAAACCTGAGTGGGGAATGGTGTCAAAGGCCTTTGCGAGGTCTAGGTAGGCTGTGTGGACCACCTTTCCCTCGTCTATAGCCTTGGTAACTGTCTCAAAAAAGTCCACCAGGTTTAGGAGGCATGATCTGCCCTTAACAAAGGCAAACTGGGTAGGGTCCAGTGTTTGGAGGTTCCCAATGTCTGTGTTAATGAGATCCATGATGATGGGCTCCATAGCTTTGCAGACCAAGCTAGTCAGGCTTATAGGGTGATAGTTCCCAGGGTGCGTTGTGGCTCCACCTTTGTGGAGCGGAATAACAATTGCTGTGCGCCACTCTGTGGGCACGTAGCCTGTGGAGAGGCTGAGTTTAAACAGTGTGTTTAGGTGAGGGGTTAGTTCATCTTTGAGGTCGTGTAGGACACAGCCTGGGACACCGTCCGGTCCCATTGATGCTGTATTTTTGGCTTTGGAGAGGACTGTTTTAACCTGAGTGTCTGTGATTTCAGGGGCACTACATTCTTCTGGTATAGTTATAGGCCCTTTTGGGGGTGAGAGGGGGGTGAAGTTTGCACCAAACCTGTCTGCCAGGATGTTGGCTATATCGGTCGGTTCAGTGTATTTTGTGCCATTTGTGCCATTCTGCACCAACTCCGAGCAGATCTGAGAATTGACACTTAGATTCTTGACATAGCTAAAGAATGCCTTGTGGTTATCTTTGGAGTCCATGGCAATTTTTCGTTTGAAGCTAGCCTTGGATGATTTTATGAGGGAACGTAGTTTCTTGCTGATACCAATCAGGGATGTCATCCCTTCTTGGGATTTTACTCTTTTCTGTACTAGTTTCCTCCTTCTATTTTAAGCTTGTTTATTGCAGGGGTCCACCAGACTGGTTTCCTTTTCTTGGAGGAGTGAGCCTTGGTTTTGTTTGGGATAGCACGATCCATGCATTCTTGTAGGTGCCCGTAGAGTGCATTAGTAAAGGATTTTGCAGCTTGGACAGCGTTATCCTTTAGCATGGGGACTTTGAAACTTCTCACCTCGATCTTAAGTAACGAAGTTTGCTTTTGAAAAGTTTTTCACGGTGGTTTCTTTGACTGGGGGTGGTGGCAGAATGTGGATATCCAGAGTGATTAGTTTATGGTCAGATCTAACCGAGGGGTTGGCCTCCGGTGTGGAACACCGGCCGCTCATGTTGGTGATGACCAGGTCCAATATGTTGTCACCTCTGGTAGGGGTGTTGACCAGTTGATCCAGGGCATTTGAGTTTATAAATTCTAGGATATGTTGGGCAAGGGAGTTTGTACTTGAGTAGTTCTCCCAGTTAATGTTTGGGTAACTGAAATCACCCAATATCAGGGTGTTTGGTAGGACCTTTATGTTTCCCAGTGTTTCCAGGAATGTGCAGTGGGGGTCGTGGGACATGATGGATGATCTGTAACAAGCTACAATTTGAATAGTAGTTTTGCAAGTTGTTAGTTGCACGTGGATGATCCCTGAAGCATCATGCTGTGTCACTAACCTGGAGGTGTGGGTATCCTTGATGAATACGGATACTCCCCCCTGCCTTTTGTATTTCGGTCTGGGTTTTGTGGCTGAAATGTATGGTATGAGTTGTAGCCTGGTAGTGAGCGATACTATTTTTCCAGCATACACCTTCGAACTCTGTGGGACTACCTTCATTGGATCCTGTCAACAGAGAACATTTGTGGTTACTAGTTTCTTTATTCTCTGTTTTTTCCATTTGTGTTTATTACTAGATTGTAGCCTGGTAGTGCTGGGGTACTCTCTGGAGCCTTAAACCAGGTTTCTGTTACTGCACATATAATCGATTTCCTCCATACTGAGGAGTGCCTCGAGTGCGTGCATTTTGAGGTTTAGACTTCTGTCATTGAGTAGCATTACCCTCAGTTTTTTGTTACTTGTGCTATTTATGGCGGTGGGTTTGTCTTTTGAGCCTTGCCTAAAAAAGGCACTATGGGGGTGGCAAGTGCCTTGGCCAGTATTCGAAAGCCTAAGGGTGACAGGTGCAAGCCATCTCTAGCGGAGCAGCGTGGTTTGTGGAGCATGTCATCCCAGGCTGACAGACACCGGATCCCCTTTGAATGACACCAGAAGCTTAGCCAATTGCTGAAATTGATCATTTTTTTCTCTATACCGTGGTATCATTCTTGGTGAGGGCAAGGTGCTACTCAGGGTCAGGGTCATACCAGCCTGGGCTACGTGATCAGAGAGCTCCTCCATATCTCTTTTCATGTAGTCCAGGGAGGTATGGCTCAGGTCATTCACACCAACATGGACAATGATAGAGTCATATTTGTACTTGTTCTGGAGTGACCTGAGTGCTTGTGTTATGTGGCGGATCCTGGCACCCGACAGGCAGCTAACAGTAACCTGCTCCTTGTTCAGCCAAGTGAGTGGGACATCAGTGTGCCTGACTACAGAGTCACCTATTACTAGTGTGTTGGGCATGTTATTTTGCCTTAAGGGCTGTGATTGCATGGCACACTGGTTTTGTGAAGTATGTGTTTCATGGTTTGTGTTGGGGGGTGGAGGTTGCTTGGAAGTCTGCTTCGGAGGTCTCTGTTGCTTTTGCAGATTTTTATTTAGAGCCTCCGAGTATGTTTTTGTGTATTTATGTGTGTTTTTTTACCTGTGCTGGTTTCATAGGTCTATGTGAGACTGGTGGTGTGATGCAAGTAATTCCCTTCTCCTCTTGACTGCCTGGTCCAGTCTATGGTTGAGAGAGCTTAGCTTCCAGTTTGGCTGCATAACTGCATCTCTCGCATGTATTAGTGTTTGGTGGGAGGAGGAGAGGGCTGTCTGTGTAAATGAGGCAATTGTAACAGTGCCTCAAAATGCCCAGATTCACCAGTTGGACCGGAGAGTACACCTGAAACTGCCCTTTGGACATGCGTGGATAGGTACAGTGAACTGTTTTACTGATTGGCTGGTAAGGTAGAATAGAGAGCCTTTTCTTTCTCTACAGTATAGGGGGGGGGGTCTAGTGCTAAGGTTTATTAGTGTTTGCTATGAGTTTTGATCAAGTGCCGGGATGAGAAGTTATGGTTGTCTTTAGTTGAGGAAGCTAATCTGGATTCATAGTTTGCTTTGGAGAGCTTCACAAGAAGTCTTATTTGCTTGTTTAAGCTGAGGAGGGAGTGTTTCCAGTTTAGAGCTCACTCCCTCTTATTTTAGACAGCAATTTCTTCCTCTTATTGTAAAGCCTGTTAATGGCAGTTGTCCACCACACAGGTTTGCTCTTCCTTGAGGAGTTTGTTTTTTGTCCTATCAGGTACGACCGAGTCAATGCAGTTAATACAGGTGTTCGTATAAAGCACTGGTGTAGAACTAGACATAGGTGCTAGTTCCATCTGGGGCATGGTGAAGTGAAGCTAATTATACCATCCCGCAAGAGGTATAATCTGCTTTGGAGAAGTTTTTTAGTTTAGTTGCTGCTGGGGGGACTGTTGGTCTATCTTTCATTTTGAAAGATTCATAACTTCTTTTTGGAACCCTCTTCCCATTTCTTCTTCAATGCCTGTTTATCTGTATTTTGTCAAGCCTGTTTATTCTTTTTTTTTTGACAAAACTGGATAAGGAGATAGAAAATCCCTTGGAAAATTTGGGGAAAAAAAGGCTGAAAAATCTTAGAGATTCTCTGGATCAGCACCCCTTTTACCACACTTTTTCATCACCTCTGCTGCAGAGGTGCCAAACACTAAATCTCTATCCAAGGGAGAATTTAAAATCTCATTTTTAACATTATCTGGGAGGTTTTGAATTTGCAGCCATGCAAACCTCCGCAAACAGTACCAGTGACCATAGCCCTGGAAGACGTCATCCACTGTAAACAATGAGTAGTGACCAACACAATAGAATAAAGTAAGTTATTTAAAGCAGATTGTTTCCTCACAAGAAGAAACTGCAGATAAAAAATTCATCATAGTTTCACAATTTGTCAGAAAAAAAGCATATGAGCCTAACAATACAACATTTTGAAAAATCAAAGTTGCAGAAGTATAGAGTTTTTTTCTGATAGCTATCAGTGCTTTTCCCATCCTTATCAGAAAGCGTAAGATTGGAATTAACTAAGGATCAGGTGTGGGAATGGCCTTAAGCTTAACGCCAAAAAATGTGTCGTCATCCCCTTTGGTAAAATCTCAGTTCCCACTAAATTACCACATCGATGGGAGACCACTGAAAGCGTTATAAGAGATCCGGGGACACAGGTTGACAGTAACCTCTCCTTCGACCACCACACTGCTACTGTGGTCAGAAAGTCCTTCTATGTAGCACATCTCATTATCAAGGGTTTTGCATCCAGGAAGAAAGAGGTCATCATCTCTTTCTACTCTTCCCTCATTAGACCAATCATCGAGTAAAATGCCCCATTTGGCATGTACCTAACTACACATCTGCAACAGCAGGAGAGGCCACAGAAGTACCTCACGAAGAGGATCATAGGCATTAAACATGTCTTACATGGACAGACTCAAAAGACTCCAGCTATTCTCTGTCTCAGATCACCTATTTTGTGGTGATCTCTGCTAGACTTACAAAGCCATATCTGACCCAGCTCTGTTAGAAATGCTACATCTAAAGAAATCCCAAACCCTCTGCACCACATGCTCCAGATACTTCAACCTCATTACCACAATCAAAAGAACATGCTGGAGGGACAGGTTTCTCACCCAGAGACTGCCCATGCTCTGGAATAGACTTCCCATACATGTCAAGCAGAGCACCTTGCTGACCCTCTTCAAGAGAAATCTTGATGAGTGAATGGGTAATAGAAAGTTCACCCCAGGAATCACTCCAGTGGCTCTGCTTGATAGAGGCACTGGGAACTAACGTTGGGCAGCATGATGCCAGGGCACTTCCATGGGCTAGGCTTGGAAAGGCTCCAGGGCCATTAGCCTAGTACACACCAATGAACTAATGCATAAAAATTTAAAAAATTAAGGAACTTTATACATCCCCATCTGCCTTTTTAGCAGCAGCTAGCTGAAACTGCAGGCAGTAATACACACATCCTCGAAATGAGGCAGAACAGTAGGACTGGGTGTAGGTTCTGTAAAAATCCTTCTGTAACAAATAATAGTATTTTTGAGGAACTGAGAAACCCCAGTGTTCTCCCACAGAAAACACTGGCACATCCTAGATACAGTCTCATGCATCTCCCTGTTCAGATTCAGAATTTTGCATCTTTTTCAGGAAAAGAGCAATCACTCTTTCTTTTACCAGAAATTACTTTACAAGAAGGATCAACAGCCTGAATTTAACCCTGAGCCAGACCTGGTAAACAACTCGTGTCCAAAGAAAATTGAGGAGTAAATTCATGCTTGGTTTTTGGTTTCATTTTGACAGGAAAAATGGGGTCAACTGTGTTTCTAACAGTTTCCCCAGAGATGGGCACAGTATTCTATGACAACATGGAAACCTTTCCTGTTCCCTCTCCCAGAACCAATAAGACTGGCTCTCCCTTGTCCACTGAGGGGACCCCCAACAGCCACAAAGGACGTGGCTAAACTCCGGTCCATAGTGGCTGTAGGTACTAACACCAAGTGGATCCAAGATAAAAGATGAGTGGTCTGAGGTTCAACAAATGGCCACAGTAGAGTCACCCACCTGCTGTGGTGGCAAAGGCTGTTTGCTTAATTTTCTCTTTTTGTGGATGGAAGAAGGATTGACCATGGTACTGGTAGTCTGTTCCATGGTAAAGCTGAAAATGGTGCATCTTTCCCAGGGAAGACAAGCAGCAATTTCCAGTAAACACTACCAGTCCACAAAAGTTACTTTTTTGACAGCAACAATAAAAAGCACTTAAAAACACTACACCAGTCCCACAAAAGTAAAATAAACATAATTTCTCCACAGAAAACGTTTGTTACTTTGGATTACCTTTAAACTAACAGACAAAATGAGCTCTCTGTTTAAAAGCACATTACAGTCTCACTACAGTCTGTTCGAACACAGCACTCCTAGCTTTAAATAACTTTTCTGTAGAGGAAATAAAACAAACAAAATTATGAAAATGGAAGATTTTCCTAAAAGGAAACTTATCTGCCCAGCAACTGAAAGCACAAGCTAACTGTCTATCCTTGAAAGCCTCAGAGGAGCATACTCTTTAACAGTACTAAAGCTCTGAAGGGCTGCACTCCCAAACCTGTATTTTAGTCAGCTCAAACTGCCTGACAGTTTGGGTGCATGGAAGGTGCCCTAGAACTTTGGAAGCTATCTGGCTGTTACATCCTTAGCAGGATATAACACAGGTCTACTTCAAAACATCAAAAGCCCACAATATCGAAGATCAAACCGTCGAGACAAAAGCATCAAAGCCTCGCTTCAGTGAAATGAACGGATCACCAAATCCATATTCCCAGGGTAAGTAACCATTCATACCACAACTAATGAAAACAAAACTGTTCCATCCCCAACCCACCCAGGTGGGGGGCTATGCCCCCCTAACTAAATATACCAACTCCAAGATTGCACTACAGTTAGGAAAAGAGCAAAGTCCACCTTGTTGGCCAACAGGTTACTTACCATGGGAATGGATACGCTGATCTGGTCATTCGCTGAATTGAGGTTTTGATGACTTTGTCTCAAAGATTTGGTCTTCAATACTGTGGGCTTTTGATGTTTTCAGGTAGACGCTATAACCCATATAGCTAAGGCTACTGTTGCATTGATCAATATGATGAACATCAAGGGAACCCAAACTACAGAGGAGATAACAGATACAGTGAAAAAAATTAAAAGGCATAAACTGAAAGGAAAAGAGGGGCAGGAAAAACACTCAACTGAAAGACAATTACTTTGGGTAAAGCAAGCAGCTAACAAATTGCAGTTAACAGTGAAATTCAAAAGATGAAATCATGAAAAGAAAAAAATGAGGAAAACCACTCTTTCCAGTCTTTTAACACTAAGATAAGATTAGTTATGAAAAACTGATCTCATATTTTCTTCAATAAACTATTTAGTTCACTGAGGCAGTGAAGAAAACAAAATGGGAGAAAATGACAGGCTGAAAAATATCTGATGTAGTTTATGTACTCTTTTTTTTTTATGAATAGGAAGAAATACAAATTAATACAGGAAGCTTGTGATCAGTAGTAATGGGCCAACCAGCTTGTACAATAGAGTACAGACATTTAAAGAAACTGGCAACCACTGAGATAAAAGAGAAGGCACCATGCATGTGGAATGCCCACTATGGAATTTATTGCTTTTGAATAAAGTTGTAAAATATGTTACTTCTACTGCAGTGATTCTATCTGTTGAAGTAACGGAAAAGTTGTATGTTGAATTACAACTCTTAGTAACGCATTATCTCTCTTTCTCACTTCTGAAAGAGGACTTCAAAAGGTTAATTCCAGGACAAATAAATAGTACATCTAGTTTTCATTTCACAAAAATAAAGCATATTTTTTCTATTTATTAGATATTCACCCCCACCAAAAAGGCATGTTTCTGCTTTGTTGAGAACTGAATTTAAGACGTTTTCAGTAGGAATGCTATGAGATTATAAAAACAAGATAACCACTTTAAAGCCAAAATATGGGCTACACATTCACTGTATTTCTAAAAAACACACTAATTTCAGATCCTTTTACAGACATACTTTGCTAGCAGATTGCACCCTTCTAATAAAGAACACCTCCTTTGACTGTCAGGACAAGATATCCATGCCATGAGACGGATACTATGATGATGAATAATTTTTTTCATGCACCGACTACACCGTGAACACAGATACACACATCCACACTGACCCTGACAAGCAAGATCAAACATCATAAAGTTGCAGAAGTGGTCAGTCACCTGAAACATGCACTGCTTTCCCTACAACTGAACCATTTTCTGTGTGCATTTCACGATTTGATTGCAATGAAAATGAAAGAAATGTTGACCAAAGTAATGTATTCCAATTTGTTGCTTTAAGAAACATACAATTTCTTTTGACAAGCTATATCAGTGACCGTTCAACTGCCTCATACTTTCACACACAGCCTGCTCCCCCCCCCCACCAAGACAAGCCACCTTTATGTGTGCATCTCTGACATCTGAGTTTGATAATAATGAAAGAAATAACAGTTACAGTAATGCATATCAACTTGCTGCTTTCAGACATATGTACTGCCCTCCTGAAAAGCAAAATCAACTATCTTTTAACAGAGATCATGCAACTCCCCATTGCTTTCACATGCAGCCTTCCTCTCTCTCCTCCAAGATGTCAACGTTCTGAGGAAAACTCTGAAGTCTGACATGACTGTGATGAATGTTAAAGAAATAACTCCAGCAGTAATTTAGTTCAGCTTGTTGCTGTCATGTGTGTGCACTGCCCCCGACCCACAAATGCAAGCCTTAAAGCCTTATCAATGGCCAATTAATGGTAGCTACGTAATGTACATTTCCTTTCACAGTGTCTGTTTTCCTACCTCCCACCCTAAGAATTATCACATTCTGTTTCCACCTCAGCTGTATGACTGAAGAAAATGAAAGAAATAACTGCCACAGTAATGTATTCATGTCATTTCTCTCCTATAAATAAAATGTCCCAAGCTGACAAACAATATTAATGACTGTCTAAACAAGGATCATATAAATGCTGTTTTTTTTTAAATATACAATCTGGTTCCCTACCTTCTATTCTTGCCTACCATAGGTTCATAGGTAGGTACTAGGCTATTGGCCCTAGGGCCTACATAAGCCTAGCCAAACGTTACCCTGGCTTTTGCCACCCAAAAAAACTATTTTCCTGTGCCCCTGTCAAGCAGAGCCACAGAAGTGATCCCAGGGGTGAATTTCCTATCTCCCATCCAATCATCAAGATTTTTCTTGAAGAGTGCTAATGAAGAGTTTTGTTTGATATACACAGGTAGTTTGTTCCAGAGTATGGGAAGTCTTTGGGACAGGAATCTATTCCTCCAGCATGTTCTGTTTATTGTGGTGACAAGGTTTAGGTCCCTAGAGCGTGTAGCTCGGAGGGACTGGGATTTCTTTACATGGAGCATATCCAACAGCTCTGGGTTTGACATAGCTTTGTATGGTAGGCAGAGATCGCCTCTGAGTAGGTGATATGCAACACAATAAAGCTGGAGTTTGTTTGAGACGGCCTGCGTAGGGCATCTGTTTGAGGCCGGTAATCCTCTTTGTGAGGTATTTCTGTGGCCTTTCCAGTTGTTGTAGATGTCTTGTGAGGTACATACCAAAAGGGGCGTTGTACCCTATATAATGGGTCTAATGAGTGATGAGTAGAGGGGAACAATAACCTCTTTTTTCCTGGATGAGAAACCTTATGTGATGAGGTGTGCCACGTAGAAGGATTTCCTGACTACTGTGGCGATGTGATTATCAAAGGAGAGACTACTGTCCACCAGTGTCCTAAGGTCTCATCACACATTCCGTGTTAAGCAGACTACTGTCTATGTGGTAGTTCATGAGTACAGAGTTTTTACCAAAATGGATGACAATGCACTTTTTGGCATTGAGCTTGAAGCTATGGCTTTGACACCAGGCATCTGTCTCAGTGAGGCCCTTTTGTAGGATGTCCACATCGTTAGGAGTTTTGATTATGGCTCCTAGTTTGCAGTCATCTGCGAACTTTGTTAGCCAAAGACCTTCTATGTTAGCCTGTACTTCTGAGATGTAGATACCAAACACGAGAGGACTTAGGACTGAACCCTGTGGTACTCCACTTGTCACTGGTCTCAAATTGGATTTAGAGTCTGCTACTTTCACAGTATGGGTTCTGTCAGTGAGCCAGTTGGCAACCCATCTTGTGACATAGGGATTTATACCTAGTTTAGTGAGTTTGTCTATAATTCCAAAGTGGGGGATGGTGTCGAAAGCCTTGGCGAGATCTAGATAGGTTGCGTGAACCACCTTACCCTCACCTACGGCTTTTGTGACCGCTTCAAAGAAGTCTATCAGGTTTAGGAGACATGATCTGTTTTTTTACAAACCCGAACTGGGTAGGGTAAAGAGTTTGGAGATTACCAATGTCATTGCTTATAAGTTCCATGATGATATGCTCAATAGCCTTGCAGACCAGGCTCGTCAGGCTAATGGGGCGGTAGTTCCCGGGGTCCATGGTGGCTCCCCCTTTGTGGAGTGGGATAACCGTTGCTGTGCGCCATTCAGTTGGCACAAAGTCTGAGGTGAGGCTATGATTGAACATGGGTACTTACATGGGGTGCCAGTTCATTCTGTAGTTCATGTAGAACACAGCCTGGGATGTTATCAGGTCCCATGGATGCTGTATTCTTGGCTTTGGAGAGTGTGTTTTTTACCTGTGCAGCCATGATTACAGGAACTTTGCATTCTTCCGGTATAGAGATGGGCCCTTTAGGGGATGAGAGAGGGGTAAAGTTAGCACTGAACCTATCTGCCGGGATGTTGGCAGTATCACATGGTTCTGTATATTTAGTACCATTGTGCTGTAACACAGAGCAGATCTGAGTGTTGCCAATGAGATTCTTGACATAGCTATAGAATGCTTTGTGGTTGTCTTTAGAATCAGTGGATTTTGTTTTCGTAACTAGCTTTGGAGGATTTTATGAGGAATCTCAGCTTCTTACTGAGGCTGACTGCGGAGTTCTTCCAATCATGGGATTTTACTCTTTTTTTTGCAACAGTTTCTTTCTTCTGTTGTAGAATTTGTTTATGGCAGAGGACCACCAGATTTACTTCATTTTTTTTTGGAGGATAGCATCTTGGTTCTGTTAGGGATTGCACGATCCATGCACTCGTGTAAGTGCTTATAAAGTGCAACCGTATAGGATTCAGCAGTCGTATCTCTATTGTCCATCAGCATGGGTGTCGTGAAGTTTGCCACTTCTGTCTTAAGAAGCGTGAAGTTGGCTTTGGAGAAATTTTTTTACGGTGGTTTCCCTAATGGGGGATGGGGGTGGGATGTGGATGTCTAGGGTGATTTGCTTGTGTTCGGATCTATCCAACGAGGAATTGACCTCTGGTGTGGAACACCGGTTGCCCATGTTGGTAATGACCAGGTCTAGGATATTGCTGCCCCTGGTGGGGGTGTAGATAAGTTGATCCAAGGCACTGGAATTTATGAATTCCAGAAAACGTTGAGCACAAGAGTTGGTACACGAGTAGTTTTCCCAGTTAATGGCGGGGTAGTTGAAATTGCCCATTATTAGGGTGTTAGGTTGTACCCTAATACTTTCCAGTGTATCAAGAAATGAGGAGTGGGACTCCTGGGGCATGGTGGGGGATCTGTAGCAAGCTACAATTTGCATTGCGGTCTTGCCCAGAGTTAGTTGCACTTGGATAATCTCAGCTGTATTATGCTGAGCAACTAGCCTGGAGGTGTGGATATCCTTAATGAATATGGACACACCTCCGCCTTTAGTGCTTCGGTCCAGGTTAGGTGGCTGAATGGTGTGGGCTGGTAATGCAGGGGTGCTCTCTGGAGCCTTGAACCAGGTCTCTGTCACTGCACAGATGTCAATGTTCTCCATTTTAAGGAGTGCCTCGAGTGAGTGCATTTTGACATTTGGACTTTTAGCATTAAGTAGTATTACCCTCAGATTTTGCTTGCTTGTACCTGTTACAGTGGTGAATTTGTCATTTGAATCTTGCCTAAAAAAGGTACAATAGGGGTGGCAAGAGCCTTAGCCAGTATCCGGAACCCCAAGTGCGACAGGTGCAGGCCATCTCTGGCAAAGCATCGTGGTTTGTCGATCATGTCATCCCAGGCAGACAGATACTGGATCCCCTTACAATGACACCAGAAGCTTGACCAATTGTTGAAGTCAATCATTTTGTCCTTGTACTGTGGTATCATTCTGGGTGATGGCAGGATGTTACTCAGGGCTAGGGTCATACCTGCCTGGACTACAAGATCAGAAAGCTCTTCCATGTCTCTTTTCATGTAGTCCAGGGAGGTACGTCTCAGGTCATTCACATCAACATGGACAATGACAGAGTTATATTTGTACTTGCTGTGGAGTGACCTGAGTGCATGTGTTATGTGGCGGATCCTGGCACCTGACAGGCAGCTGACAGTAACTTTCTCCTTGTTTTGCCTGGTGAGTGGACCATCAGTGTGCCTGACAATAGAGTCACCTATGACTAGAGTGTTGGGCACTTTATGCCTTATGGGCTGTGGTTGAGTGGCACACTGAGTTTGTGGGCTATGTGTCATTTGGGTTGAGTTGGGGGGTGGAGGTTGCCTGCGTTTCTGCCTTGGAGGTCCCTGTTGCTTGGGTAGATTTTTTTTTGAGAGCCTCAATGAATGTAGGTGTGTGTTTTGCATTTCTATGTGTGTGTTTTGGTGGTGTAGGTTTTGAGGGACTATGTGATGAGTGTGGTGTGGTGCAAGTGTTTACCTTCTCCTCTTGACTGTCTTGTCCAGTCTTGGGTGAAGAGAGCTTTGCTTCCAGTTTGGTTATTTAAGTGCATCTCTCACATGTTGTAGTGTTGGGTTGTCTGTGTACATGAGGCAATTGCTGCTTTGCCCCAAGATGCCCAGATTCAAAAGGTAGACAGGAGAAAACACTGGGAGCTGACTCTTAGACATGCCTGGATAGGTGCTTATTTATTAAGTACTAAAAATTGTTTTTCTCTAGTCAAGTGAGGAACGTTGGGTGCTGTAGTAATTTGTAGCTTATTTAGTGCTTACAATGAGTTCTGAACAAGTGCTGAGCTCAAAGAAACAGATTTGAGTACTGAAACTAGAAAACTGGATAGTTCAAAGAAACAAAATTAAGTTAGAAGGCTTCCCTCCAACACAGAAAGGCTTGGGGGCTCAGAAGCTTACTATCAGCCCTGGATACAGCAAATCTGTATCTGGACTAGACAACTTATAGGAAAGGTTTTTTTTTTTTTTGTAAAGTGGAAAGGGGAAAGGAGAAGCAGAAGCTAACTGGGGTGGCCTTCTCAACTGTTCTCCCTGGAATAGGTAGAACTAGGTAATGACACTAGACTGGGAGGAGTGTCCCAGATCAAATTTACAGTAGGGGAGGGCAACTGCAAAGCCACAAAGTATAAACAAACCCAAACAGATGCTTAAAAATTGTAGAAAATTCTACTGAATACCTCACACACAGCGAGTAAAATAAAAGTGCTATAAATAACTCAGAAATAAGCAAAAAAACAGGATACTTAATGTTATATATCACAGATTAGTTAGCTCAGAGCCCTTCCTCCGACTAGCTCAGTGTGAAGTGGCAGAAACAGTCACTGAATTCTAACTGTGAAGAGAAAACAAAGGCCACGGTGATGCAACACGTTCATACCCTTCCCTGACGAGACTAAAAATACAGTCTTGTTCTCCACTTACCACTCCTGTTCTCCCTGCTGAATTTTAATCACGAAGAGAAAGATGTACACAGCAATGCATTTTACCTGTTCTTAAACCATGCAATCCCCTGCCTGACAAGCCTCGCTGACAATCATTAAAATAATTTACTACAACCGGCTGCTATCATATACAGAGCTCACAACTAATCATTACAAAAAAGGAAAGAAAAGGAAGTAAACAACTCTTACCACTGCCAACAAACATACCCAGTGTCCTGTCAGTACAGTATCTATCACTGTAAATTTATGTATAATGTAAAGCTACATATTAAGATTGTAAATTCTGTTGCCAAGAACATCTGTAATTAAATGACAATTTTTTTTTAATTACTCATTTATTACCCAGGGAATGTCCACTAGACTCAATCAACTCTTTTCATGGATCACCCAAGACAACGGTCTGGTTAAGTGACTTGGACAAAGTTTGTCAGCAATGTACAGCCTTAATCCTCTGCACTAGACTGCTAGATATTTTTTTTCTGATAGAGCAATTTCAAGTGCTTATCTCACTCTAATACAACATGGACTGGCTTATTACTATATGGGAAGTAAGAAGGACATACCTACAGTTCATTCAGGCATTCTTGTATGAATGCCTTTTGCATGGTATCTTTTACTTGGCATTTGTCATAACAACATGCAGTTACACTGTTGTAAGCTGGCATTGTACTCCAGTGTTTTTCCCCCCACTGTAGTGCAGCCATTAGGGGCCTGCCCCTTGTAAAAAAAAGTACCATTACAGTTTTTCTAGTTAATGCTTCTCAATGTTGAAAAATCAATTAAATGGAATTAATTTTAGAATGAGTCAATGAAACAGGAAAACCAACCAGAAACCATGCTAACAAGCAGCAAGATACTTCCTTTCTAGGTAGGATTTCCTTTTACTTTGTAGGATACCTTTATATAAACAATTTTAGTACAATTACTGTAATAATGAAATAAATATACCTACAGTGCACTGAATGTAAAATGTGTGAAAATCAAGTTACCTTGAAACTCAGCATTTGTGTCACTGCCCATAATGGCAAGAGAATGCAGCACCTGCTATTAAGAGGTCAACCAAAGTAATGCTACTAAGGATACTGACTGAAGACTAGCAGTTGTGTGCTGTGGATCTTTGCATCAATACAACAAAATAATTAAAGTATTACTTAAGATATGCTTTATTATACATACTCGATAAAAACACATTACTGGTAGAATAACTGTAGTGAAAATAAATTGAAGGCCAGAGGTACTAGATTTAAACAAATCCATACTCTAGCTGAAATAACAATTTTAGTTCAACAGCACGGAAGGGAAAACTGCCTAACAAACATTTAAAAAGTACAGTTTTGTACCTACCATAAATGTAGATGTTCGAGTGTATACACTGCTGCAGTCATTACACTAGGGTTATCCTGCCGTCAGGCGGTACCCCAGTCGGCCTGAGTTCCAAAGTCTTGGTCCGGCGTCGGTTGTTGTCACCTCCTCCCTGACGTCAGTGTGGCAGGGGTATATAAGATGCAGCCAACACCATTTTCTTCAGTTTTTCTTGCCCCAGATGTCAGGTGCCCCCAAATAGGTAGGCAATTCAAATTGCTAATAAAACATACATAATAAAAGCAAACAACTTTCAGCTACCAGCAAATACACCCCATAGGTAGTAAAGGGTAGAAGACATAGGTACGTACCAGCAAGTAAGAGGGGAAGGAGGGAGGGTAACCTGGACTGCAGCAGTGTATACACTCGAACATCTACATTTACGGTAGGTACAAAACTGTACTATGTTCATTGTGTTACACTGCTGCAGTCATTACACTTGGGTAGAATCCCAAAGCTGAGGTAGGGTGGCTGGTTCTATAAGGCATTAGGGGTGGCTATAAGGCCCTGCAGTACTGCAGTGGCGAAGCCAGCTCTGGATTTAGAGTATAGAGGCAAATGGTAATGCTTGGTGAAGGTATGCACAGAACTCCAAGTTGTTGTTTCCAAAATATCCTTGGTAGGTACTCCTCTGAGGTAGGCAGTTGAAGTGGCTGTTGCCCTAGTGGAGTGAGATCTAATGCTGCTAGGTACAGGTTTCCCATGGTGTGTATAGCAGAATCGTATAGAATGTCCTATCCACTTTGAAATAGTCTCTTTTGAAATGACTTTTCCCTGTGCTCCTGCAGCATATGCTACCAATAATTGCTCAGATTTCCTGAAAGCTTTGGTTTTGTCCAAGTAGAAGCGTAACTGCCTGTGAATGTCCAAGGAATGCAGTAGCCTCTCCCCTTTATTCTGTGGTTTTGGATAAAAAGTTGGCAAATGAATAGTTTGGTTTAGAGCCACACTGGATACCACCTTTGGCATAAGCGTAGGTTTAGTTCTTAAAGACACCCTGTCCTGCTGGAAAATGAGGAAAGGTTCCACTGCCATTAGTGCCTGTAATTCTGAAACTCTTCGTGCTGATGTTATTGCCAGGGGTAGAGCAGTTTTCCAAGAGATATATTTTAATTCTGCTGTGTTAGCTGGCTCAAAAGGAGGTAAAGTCAATTTTTCCAAAACAAAGTTGAGGTCCCAAGTTGGAGTAGGTGCTCTACGGGGCGGTCTTATGTTTTTAGCCCCTCTGAGGTACTGTCTTAGCAAAGGATTAGAGAAAATTGGTGGATCCGTGTTGTAATGGGCAGAGATGGCAGAGGCGTGGATCTTGATGGATGAGAAGGAGAGTCCTTTGTCCAGCATCTCAGTTAAATATTGTAGTATCTGAGGAATGTTTGGAACATGAGGGTCAAGGCTGTGTGCTTGGTTCCAGGCACAGAATCTCTTCCATTTATCTGAATAGGCTTTCCTGGTACTAGGCCTTCTGACCTCCAGAATGACATCCATAACAGCTTTGGAGAGTGGCATTGCCTGCTTGACTAAGGAATCTTCCATGCAGCTAGGTTTAAGGTCTTTAGCTGGCTGTGTAGTATCTGATTGTTGTGCTGAGTCAGCAGATGTGGGATTTGAGGCAAAATCCAAGGTTGTCCTTGTGCTAAGTTCTTTAACATTGGGTACCAGTGCTGGCGTGGCCAGTCTGGTGCAATCAGGATCATCTTTGGCTCTTCTTGCCTGGCTTTTATGAGTACCTTTGGCAGGAGAGAGAGTGGTGGGAAAGCGTATACTTGTAGGTTTTTCCAGCTGAATGAGAGGGCATCCACTTTCCATGCTTGTGGATGGTAACTCCTTGTGCAGAATTTCTGTAGCTGGCAGTTCATTGGGGATGCAAACAGATCTATGTCCGGGCTCCACCATTTCTGTTTTATCATTCTGAATATCTGTGGATTCAATTCCCATTCGTGGGGATCCATGATGTTTCTGCTTAAGTCGCCTGCCAGTGTGTTTTTCTCTCCTGGCAGGAATTGTGCTTGCAGAAGAACTTGATAGTTTAGAGCAGTGTTCCACAAGGTCATGGCTTGCCTGCAGAGGGGGTAGGAGTGAGTGCCCCCTTGCTTGTTTATGTACCACATAAATGTAGTGTTGTCTGTCTTTAGTAGTAGTTGTCCTGGATGCAGCAGGTCCTTGAAAGCTATAAGTGCATTTTGTATAGCTAGCCTCTCTTTTTGATGTTCTGCAGGCCACTTGCCCTGAATACAGTTGCCTGCCATGTGTGCTCCCCAGGCGTAATCAGATGCATCTGTTGTCAGTGTTTGCCTGGCTGTGGGTTGAGTAAAAGGCTGTCCCTTGTTGAGGTGACAAGCTTGAGCCCACCAGTGAAACTCCTGTTGAAGGCAAGGAATTAGTGGTATAACTGTTTCCAAACTTTGACAGTGTTGAGACCATACATTCTTTAGGTACCATTGTAGTTTCCACATATGCAGTCTGGCATATGGAATTAGGAGTATGCAAGATGCCATGTAACCCAATGCCTGCAGAATTTTTCTTGCAAGGAGTTGAGTCTTTGTTGCCATCAATTGAAAGTATTGAGTCAGTTGTCCTTACTTGTCTGGCGTGAGATAAGCCATCTGGGCCGTTGTGTTCAAGCTGGCACCTAGGAATACTATCTCTTGTGAGGGCACTAGTTTTGATTTCTTTTAGTTTACTGTGTACCCCAGGCAACTTAATAACGTTTTTACAAACACCAGATGTTTTAGAAGAATGTCCTTGCGCTCTGCCTGAATCAGGCAGTCGTCCAGGTACGGATAAATTTAAATTCCTTTCTGTCTGCAAAATGCAATTACTGGTGCCAGGCACTTTGTGAAGACCCTGGGCACAGTAGATAAGCCAAAAGGCAGTGCAGAGAATTGATAATGCATTGAACCAGCAATGAATCTGAGGTATCTTCTGCAATTTTGTCTGATAGGGACATGCAGGTATGCCTCCTTGAGGTCCAATGTCACGAGCCAAGCTTTCTTGCCCAGCAAGGGAAGAAGCTGCTGTAGTGTCAACATTCTGAATTTCGGAACATCCAGGTAAGTGTTTAGAGAAGAAAGATCCAGAATGGGCCTCCAGGCTTTGTCCTTCCTGGGAACTAGAAAGAGTCTTGAGTAAAATCCTTGTCCTTGCTCCTGTGGTGGTACCTTTTGAATAGCTCTCATATCCATGAGTGCTGTAATTTGTTTTTGAGCCTCTGCCCATTGATTTGGTGGCAGATTTGGCATTCCTTTTAACCTTGGCAGAGTGTGAAAGTGGAACCTGTAACCTTGAGATACAATGTTGAGAACTCATTTGTCTTTGGTGATCATATGCCAATTGTGATAAAAAATTGCCAGTTTTCCTCCCAAGGGGGCTGCCAAGAGAGAGTTGTTTGGTAGCTGTAGCGGGAAGTCATTGGGGCTGCTTTTTATATGGTTGGGGCCAGTCTTCCCCTTCTTTCTGGCCTGATGCAACCCACTGTCGAGGCCTGTAAGGACCTTGTGGTTGACCTCTACCTCTTGGACGTCTGTATCTGCCCTTTGAGGTCTGTCTTTAACTGGAAAGGACCAATTCTTAGTTGGCCAATTTCTGCTAAATCTAGGAGGCTGAACCTATAAGAAATCTTTCACCGTTTGCATAGATTTTGCCTTATCCTCCATTTTCTTTAATAACTCTTCTGCCTTAACTCCAAATAACACATCCTGCTGCAAAGGTGCATCCAATAATTTTGCTTTAACATGGTCTGGTAATGTATGTTCTTTTAACTAAGCATGTCTTCTAATGATAGAGCCTGCAACGGCTGCTCTACAGGAGGCCTCTAAAGAGTCAAAACCACATTGCAAAGTATGTTTTCCCACCTGTTCAGCTGCATGCAATAAATCCTGCATTTCTTTAAAAGTAGGAGGATCTGAATCTGGAAGCATTTTTTGTTTCAACTGAGACAGTAGAAATTTCTGATATTTTAGCATGTGAAACTGGCAATTTAAGGCTCTCATTGCTAAAGTTGCAGACATATATACTTTCTTTCCCCATCTGTCTAATGCTCTGGAATCTCTGTCAGAGGGAACTGGATTCTTGGCTGATGAGGTCTTAATCCCTTTGGGTCCCTGGGAAATAGTTTCAGGGTCAGCAACAGGGCTTTTGTACAGAAATTTGTGAGAGTCAGGGACTCTGTAGTATCGGTCAGGTTTAACTGGGGCTGGAGGTAAGGAATCAGGATTTAGGCTGGATTCAGTATACACATCATCCACAATATCTAACACTGGTGGAATAGCAAGGGGTCTGTGTTGAGGTAATAAAAGGAAGTTTCTGAGTCTTTTCTTGGATTCTGAGTAATCCTGGTCTTCCCAATGGAAATGCTTCCTCATGGTATGCAAGGTTTCCCCAAAGCAGTAATCTTCAGGCGGAGAGGCTGATGGAATCGACTCCTCAGCATCAGAATCCTCATAAGGGGGTAAGAAATATCCTAGGTCTGAGGATGAATCTGAAGAGATGGACACCTGGTCGGATGAGTCATAGTCTGCATCCTGTCTAGGCCTTTTATCAGGAGGGAGATGGGACCCCCTGATCAGAGTGATTAGGTCTTCGGCCATCTTGAGCATTTGTTTCTTAGGCATGGAGGACTGTGCTGGAGAATGCTGTATTTGTTTCTTTGATTTTAAAGCTGGCTTAGACTTAGTAGAGGGTTTAATGCTTAACCGAGTAGGTCTGGAAACACCCTTTGAAGCTGTGGGTAGCTCAGCTACTCCGGATCCCTCTGAAGGGTTAGTTTCGGTAGGCTGAATAACTTGTGAGTCCGAAGGCCCAGCCATCTACACGTGGGAGTCAGAGGCGGCCTGCGGTTCTACAGAAGCAGTCGTCAGGGGCTGTGAAGGCGCCTCGCTGAAAATCGGAGAACCGGCGCCTGGCCTAGAAGAGGCTTCGTCGTCAGTTTTTGGCCTCGGATGCCTATCCTTGTCTTTGCCCTTTTTATGTATTCCAGTTGTCGGTAGTTCTGACGGCATGGTATAATTGAATTTTCTACCAAAATAATGTCCGGCAAAATCAAACCGACGTTTAATAGTGCGTTTGTTAAACCTAGCACAAAACCGACAACCAGTGACATCGTGGTCTGGGCCTAGGCATGGGATACAATAAGAATGGAAATCCTTATGAGGTATTTGCTTCCCACAAGAAATACAGTTATTAACTTTTACTGACATCGGTCTGAGGCAAGAAAAAGTTTCCCCAACGGGGTACTTAGCTTTGTAGAATACTTCGGTTCTGGATTCGGAATGAAAATCTCAGGAGACGGCCGACCGGCACTTGCGAACTGCTTTTGCTTCGGGCACCGCGCGGC
Organism: Protopterus annectens; assembly: GCF_019279795.1. Lineage (NCBI taxonomy): Eukaryota > Metazoa > Chordata > Ceratodontiformes > Protopteridae > Protopterus > Protopterus annectens. Next base: position 396,879,562 of record NC_056746.1, on the reverse strand, counting down.
AAGAAAGAATGAAGAAAATAGCGTCGGCTGCATCCTAAATACCCCTGCCGCACTGACGTCAGGGAGAAGGCGACAACAACTGGCGCCGGACCAAGACTTTGGAACTCAGGCCAACTGGGGAACCACCTGACGGCAGGATAACCCTAGTGTAATGACTGCAGCAGTGTAACACGATGAACATCTTAGCATCACAAAATGATCCAAGATTGAATAAAATTAAAAATAAAATTTTGGAATATTCAAAAAAGCTACTTTTTCTAATATTTGTTTCTGTTGTCCCCACCCTCATGGCCCACACATCTACCCCTTAATTTTTTTTTTGCTAAGTTACAGCTTCCATTGGTTGCAACAGTCAAGTATGAAACAACATGATTCTATCTCTCCTCCCCTACAAAGAGCAATGCCATTGACAACCACTCAATCCCCCTACACACTCTATCCTACATCCCTTTTCCCTTGGTATCAATTTGCTACTAGAAATAGATCACTGGTGTCAAAACCAGAGAAGGTCTCTCATTAAGAAAGAGGGCAAGATGACCCATTAAGCAAACTAATTTTTGCTGGAATCAATTCAGTTAACAAGTTATGGTGAGAAATGTCCACACCTGAGTTCTTGACTACAGATATAACAGCACAGTGAATGGTAGTCTCCAAGTGGACAGGATCAGAAATTTGTTGTTCAAAGACTATTTCCCATGAGGAGGCTATACTACTAAGCCTGCTCTCCTTCGAGCAGTGGATTTGTTAAATCTTTCCTTATTACTCTATGATGTAGCTACAGGGTAGTAACTGTTATGTAACACACCCCTTTCCCAGCACTACAGTAATTTCACCCCACAGCCAAATCCATTACACAGCACTGACTAATCATATCTAATGGATAACATTCACCAATTCCTACTGAAAAGCAACAACTGCTGAAGATAAAACAAAATTACAGCTGAACACTATGTAGGCATGTCAATACAATGCAATGTTTCACTTTGCTGAAGGAGAAATTTGACCATGTGTACACAACCAAATTCAAAAATGATAGTTACTCCAACAGTTTAAAAATATTTAAAAGTAATAATTATTATAAAGATGGCTGTCTGGGTGCACATGGATGAAGTTCTGAACTGCTAAAGGGGTGGTGCTGACAGGCATCCAGAAGATCCCCCTTTAATCAGTTCTAATTTGAGCAAAAAACTCTTGCATTTCTAACACAAACACAAAACAGATTTACATTTTCTAAAATATCACCATTAAATGGTTAGCAAAAATCAATTTTCACATACCTTTCTGCTCATCTAGCCCATCTCCTCTTGTCATGAATGGCTCAGGAGCTCCTTGACTTGGACTGGCAATTAAGTACCCATTAGATGAGTTATCAGTTGTAGTCACTACCCTGACCATAGTGACTGCTGGTGCTTGCTGGACGACATGAACAGGATGACTTCCTGTGTGCTGAGAAGTCATGATAGAGGCTGGCATATAGGCTACTGGTTTAGTTATTAAACTGGACGGCTGTGGTGGAACTGCCATTATCACAGGTTGTGAACTAACTGGAGAACCTGCAAGAAAATTAAACAAAATACATATGGGATGTTCACGGACTGTTTCAAAGTAATATTACCACACAGAGGTTCAACATACTGCTCAGAACCATATCAAGTACATGTAGTGCTCATTGTAAAAATAATGCCTCATGGAAGGACATGGCTAGTCAAAATGCTAAGACTGAAGACTTTCAAGATGAGTAAGGACACATTTTTCATCTTATAGAAAGTCAATACTTAATAAACTTCTCACACAGAATTAGCCCATACCATAAAATTTATGTAAACATTTAGCAATCATATAAAAAGCAGTCAACAGTCCTACCAAAAGTAAAGCCATCTAAACTTTTTCAGATAAGAAATTTGTAAAAAAAAAAAAAAAAAAAAAATTCTGAAACCATTTACTAATGAACTGCTTAACTTTAAAGAATCACAGGACTCAAAATTGAGTGGAATTTTATAAACGATCCTTGCAAGACACTGGTAAACAAAACCAAAATGTTTAATTTTTTTTAAAAAGGATTGGTAACAGGTACCTTGGAAATTGCTAGCAATCCAAAAGCAAAAAAGAAAAAACTATATCTGATAAGTATAGAATCATTGGGGAATAGTGGCACTCCCCAGAAAAAAAAAAAACTTTCTCCCTGTAAAACACTTGCAATACCTTGTTGAAAATAAACAGTGGTAAACACAAGTTAAAACAAATCTGACAACTTTATATACTAAAGCAAAAAAAAATAATCAGAATAGACTAAAACACAATGAAATCAAACTCGGCCTAAACAGAATGAAAAAAAAAATGGACTAAATTTGATCTCGGCAACCCTAGTTCACTACCACTGCATTCATTTTAAAGTACATCAACTAAATTACATGTTCCGCATATGCAATACATTATCGGATCAATACAACACACTATCGAAGGATTTTCAAGATGAGCTGTATACCTATGAACAAGTTGAAATGACCCTTCTCAGTGTGAAAACTGAAAATGTGAAAAAGGGGCCAGTGATACTGTCAGTTGGGGTAAAATATGGGTCACTGTTTAATAATTGCACTGTCTGGATGCTGGCAAATAAGAAATTTAGAGAATCTGAGAGAAAATCAGCCAGAAAGGGGGAGAAGAAAACTCTGGCTGGGAAGAAAGCTGCTCAGTAAAAAGAAGTTCAAGTTTTAACACTAGTAGAGGAGGTGGCTCCCTATACCTTTGGAGGAAAAATAAATAAAATGCACTTAGATGTTTATAATAAATTAATCACTTAAGGAATATACCAACTCAAATAACAAAAGGCTGAAAAAATTAATTTTTAACTAGCTATTTAGGTAAACTGATAAAACTGCAAAAAAAAAAAGAAGCTGAAATGAAGGAGACTGACTGAGCATGACACTTCCCAAGAAAAGTGATAACAGAGTTAAAAGACAGTATATGGAGAAAATCTGAGATTTTCTGCCATACCAGTCGAAATTAAAGGGAATACAATGCGTTAATTTTATGAAAGTAGACATAAGAAACTAGACTGGTGTTCCACAGCAGGATTTGTTAAATGTGTGTGCAACATATGTACGCTCTAAATCTAGCAACGAGAAAGCAGCCAAGACCTAGATTAGTAAAGATGCAATCATACCAGTACCAGAAACATCTCTGAATAAAATACTTTCTTAGCAGAAGTGCAGGGACAGCTTTTACCACCTACCAAGGCAGCATGTGCATATGACAGGAGGGAAGAGAAGAGTTTGGTCTGGTGGATGATGAGGAATCCTCTGAGAAGTGGGGAGAGCCTCCCACTACTGTCTGCAACCTTGATATATCACATTGAGAACCCAGCTGTCTGAAACAATCTACTGCCACAGACAGAGAAATGGAGATCCAGATTTTCTGGGAGAATTAATGGACAACCAGGGTGGGAGAATTAATGTATAGCATTCCAAAGACATGCATCTGGAGCATTTCTCCCCGGGCTTCCACTGAAAACAGGCTCTGTGGAACCTAGTCGGACTTTCCCGGTCAACAAATGATAAATAAAATAAATAAAATAAATATAGTCAGGGTAGGAGAAAGAATCAAAGTCCCTCACATAGTCATTGTGACTTAAAGGACTGTCCCCTTCTTCTAGGGAGGTTGTTAACTTCCTTTTGGAACGTCCCTACCACTGCTTTTTAAACATTTGCTTTCCAGCATTTTACTGTTTCTATTTATTTTGATTTTTACTGAAGTTCGATGAGGGAGCGAAGAATCCCTTGTCAAATTTGGAGAAGGAAGGCTGAAAAACTGAAGAAATTCCTTGAATCAGCTTTCCTTTCTCATAATTACACTTTCTGATGAACTCTGAGGCAGAAGGTCCAAAAACTACTACTCTAATCTAAAGGAAAATTCAATATTTCATTCTTGACATCCAATGGGAGGTTCTGTGAATGCAGCCAGGCAAACCTCCTCAAATCTCAAAACAGTTTCAGTGGCAGCAGCCCTAGAAGTGGCATTTACAGAGTCACAGGCATGCTTCAAATAATGAGTAGTGACTTTGGAAACAGAAGAAACCAAATTACACAAAGCAGATTTCTCCTCACAGGAAGAAACTGATACCACAACATTGTTCATAGCTTCACAACTGGCCAGGAAAAACTGCAGCATATCAGCCTGACAATTAAGAATCCAAAAACAAGGGCTGCAGAGGCATACACTTTTTCCCCCAAACTTATCAAAAGCCTTCCCATCCTTTCCAGGAGGAGTGGGATTAGTAATAGAAGATGCTGAGACAGCCCTGGCATTAGTATATAAAAACTTAAAAGACTGAGGAACTTTACATAATCTATCTGCTTTTTAGGGGACAGTAGTCAACTGTGAAGAAAACTGTATCACAAAAATTCCATCCAAAGTGGAAAGAACTGGAGGAATAGGTGTGATGGTTCTGGAAACTCCAGTTGTAACAAATCATACTATTTTCTGAGGAACGGAGAAGCATCACTGTTTTTTACCACTGAAAAAATGAGCAATCCTGGAAATAGTCTCTGACAAATATAATGCTTCACGGGGACCATAAGATATCACACTCTCAGAATCTGAATTAGATATCTGTCAAGAAACCCAACATCTGACCCTTCATATTCCCCAAGACGTTCAATATCTTGAATCTCTTTAGGGAAGGAGGAATCCCTTTTGCTCTTTCCAGGAAAACACTTAGAAAGCAAGATCAAGAACCTCCACTAAACCCTGAGCTAAGCCCAATAGATTACTTCAGTCCACAGTAACTGAAACAGGAGAAGACATATATTTAGTTCTTTGTTTCTTTTTGACAGTAATTTCTGAAGAAACAGACTCAGAATTGTCAGGAGCAATCTCCCTGGGTATGGGCACAGTTTTCTGGCTAAGCAGGGACACTTTGCCTGCCCCTTCTGCCAGGACCAACAAAAGTGGCTCTGCCCTCTAAAGGTACACATACAACCTCAGAGAGCATGTTTAACCCTTGGTACATGGTGGCTGTAGGGACTATACCGAAGGGATCCAAGGAAAAACCTATTGGGTTGTTATACAGCTGGCATTTATCGTAAGGAGATATACTCCAACACCATGCTGCACTTTATTAGTTCTCACCCCCTTCACCAGAAGAAATCTGTGGTGAAGGGGCAACTAGTTCGTGCAGCAAGGATGACCACTATGGAAACCCTCTTTAAGGAGGAATGTGAGGTTTTGAAACATATGTTCTTGAATAGAGGGATCCCCTACGAATTTGGTAGGAAAATCATTTTAGCGGTAAAGGAAAAAAGGGGTGTACAAACCCATTTTGGGTTTACCAGAAGTGCTAGATGAACCTGACAGTGTTTTAGCAATGATTTTTCCTTATTGGATGGGGGTGTGGGTGACTTTACTGGTTCAAAAAATTATGCCTCTAATTTTGTTATTCAATTTGCTTGTGATGCTTATGAAATAAGGAATATTTTTGTCAAAAACTGGAGGATTTTCTCAACAGGGGAAGAGTTTGTTGATAAACTAGGTGCCAATCAATTGGTTATATTTGAGAGGTACGAATTTGAAATCCTTGGTGGAACTACCTAAACAAATTAGTACGCATACACCTAGTATGTACAAATGTGAGTCTTGTAACTTCTGTAGACACATGGCCTCTGGGTGTACCTTTTCTGCTCGGGGTAAAACCTTTAAGATAAACGGGAAATTTAATTGTAACTCCAGGTCTGTGATTTATCTTGCCCAATGTCAGTTATGTCCATCCTTTTATGTCGGTGAAACTGACAGAAAGTTAAAAGAAAGGGTTTATGAACTTGTTTATAGTATTATTAAGGTTAGGAATGAAAATGCACTGGCAAGGCATGTTAGTTGTAACCTGGGGCATTCTTTTATTTTTCAAGGTCATTGATCAGATCAGGACAGACATAAGAGGTGGTGCTTTTAGTTTACTTTTGGAGAAATGTGAAGTACTTTGGCAACTGCACTTGGATTCTGGTAAAAAAAACAAGCATGAATGAAGTCATATCTATTTTCTGTATACTGAAATTGAAGAGTCTTATTAGATAGAGTAACCTGTGTTGAGTAATGTTACTTAGGTTTTATACTAAGTTTTTTAGCAACACTGATGGTTTTTCAAGTCAATTTTACTGTTTTGTTCAACTTGTAACCCTTTTTAAAAAAATGGATTTGAGAATGTTTTTGTGTTTATGTACATCTTTTTGTAAATTAACTATCTTTTTGTAAATTAACTAGTATGAGGGTGGTCATTGTAGTCTCATTTTAACTTGTAATGGTTTTTAACTCATTCCCTCCAGTACAACTCTTTTGAGTGTGTACCTTTAACTCCTAGTGGGTGTTGCCTCAGCCTTTAAAAATTAAATTATCACTTTAAAATTCTAGCAAATACTCATTGACAGTGGTCAGATATCAATACAATTGTGTTTGCCATCATGTATACTTCAAGATAAAATATTCAGATACCTTGTATGTAGCATGATTTTGGAATTATTAATGCAATTTGAACAAGTAATATTTGTCGCCTAGAGGAGCAGTAGGCGGTAACTGCATATGCACCTGGAGGCGTCACTCAAATTGAACAGTGGGTCTGACTGCTCAAACTGTTTGTGGGGAGGAGTTGTACTGCAGTTTAAACTTGGTGCCTGTAGTTTGTATTTTGTCTGAAGAAGTCCGGTGATTTTACCGGACGAAAAGCGCTTCACTTTATTGTTTTAGATTTGTCCTTAGAGCTCAATTAAAACTTTTTTTGTGTCTCAATACCTCTGGAGTGTTTTCACCGTTCTTCAGTTATTCAATAAGACGGGAATCAAAATGTTAAAACTTCTAGTCACTGATTATTCTAAAAAAAACTAAAACACTTGAGAAACTTGTTGAAGAAGGTAGCTGGAATTTTCATGAAAGTGGCATTCAAATGGTATAAAATCTTAGGCAGTATGTTCATTTTGACAATTGAAGCTTTTCAAAAGGTAGATAGTTTAAGCTTTTCACATTTGCTAATGTTACCAACTATACTGGACCAAGTTTTAACTATGTTGTTATTGAACAAATCCAATTGTGTATGGCTAAAGATTATACCTAAATATTTTAGAATATATTGCACTTTAACATTAGTCTCCGGAAAGTAAAATTCCTTATGTTCCAGGGGGTTAAATTGGATATATAACTGACTTCTTGGGATTAATTTCCTAATTTGATACTAAGGAAAACTTATCTATGGACAATAAGATTTTATTTAAATCAGTATTGGGATACTGAAAGTAGATATTGTGATTGTGTGCAAAAGCTGTGTATTTTATTTGGGTTTTAGATACTGAAATTAGGTGATGGTATGTTCTCTGAGTGATTAGTAGTAATAATGCTTCTAAAGAGAAATTAAACAGGTTTGGTGATAGTGGGCATCCCTGTCTGGTGCCATTAATGATGTGTATGGGGTTAGATGTTTTCTTATTAATATAAAGAGTTGTAGTTGCTTTACTATATAATGTTTTGAACATTTTTATGTATACGTTTGGGAATCCAAATTGAAAAAGTACAAATAGGAGGAATTTTTGATTGACTTTGTCAAAGGCTTTTGTTGCATCCACTGATAAAGCATATTTAGGGGATTTGTCCTTGGTGCATACGTAGGATAAGACATCAGTGGTTTGTGTGCTGTACACCAAGCTTGTCTGTCTCATAAAGCCTAGCTGTTCAGGTGCAATAACTGAATAACTGCAGCTACTTTCTGTATCCTGTGCGCTAAAATTGTTGAAAATATCTTTAAATCTATATTTATCAGAGCTATGGGTCTGTAGTTGTTCGGATTTGTGAAGTCTATATTTGGTTTTGGAATTGTTCAAATAAAGGTCTGATACCCCAGCTTTTATTATATAGTTGTATAATTTTAAGAGTACTGGTGTTAATTGTTGCTTAAAATGTTTATAGAATTCTGCCATGTACCTATCAGGGCCAGGAGCTTTCCCAGGTTTTAACTTCTCAATAGCCTTATGTAATTCCTCTTCTGATAATGTACTTTTGTGATTATTAGATTGAGAGTCATTGAACTGAGAGAATTCTAAGTTATCCACAAAGATTTGGAAAAGGTTGTCATTTGATCATGTGGACTGTAGATGGTTTGGATTATTTCTTCAAAAGCCCCTATTATTTCATTATCTGAGTTACAAATTTTGTCGTTACATTTTATTTCTTGTATTTTACATGTGGAGTTCCTTACATTGATAAGTCTCGCTAGCATTTTGGAAGGGGTCTGAGCCTACTCCGCATATTTGTATAGCACTCCTAGTTCTGTAAATATATATTGGTGCGTTATTATCTCATGTAATTGTTTTTGTCGACTTGCCATTTTTTTTCTCAAGAGTAGAAGTGTGATTTCTTTGTAGTTCTAGTTCGATTTGTCTTGGCTTACATTCTGTGTTGCTTATATTTTCCCTATTTTGCTTTTTGTAAAATGATGCTTTTTGGATGAGGGTACTCCTACCTGTGGCTTTAAAGGCTACCCATTGAATATCCAGAGCAGTATCATTGTTTGCAAGGTTTTCATTTAATTGAATAAGAGAGTTTATAATCTCATGTTATACTTCTTTAATTTTCAACAGGTTTGAGTTTACAGTCCAGTTTGAGGTATTGTGGGTAGTAAATCCAGTTTTATTTTGTGTTATTGTTAATTTTATTTTTAAGTGATCTGATATTGATCTAGGTTCTGTGTTATACTGTATTTCATAAACAGCAAAGCTTTGAGAAATTAGAAATATGTCAGTTCTAGACCAGGTCTTGTGGTATGGGGAGAAATATGTGTATCTGCTACTTAGACTGTCTGTGTTAAGTTCAAAGGGATCAATTAGGTTGAAATCTTCAATTAGTTCTGATAGACATTTGTGGCTTGAGGCGATTGAGTATTATTTTTATTTGATCTATCCTTGGATGGATTTATTGTTATGTTCCAATCTCCGCCAATTATAATCAGATGGTCTGGGTGCTTTAGTAATAAGTTATATATTTCAATTAAAAAATCAAGCTGATAGTTGCAAGGACCATAGACATTACAAAGTAATAAAGGTTTTTTGTAAGTTAGATGCAAACGTGAAATAGCACCATCTACCTTTTGTATCAATATTATGTTTAATGATGTTCCCTTTAAAAGATGCTTAACTATTATTGCTGTCCCTCTTGATGAGGTTCTGTCCCCAGCTGCTATTACTTCCTGAATCCACTTATTGTTTTTTTCTGTACCAATGTCCCATTGTTCCATAGTCATATGAGTTTCCTGCAAAAAGGTTATAACTGACTTCGATTTGTATATAAGGTGCGTAACTAGCCTTTTCTTTTTAATGTCTTGTAAGCCATTTATATTCCATGAAGCTATGTTAATCATCTTAAGTGATTATTAATTTGAACAGTCCTGTAGCTGAATTAACTGCATGCGCTATGAGGGGAGTAATTGGCAAAGCACTGTGAGTAAGTGGTTGATGTGTATTGAGAAAATAATAGCATGGGAAAAGGAGGTGACATAACACTCTTTCAGAAATTCCCTAGTGCCTAACCACTTACCACTGTCCTCTGAAAGAAGAGTTAATCCAATAAACAAGTAATATATACATCATCCTAGAATTGAAACAACTAAAAATATATACAGTTTTAACTATCATACAGTAATTATTATGCATTCCAAAGAACATCACAACACTGCTAGGGTAAACACCACCCAGCCAGCAACTAAGTTATGAATAATATAGATGTTATTTACCCAATTAGGCATTAGGGATAACTTGTGGCTTGTAACTGTCATATTTAAATATAATGTGTAACTTTGTAAATGGTTCCATGTGGCTAGCTATGTTCTTTTATCTCAAACCTTCTATTGAGTACTATATAGTTCAGGAATTAAAACATGTCTTGGTAAAACAATGGACTCTATTACTATAAAGTGTATTATGCAATATGGCATGACCATATGTTATGTTCTATCATTCTTGTGATCCGCCTATACAAGCAGAAAATATATGACTCCACTATATGCTTCATATTAAAATGCATCCAGTACACTTATTATTACGTGACTTTCTCTAGTACTCCGACTGCTACTAGTCAAAAAAAAAAAAAACACTTCTTAACACTGCAGTGATGGTGTCTTCTACTTATGCACACCAGCCCGAATATAAACCCATTCTATTCTGCCCTCAAGTACAGAATTTAAACTAGCCGTTCCACTTATAGAGACAATAAGTGCATGTGTGTGTGTATGTGTAATTTAAACTAGTGGTTCCGTTTGTTTTTGTATGGAAGAGAAAGTGTGTGTGTGTGTGTGTGTGTGTGTGTGTGTGTGTGTGTGTGTGTGTGTGTGTAATTTAAACTAACCATTCTGTTCATATGAAACATAATGTGTGTGTAATGCTGTATGAGAGAGAAGGTGTGTGTACGTGTGTTGCTGTGCGACAGCAGGGAGAAGGTAGGTGTGTGCAAGTGTTTGTGAGACAGAACATAGAAAAGGTATGTGTGTGTGTGTGTGTATTTAGCCTAATTTCTAGGATAAAAAGAGCAATATTTAAAATCTGTCCCTAATTTTTGGGCCATTGTATCCACATTATTGTCGGCTTTGTCTAGACTTCTTGCACTTAAGAGGTTGAGAGGTACGTAATTCCCAAGTTGCCGATTATTTGGTACATTTTAAGGGGGGATTGGGGTTCTGCATTCCCAAGTGTGTCATCCTTTGTATAAGATGCCTAGTAAGTATAAACTTGTTGGTTTCTTAGTCTTCCCTATTGCAATATTACCAGCTTACCAATTTTTCTTTAATGTAACGTAGGCAATTAATTCTTCAAGGGCAGCAGGCACTGAATTTGTAGATGAAACACTGAAATGTAAAGTTGTTTGCCAGTAGTAGCCTCTTCATTAGTTACAAATCTCTTTAATGTGGAATTATTTGGATGAATTTTACTTCTGCAGAGATTGTGCTTATTGACTGATACTGGTGGATTGTAATGACAGAAGTATGAGTGGCCTTTTATGGTTAAAATATTCTGAAATGCAGTTTTGTCATTACTGGGTCATAATATTTGCGTTTCATTGCTTACTGGAAAAGTTTTCAAACCTACAAATTTAAAACACGCTCTAACAAGTGGTGTTGCTGTTATACAAGGAATATAATTCAATACAATCAGGAAGCGAATCAAAGAACATATACAAGTATGCATGGCCCTAAAGATGTGCGCAAGGAGCTTTATGGTTTGAAAATAGCCCAAAGGTAAACTTAATTCTCCACTAGCCAGATGCATTTTATTTGAATGTGGGTTTTAATGCTGTTTCAATGAATGTGAGTTTTAATGGCAGAGAAGTTCACTGCTCATGCTAAGTCTGTTTTCATTGTGAAACTGTACTGTTTGTTTAACAAATGGCAATAAGCGTTTGTGCATTTCGATATCTGTAATCATTGTAGAAGTAAATCAGAAAACAGTATGCACACTGACAGGTTTGAACAGTGTTCCTGGTAATTGGGGAGAAATAACCAAGTAATGGAACACTAGTATGGCTGGGGAGGGGGCTTCTGCAGGAAGGGCTGCTTTCGGATAGCCCCAATCTGTTACCCTGCCTACGGCCCCATTTGACCATGATCCAGCTCTGCTAATAATTAAAGTATGTGAATAGTTTACATGATGCCTTTAAATCCTGGAAAAACACTCCACGGTGGCAGTATCTTTTCCTTTAAGGTGGATCATGCGTGCTTCACAAGCACTCGTGCCAACATGAGTAGTGGGTTGCAAAAATTACTGTTTTTGAAAGTGGGTCTCAGCCCATAAAAGTTTGGGAACCACTGTAAATAGCCACAAAAGTAAAGTTTTGTACCTAACATAAATGTAGATGTTCGAGTGTATACACTGCTGCAGTCATTACACTTGGGTTATCCTGCCGTCAGGCGGTTCCCCAGTCGGCCTGAGTTCCAAAGTCTTGGTCCGACGCCATTTTCTTCAGTTTTTCTTGCCCCAGATGTCAGGTGCCCCCAAATAGGTAGGCAATTCAAATTACTAATAAAACATACATAAGAAAAGCAAACAACAACTTTCAGCTACCAGCAAATACTCCCCATAGGTAGTAAAGGGTAGAAGACATAGGTACGTACCAGCAAGTAAGAGGGGAAGGAGGGAGGGTAACCTGGACTGCAGCAGTGTATACACTCGAACATCTACATTTATGGTAGGTACAAAACTGTACTATGTTCATCGTGTTACACTGCTGCAGTCATTACACTTGGGTAGAATCCCAAAGCTGAGTTTGGGTAGCTGGTTCTATAAGGCATTAGGGGTGGCTATAAGGCCCTGCAGTATTGCAGTGGCGAAGCCAGCTCTGAATTTAGAGTATAGAGGCAGATGGTAATGCTTGGTGAAGGTATGTACAGAACTCCAAGCTGCTGCTTCCAAAATATCCTTGGTAGGTACTCCTCTGAGGTAGGCAGTTGAAGTGGCTGTTGCCCTAGTGGAGTGAGATCTAATGCTGCTAGGTACAGGTTTCCCATGGTGTGTATAGCAGAAACGTATACAATGTCCTATCCATTTTGAAACAGTCTGTTTTGAAATGGCTTTTCCCTGTGCTCCTGCAGCATATGCTACCAATAATTGCTCAGATTTCCTGAAAGCTTTGGTTTTGTCCAAGTAGAAGCGTAACTGCCTGTGAATGTCCAAGGAATGCAGTAGTCTCTCCCCTTTATTCTGTGGTTTTGGATAAAAAGTTGGCAAATGAATAGTTTCATTTAGAGCCACACTGGATACCACCTTTGGCATAAATGTAGGGTTAATTCGTAAAGACACCCTGTCCTGGTAGAAAATGAGGAAAGGTTCCACTGCCATTAGTGCCTGTAATTCTGAAACTCTTCGTGCTGATGTTATTGCAAGGAGCAGAGCAATTTTCCAAGAGATATATTTTAATTCTGCTGTGTTAGCTGGCTCAAAAGGAGGTAAAGTCAATTTTTCCAAAACAAAGTTGAGGTCCCAAGTTGGAGTAGGTGCTCTGCAGGGCGGTCTTATGTTTTTAGCCCCTCTGAGGTACTGTCTTAGCAAAGGATTACAGAAAACTGGTGGATCCATGTTGCAATGAGCAGAGATGACAGAGGCGTGGATCTTGATGGATGAGAAGGAGAATCCTTTGTCCAGCATCTCAGTTAAATATTGTAGTATCTGAGGAATGTTTGGAACATGAGGGTCAAGGCTGTGTGCTTGGTTCCAGGCACAGAATCTCTTCCATTTATCTGAATAGGCTTTCCTGGTACTAGACCTTCTGGCCTCCAGAATGACATCTATAACAGCTTTGGAGAGTGGCATTGCCTGCTTGACTAAGGAATCTTCCATGCAGCTAGGTTTAAGGTCTTTAGCTGGCTGTGTAGGATCTGATTGTTGTGCTGAGTCAGCAGACGTCGGATTTGAGGCAAAATCCAGGGTGGTCCTTGTGCTAAGTTCTTTAAGACTGGGTACCAGTGCTGGCGTGGCCAGTCTGGTGCAATCAGGATAATCTTTGGCTCTTCTTGCCTGGCTTTTATGAGTACCTTTGGCAGGAGAGGTAGTGGTGGGAAAGCGTATACTTGTAGTTTTTTCCAGCTGAATGAGAGAGCATCCACTTTCCATGCTTGTGGATGGTAACTCCTTGTGCAGAATTCCTGTAGCTCACAGTTCATTGGGGATGCAAACTGATCTATGTCCGGGCTCCACCATTTCTGTGTTATCATTCTGAACATATGTGGATTCAATTCCCATTCGTGGGGATCCATGATGTTTCTGCTTAAATCGCCTGCCAGTGTGTTTTTCTCTCCTGGGAGGAATTGTGCTTGCAGATGAACTTGACAGTTTAGACCTGTGTTCCATAAGGTCATGGCTTACCTGCAGAGGGGGTAGGAGTGAGTGTCCCCTTGCTTGTTTATGTACCACGTAACTGTAGTGTTGTCTGTCTTTAGTAGTAGTTGTCCTGGATGCAGCAGGTCCTTGAAAGCTATAAGTGCATTTTGTACAGCTAGCATCTCTTTTTGATTAATGTGAAGATGCCTTTGTTCTGTGGGCCACTTGCCCTGAATACAGTTGCCTGCCATGTGTGCTCCCCAGGCGTAATCCGATGCATCTGTTGTAAGTGTTTGCCTGACTGTGGTTGAGTAAAAGGCTGTCCGTAGTTGAGGTGACAAGCTTGAGCCCACCACTGAAACTCCTGTTGAAGGCAAGGAATTAGTGGTATAACTGTTTCCAAACTTTGACAGTGTTGAGGCCATACATTCTTGAAGTACCATTGTAGTTTCCTCATATGCAGTCTGGCATATGGAATTAGTAGTATGCAAGATGCCATGTAACCAAAGGCCTGCAGAATTTTTCTTACAGGGAGTGGAGTCTTTGTTGCCATCAATTGAAAGTATTGAGTCAGTTGTCCTTGCTTGTCTGGCGTGAGATAAGCCATCTGGGCCGTTGTGTTCAAGCTGGCACCCAGGAATATTATGTCTTGTGAGGGCACTAGTTTTGATTTCTTTTTGTTTACTGTGTACCCCAGGAAACTTAATAACTTTTTTACAAATGCCAGATGCTTTAGAAGAATGTCCTTGCTCTCTGCTTGAATCAGGCAGTCATCCAGGGACGGATAAATTTGAATTCCTTTCTGTCTGCAAAATGCAATTACTTGTGCCAGGCACTTTGTGAAGACCCTGGGCGCAGTAGATAAGCCAAAGGGCAGTGCAGAGAATTGATAATGCATTGAGCCAGCTATGAATCTGAGGTATCTTCTGCAGTTTTGTCTGATAAGGACATGCAGGTATGCCTCCTTGAGGTCCAATGTCACGAGCCAAGCTTTCTTGCCCAGCAAGGGAAGAAGCTGCTGCAGTGTCAACATTGTGAATTTTCGGAACATCCAGGTAAGTGTTTAGAGAAGAAAGATCCAGAATGGGCCTCCAGGCTTTGTCCTTCCTGGGAACCAGAAAGAGTTTTGAGTAAAATCCTTGTCCTTGCTCCTGTGGTGGTACCTTTTGAATAGCTCTCATATCCATGAGTGCTGTAATTTGTTTTTGAGCCTCTGCCCATTGATTTGGTGGCAGATTTGGCATTCCTTTTAACCTTGGCAGTGTGTGAAAGTGGAACCTGTAACCTTGAGATACAATGTTGAGAACCCATTTGTCTTTGGTGATCATATGCCAATTGTGATAGAAAAGTGCCAGTTTTCCCCCCAAGGGGGCTTTCAAGCGAGAGTTTTTTGGCAGTTGTAGTGAGAAGTCATTGGGGCTGCTTTTTATATGGTTGGGGCCTGTCTTCCCCTTCTTTCTGGCCTGATACAACCCATTGCCGAGGCCTGTAAGGACCTTGTGGTTGACCTCTACATCCTGGATGTCTGTATCTGCCCCTTTGAGGTCTGTCTGTAACTGGAAAGGACCAATTCTTAGTTGGCCAATTTCTGCTAAATCTAGGAGGCTGAACCTGTAAGAAATCCTTCACCGTTTGCACAGATTTTGCCTTATCCTCCATTTTCATTAATACCTCTTCTGACTTAACTCCAAACAACACATTATGCTGCAAAAGTGCATCCAATAATTTTGCTATAACATGATCTGGTAACGTATGTTCTTTTAACCAAGTATGTCTTCTAATGACAGAGTCTGTAACGGCTGCTCTACAGCAGACCTCTAAAGAGTCAAAACCACATTGCAAAGTATGTTTTCCTACGTGTTCATCTGCATGCAATAAATCCTGCATTTCTTTAAAAGTAGGAGGATCTGAATCTGGAAGCATATTTTGTTTCAACTGAGACAGTAGAAATTGCTGATATTTTAGCATGTGAAACTGGCAATTTAAGGCTCTCATTGCTAAAGTTGCAGACGTATATACTTTCTTTCCCCATCTGTCTAATGCTCTGGAATCTCTGTCAGAGGGAACTGGATTCTTGGCTGATGAGGCATTAACCCCTTTGGGTCCCTGGGAAATAGTTTCAGGGTCAGCAGCAGGGCTTTTGTACAGAAATTTGTGTGAGTCAGGGACTCTGTAGTATCTGTCAGGTTTAACTGGGGCTGGAGGTAAGGAATCAGGATTTAGGCTGGATTCAGTATACGCATCATCCACAATATCTAACACTGGCGGAATAGCAAGGAGTCTGTGTTGAGGTAATAAAAGGAAGTCTCTGAGCCTTTTCTTGGATTCTGAGTAATCCTGGCCTTCCCAATGGAAATGCTCCCTCATGGTATGCAAGGTTTCCAAAAAGGAGTAGTCCTCAGGCGGAGAGGCTGATGGAACTGACTTCTCAGCATCAGAATCCTCATAAGGGGGTAAAGAATATCCTAGGTCTGAGGATGAATCTGAAGAGATGGACCCCTGGTCGGATGAGTCATAGTCTGCATCCTGTCTAGGCCTTTTATCAGGAGGGGATGGGACCCCCTGATCAGAGTGATTAGGTCTTCGGCCATTTTGAGCATTTGTTTCTTAGGCATGGAGGCCTGTGCAGGAGAATGCTGTATTTATTTCTTTGATTTTAAAGCTGGTTTAGACTTAGCAGAGGGTTTAATGCTTAACTGAGTAGGTCTGAAAATACCCTCTGAAGCTGCGGGCAGCTCGGCTACTCCGGATCCCTCTGAAGGGTTAGTTTCGGTAGGCTGAATAACTTGTGCGTCCGAAGGCCCAGCCATCTCCATGTGGGAGTCAGAGGCGGCCTGTGGTTCTACAGAAGTGGTCGTCAGGGGCTGCAAAGGCGTCTCGCTGAAAACCGGAGAACCGGCGACAGGCCTAGAAGAGGCTTCGTCAGTTTTGGGCCTCGAATGCCTATCCTTGTCTTTGCGCTTTTTGTGTATTCCGGTCGTCGGCAGTTCTGACGGCATGGTATAATTGAATTTTCTACCAAAATAATGTTGGGCAAAATCAAACTGACATTTAATAGTGCGTTTGTTAAACCTAGCACAAAACCGACAACCAGTGACGCCGTGGTCTGGGCCTAGCCATGGGATACAATAAGAATGGAAATCCTTATGAGGTATTTGCTTCCCACAAGAAATACAGTTATTAACTTTTACTGACATCGGTCTGAGGCAAGAAAAAGTTTCCCCAATGGGGTACTTAACTTTGTAGAAGACTTCGGTAACGGATTCGGAATGAAAATCTCAGGAGACGGCCGACCGGCACTTGCGAACTGCTTTTGCTTCGGGCACTGCGCGGCAAGAAAGACTGAAGAAAATGGCATCGGCTGCATCTTATATACCCCTGCCGCACTGACGTCAGGGAGGAGGCGACAGCAACCGACACCAGACCAAGACTTTGGAACTCAGGCCGACTGTGTAACTGCCTGACAGCAGGATAACCCAAGTGTAATGACTGCAGCAGTGTAACATGATGAACATCAAGCATGCAGCTGCCCACTACATGTAGCCATGGTAGTAAGAAAATCATTCTGTGTTGCCCAACTTATAAGTAAGGGTATGGAATCCAAGTCTAAACAAGTTATAGTACCACTTTACTCAGACTTGTCATTGAGTACAGTGCCACATTCGACATGCAACTTACCAGGCATATGCAACAGTTGGAACAACCACATAGGTTTCTCACCGAGAGAGTCCAGGGTTTTAACACATTGTCCTACACAGATCGCCTTAAAGTCCAGTCTCTATACTCAGCCTCCTATAGGTTAAAGAAAGGAAGTCTATGCCTAGCATTTAAGACATTCTCAGATCTAGCCCTAATGGACCTTTTGCACATCCACAAAATGAATAGTACCAAAAACACTAGGATCCAAGGATTTAAACTTTGCTTGTGACATAAATAGAACATGCTGGCAAGATAGATATATGTCTGAAAGGTGCCCCACGCTCTGGAATATGCTCCCCATCCATGTGAAGGAGAGTCTGTCCCTGGCTGTATTCAATGTAACCTTAACTATTGGATGCGAAATTGAAAAGTCACTCCTGGTCTGGCTCCCATGCTTCTGATAGAGGCCGACAGTAAATATTCCTTAACTAACATGCCCCCAACACACACACACACACACACACACACACGCACACTAAACCTTTAGCAATCTCCTAGCTAAAATAACCCTCCAAATAGATGCCTTTGTTTCATGGGGACAGAATTGGGTTGAGTTGCACGGCAAGGCTTGTAAAGACCTGGTGGTCATTAGAGTAGTATATACCTATGAACTAAACATCTTTGTATTATTTTGCTTACTAAGAATTTGCAGACCCCTTATCTGTGCTTTTCCTTATTAGGCACAAATTCTGATATTTCAGTTTGGAACTTAATAATCTTAAAGCATCAAACACTACAAAACAGAAACTAATAACCAAGAAAAAAACTGTGGTAAACCCAGATTAACATACAAATTACCGATAAATCAGCCCCCAAATTTATTAAGAAGTTGAAAGCTTTCATCAACAAAGTAAATCCATTTGGACTTGCATCAGAACTACATAGGCAAGTCCCACCCCCTCAAATTTAAATACCCTCAAGTCAATGAATTAGCATAAATTAACAGAGAGATTAACTCGGTTATCAGCATTTTAAAGTTTTAAAGAACCAGTCTATATAGTAAAAATGTTCACAAAAATCAATAATCCGACTTCAGACCAGTGACAAGTGGAGTACCACAGGGTTCAGTCCTGGGTCCTCTCCAGGGTTCAGTCCTCTCCTGTTTGGTGTCTACTTTTCTGAAGCATAGGCTAACACAGAAGGTATTTGGCTAACGAAGTTTGCAGATGACTGCAAACTAGGAGCCATAATCGAAACTCCTAACGATGTGGACATCCTACAAAAGTGCTCACTGAGACAGAAGCCTGGTGTCAAAGCCATGGCCTCAAGCTCAGTGCCAAAAAGTGCACCGTCATCCCCTTTGGTAAAAACTCTGTACCCACGAGATACCACATAGGTGGTAGTCTACTTAACACCGAAAGTGTGATAAGAGACCTTGGGACACAGGTGGACAGTAGTCTCTCTTTTGATAATCACATCGGCACAGTAGTCAGGAAATCCTTCTACGTGGCACACCTCATCACAAAAGGTTTCTCATCCAGGAAAAAAGAGGTCATTATTCCCCTCTACTCATCACTCATTAGACCTATTATAGAGTACAATGCCCCTTTTGGTATTTATCTCACAAGACATCTACAACAACTGGAAAGGCCACAGAAATACCTCACAAGGAGGATTACCGGCCTCAAACAGATACCCTACACAGACCGTCTCAAAAAACTCCAGCTTTACTCCATCGCATATCGCCTACTCAGAGGCAACCTCTGCCTAACATACAAAGCTATGTCAGATCCAGAGCTGTTAGACATGCTCCACTTAAAGAAACCCCAATACCTCCAAGCTACATGCTCTAGGGATTTAACCTTGTCACCACAATAAACAGAACATGCTGGAGGGATAGATTCCTATCCCAGAGACTTCCCATACTCTGAAACAAACTACCTATCTATAACAAACAAAGCTCCTCATTAGCACTCTTCAAGAAAAATCTTGATGATTGGATGGAAAATAGGAAATTCACCCCAGGATCATCTCTGTGGCTCTGCTCGACAGGGGCACAGGAAAGTAATTTTCTTGGGTGGCGAAAGCCAGGGTACCTTTTTGGCTAGGCTTATATAGGCCCTAGGGCCAATAGCCTAGTACCTACCTATGAACCTAAGAGATTGCTTGTCTTTTTTTCTTTTAAAACAAGTTTATTGTTTTTAACATATACAATAAATATCATAACAATTTTATACAAGTAATTAAAATAGAAATGGTTATAACATTCAATAAAATAACCAAAGTATTTACAAAGACACCCACTACAATCAAATCAATTAATTAAACTAAAATACCATGCTATTGAAGTTAAGATTTTTTTAACAAATTTTGTAAATTATCCCATATAATATAGTAAGATGTTTTTCTAGTAGTTCTTGATTTTATAGTCATCAATTCCATATGGCACACTACAGTCATAACATTTTTAAATTCATTAAACGAAGGAGGTGCATCTGAAATCCAATTTCTGGTTATTATTTTTCTAGCCACTGCTAGAATAGACCATAACAAGGGAAGCTTAACCTTTTTAACACTTTGAGGTACAGGAGTGTTGAATAATATAAGAGATTTAGAAATAATGAAATTATCTGTAAAAAGAGCCTGCAAAAAATCATTAATTGACTTCCAATATTCATTCAATTTTATACAGTCATAAAACATATGTGCCCAATCAGCATTAATTTCTACATTACATCTTTTACATAGATTGTCTTTATTATTTATTTTATTCATCATCAAAGGTGTATAAAAGGATCTATGTAAAATTTTCCAAGTAAAAAGTCTCCAGATAATGGAAGAAGTAGTTTTATAGGCAGATTCCAATACATATTGTTTATCTTGTTGATTTGGTAACTCACCATTAATGGAAGTAAAATAATTCCAATATGTATCTACATTGTAATAAGTTTCTTCTCTAATAATTTTATGTATGTATGAAAGCTTACCTTTATCAGAAACTTTATGTTGTAAATTTAATATCAAGTAATCAATCAGTGTTGGAATAGATTCTTTAACTGTTATAGATATTAAATCAATTTTATTAATGAGATGTTGTCTAAAGGTCTGAACTTCTAACCAACAAGTTTCTCTCAGATCAAATTCTTGTTTTAAGAAGTCTAAACTTTTAACTTTATTATCAGATAGCAACTGATACCAGTACTTTAGATCATTTTCTGTGACTAAATGAGTTCTTTCAGAAGTGGATGACAAAAGCATACCTCGTGTATACATTATAGGGAATATAATAAAGTTACATTCCTTACACTTAGGATGCATGAATATAAAATTACGATAACTAATAATAATGTTTAATGGATAACTAACTATATATTTTGGTGTAATAGGTGAAGTACAGAATTATTTTAGTAACCATAGCATGGAGTTATTTACAATCATATTTTTATGTGTTAAAGAGACTTTCATGAAGTGAATACTAATTAATTCCCAATAATATTTCCATTTTGCCACATATGACTGATCTATTAACAAAGTAATAACTTTTATAATAGAAGAGATAGTATATAAGTTAAAGTCTGGAAAAGAAATGCCCCCTTGAGACCAGCTATTAGTATGTTTCTTTAATGCAATCCTAGGTCTATTAGGTGCCCATAGGAAATTTAACATTAGTGTATTCAATTTCTTGATAATTATTTTTGTAGATGGGAGTATTATTGATTGTATTAAGTATAATATCTTGGGGAATATTATCATTTTAATAATTGTAAGTCTCTCTTCCATAGTAAAAAACATATTATTCCAGGTATTGAAAAGATTTTGTATATTAAGAAGACAGGCATTATAATTATTATGTATAATAGATTTGATATCTTTAGTTAATATTATACCTAGATAAGTTATCTGACCTGAATTGGGTATATATTTACTAAAATCACTAAAGAGAACATTTTTTTGTGTATATACAGGTAGTACTTTAGTTTTTTCTTCACTGAATATTAAACCAGAAATATTTTTTAAATTCATCATTTTATCAAATAGGGACTGCATAGAAGAATTAGATCCTGCTGATGTAATTAGAACATCATCTGCAAAAAGTTGAATTTTAGATGTTGTATTTTCATCTATTTCAAATCCCTCTATATCAGTACTGTTTCTGATCAGATTAGCCCAAGGCTCCATTATTAAAGTAAATAATAGTGGAGAGAGTGGACACCCTTGTTTTGTACCTTTTAAAATGGGTATTTTTGTGAGACATATGTTCCTATCTTAATGTAAGCCAATGCTCCTTTATATAGATGTTCAATTAGATTTACAAATGCATCTGAGAAGTTTGTGCACTTCAGTAAGGTAAACAAGTAGTCCCAACATACTGAATCAAATGCTGAACTTATATCGAGACTAATAAGTGTTAAATCTTTCTTTTTCCTATTTGCAAAATCAATTAACGTTAAAGTTCTCCTTATATTATCAAAAGTATTTCTATTTACAATGAAGCCTGTCTGATCTATATCTATAATGCCTGGGATGATTGTCTTCAATCTATCAGCAAAAATACTCATAAACATTTTATAATCAACATTAAGTAATGAAATGGGTCGATATGAAGTGCATCTAGTTGGATCTTTATTGGGTTTCAAAATTGGCGAAATAAATGTGTATTGCCAAGATGGGGGAGTTATTAGCTCATTTTGAGCCAAAATAAAAACCTTATGTATTAATGAGTATGTACTTTTAGAAAGAATGTTATATATCTTTGGTATAATACCATCATTACCTGGTGCTTTGTTTGATTTAAGCTTGTTTATTTGTGTAACAACCTCTGTATATGAAATACTTTTATCCAGTAGTTTAGTCTGTTGTTTAAGTTTTTTATTCATGTTTGTAGTTATAAATTCTTTTATTTTATCTTTAGGTTCCATGTTAATATTATTATGATTAATTTTGTGGAAGTGATTTCTAAATTCATCTAATATTTCTGGTAGACTAGAAACATTCTTCTTTTTCCTCAGAGAGAAAATTTCTTTGATATGATTTTGCTTATTCAACCTTTTTGTTTTATTCTTAAGTCTATGTAAGTATTTGGGACTTAAAGTTATTTTAACTTTATGAGTTAAAATTTCTTTGTATTTCTCATTTAGTTTGTTTATTTCTTCAATTACTTTTTTGTCCATAATATTTTCTTTATTATTATGCTTATAAGAGTCTAATTTACTTTGAATATCTAATAATTCTTTATCCCAAGATTTCCTTTTATTATTATACCATCTGATACTTTGTCCATATAGATATGATTTTAAAGCATCCCAGACATAAACAATGGAGACTTCAGAAGTATTATTTATGTCTAAAAAATGTTGCACTTCTGAAAGTATATAATCTTTATAGTCTTTTAGTTGAGTTAGGTATGCTGGTATCCTTTTGATCTGAACATTGTAAGTACTTTTTATCATGAACTCAAAGACAATTGAATTATGATCTGATATAGGACATGAAATGATTTTAGAGTTAACTAACTCTGTTACCATCTGGTTAGAAATAAAGACTCTATCTATTTTTGAATAAGTTTTATATCTGTTAGAAAAAAAGATGTATGGTAATGATTTTGAGTCTATCTGATTATTAATATCATTTAAATGATAAGAAATAACAAAATCCTTTAAATGTTTTGCATTAGATGTAATTTTCCTTTTTCCTATAGTAGTAGTATCTTTTTCATGTAGGATACAATTAAAGTCACCTGCTAAAATAATATCTCCTGTAGAGAATGATATGATCTTATCAAGATGGTATTTCACTGTATTAATACCAATTCCTGGTATCCAATATACATTGATTAATGTATATGTCTTTCCATTAATTTGTATTGTAACCATACAAAACATTCCTTTATCATCTTCATAAGACTTAATAGTTTTAGGAATGGGCATACTTTTATTCCATAAAATAGCCACACCTCTTTTTCTGAGTGTGCTCTGAACTAACTAATACTGTATATTTATTTGTGTCTAATTTATCAATATCTTTTTCAAGAGATGTGTTTCTTGAAGGAATACTAAGTTGGCCTTATGTAAATTAATGTATCTCATTAAGCTTGCCCTTTTACATGGATTATTCAGTCCATTAATGTTTAAAGAAATTCCTTTTAGGGAAGTCATTTGGCATTTTTAAAACATATAAAACTTATAATCAGAATAACAATTAACAAAATAAGTAGTGTTATACCTCCTCCTTTAGGTGTACCATTAAATATAGCTGTATTTATTGAAACTCTTATGGGATTTTGTATAAGCTTCAATTTTGTTTGTAGTGACAATGAGCTTACAAAATGTATTGTGGATGTCAGAACTATATACAAACAACAGTAAACAGAAGAAAATAATATAAGGACTAAACCTTGCGCCCAGCCTGGAGTTAAAAACTCCAACTTTGAGTAGCACATACCACTCAAGTTAACCCCCTACCCTAAGCAGCAGTACCTCAGCTGCCACCTTATCAATTTAATACTAGTTATTATTAACTAAAGTTAACATCTTTCAATTAGATTATCTAGTAAGACAAAGCTAAACATTAGATAAATCAGCATCATATAAACAAATAGAAACTTTTAAAAACAATTCATACTGCTATGTACATCTATTTAATATAATACATTTATAATCAAATAACATTCAAATAAACTTGATATTAGGAACCAAGAAGAGAGAGAGAAATAAAAGAAGCGAGAGAGAGAGAGAGAGAAAAAAAAAAAAAAGGGCATATCTAACATATTAATTTATTCAAAGTTTGCAAAAATAAGTTCTGATGTTCATTTAAAGTCAATAACTTAGACTATTATGGTTCAGACATTACATATATTAAGATGTACCTATTTTCTGTCATAGAAATGCAGTTAACAGCTTCTAAAAGACTTTAAATTACTTGCATCAAAGCTTTTTTCTCATACTTATTATTGCCAGTAAAATAAAATATTTATGTTCATAAAAATGGTTACAAATCATACTGCATAGCTATGTAAATTCCCAGATATACTTGCATTATTGTGAAGAAAGCCATCTGTATTTTATATATCTGAACTGCTGCTTTAAAATACGTCACATGACAACTTCTTTTAAGATAAAATCATAATGATATTTATGCTTGTCAGTTGGATAAGTCAAATGAATTGTAGCATTGTATATGTTTAAATCATAAGTATTTACATACATTAATATGTTACAGTCAAGTAAACTTTCAAAAATTAGAAGTTATGTACTCACCATAACGTTCCATCTGAGTAGGTGTATTCATTTGTCTGCAACCTGTGGGTTATGGATCCGATATCGGATCCGAACCGGCATGGTTTACCAGCTATGGATCCAAGCTCTCAGCTCCTCCCCTCACCCATAATGCCCTGCTCTACCCTCATGACCTCAGATCGAGTTTGCCAACAGCAAGAACACCCTGAAAAGGGTAACACAACATATGCAGGAAACTGAAAGGCCAGGGGGATAGGAGGGCGGGATGGTTGCAGACAAATGAATACACCTACTCAGATGGAACGTTATGGTGAGTACATAACTTCTAAATCTGAAGTAGGAGATTCATTTGTCTGCAACCTGTGGGACAGAGTCCCCAGCTACCTGAATCTTGGGCGGCCATCATGGAAGGATATTCCGAGCACCTGAGCCAAAGGATGCTCTACCCCTAGATGCAAGATCCAACTTGTAGTGGGAAATAAAAGTATGAGATGAAGCCCACATGGCTGCTGCACAAATATCATCTAGAGGAATCCTAGCCTTAAAGGCTGCCGAGGTAGAGACTGACCGGGTTGAATGGGCATGTACACCCTCCGGTGCGGGCCTTCCAAGCTTGATAAGCCAATAAGATACATTGTGAAATCCAGCGAGATAATGAGACTTTAGAAATTGGTTTGCCCAAATTAAATTTAGCAAAGGAAATGAACAACTGGTCGGATTGCCTATGACCAGCCGTCCTGTTTAGATAAAATCTAAGTTGCCTGTGAACATCTAAGGAGTGAAGCTTGTATTCACCTTTGTTTTCATATTTAGGAAAGTAGACAGGGAGGTTAATGGATTGATTAATGTTTGCTTCAGAAGCTACCTTAGGAAGAAAGGACGGGTTGGTCCTGAGGTAAACACGGTCTGGATGAAAGACCAAGTAAGGAGGTTTAGCTGATAATGCTTGAAGCTCTGAAACTCTCTTGGCCGAAGTAATGGCTACTAAGAAGGCGGTCTTGAAAGATAAGAATTTCAGATCTACCGTAGCAGCCGGTTCGAAGGGGGGCAGTCAAGGCCTGGAGAACTAAGGAAAGGTCCCAAGGAGGAACCGCTTGCTTTACAGGGGGCCTGAGAAGAAAAGTACCTTTAAGGAAAATCTTACACAACTTGGCCGACATCAGTGGATTGGAGTCATGACCAATGTGATAATGGGAAATTGCCGCAAGTTGTACTTTGACCATGGAACTGCTGGCACCATCATTAAAAAGAGTGGTTAAGAAATCAAGCACCAAAGGGAGAGGAACTGTGAAGGGGTTTAGGCCTTGCCGCTCTGCCCACAACGAGAACAGTTTCCACTTGCTGCAGTAGACTTTCCTAGTGGATGGCTTATGAGCTGCCACCAGGATGGCCTTAACAGGGGACGAAATACTGGGAGTCCTGATCAAGAGTGGAACTGGAGCAGCCAAGCGGTCAGCTTCAGGTTGTCCAGGTTCGGAGGAGATAAGTGGGATGGATGAAATATCAGATCCGGAATGGGATCTAGAATCCAAGGAGGATTCACAGAGTGAGACCTTAGGAAGGGGAACCAGATCTGTCGAGGCCAAAACGGAGCAATGAGAATCATTCTGCACCCCAACCGAGAGGCTTTCTGAAGAACTTGGAGCATCAGAGGCAAGGGGGGATAAGCATAAAGAAGACCGGGTGGCCAAGCATGCACCAGAGCGTCTCTTGGGGAACCTCCGGGAGGAGGTATCAGAGCGAAAAAACTGTCGCACTTGGTGTTTGAGGGAGAGGCAAAAAGATCGCAACAAGGAGTTCCACACCATGCGAATATGCGTTCCGCTACCTGAGTATTGAGAGACCACTCATAAGGGGTGAGAATGGTGCGACTGAGTTTGTCCGCCAGGATGTTGGACTGACCCGGAATATGCGTTGCTATGAGAAAGCGGTTGGTGGAGATTGCCCATTCCCAAACTCTCATGGCTTCTCGACAAAGAGGGTAGGACCTGGTTCCTCTTTGCTTGTTGATATACCAGACAACCGACATGTTGTCCGATTGAATTGCAATTGTTCCCAAGGGAAGAAAGGCCTGAAGTGCTAGCAACGCTAAGAGCACTGCTCTCATCTCTAGAACATTGATATGCAGTAAGGTCTCTGAATCGTTCCACGTGCCTTGGACGGTCCGGCCTGCAAAATGCCCTCCCCACCCGAGGCCGGAGGCGTCCGTGGTCACCGTGGCGAGAGGGGGAGAAGCACAAAATGGGCGGCCTCCGTGGAGATCTGGAGAGTGTAGCCACCACAGGAGGGACCGCTTGCAAACCTTGCTGATCGCAATGGGATGATGCATAGGAAGAGCAAGATACGACCACTGGACTAGGAGTGTCCATTGGAGGATGCGCATATTGAACCTGGCGAGAGGAAGAAGCGCTATAGCAGCCGCCATGGACCCTAGAGCCCTCAGGACCAACTCAGCCGGAACTGAGCTTGAGTGGAGAATGGCCCGCACCTGGAGTTGCAGATTTTGAACTCTGTCCGCAGTGAGGAAGGCTTTTAATCTTCTTGTGTCTAACCTGGCACCTATAAAATCTATGAACTGCGTGGGTGCTAGGTTGGATTTTTTTGTGTTTATAGTGATGCCCAGACGGGGAGCAAGATGGAGAAAGGAGTCTCGCGCCAATAGTAGTAGATGCCTTGTTGGGGCGGTGAGGAGCCAGTCGTCCAGGTAGGGAAAGACCTGTACCCCCTGAAGCCTCAGGTGGGCCGCTACCACTGCTAATACTTTGGTGAACACCCTGGGGGCTGTGGTGAGACCAAAGGGAAGGACCCAGAACTGGTAGTGACTGGCTCCCAGCCGGAAGCGGAGAAACCTCCTGGAGCACCTGTCCATTAGTATGTGGTAGTATGCATCCTTGAGGTCTATGGAGCACATCCAGTGATTTTCTCCCAGAAGGGGGAGAATAGACTGCAGCGTGACCATTTGGAACTTCTCCTTGGGAACTGCCAGGTTCAAGAGTGAAAGGTCTAAAATTGGTCTTAGATCCCCCGTCTTTTGGCACTAAGAAGTACCTGGAGTAGACCCCTGATCCGATCTGGTCTGGGGACGGGCTGGATGGCTCTTTTCTTTAGCAGATGGCCAATTTCTGCCAAAGCGGCCTCCCACTGACCGGGTGGAACGTCAGGGAGGGACTTCAATTTTGGCAAGTGAAGAAAGGGGATATGGTATCCTCTGGATATGATCTGGAGAACCCAGCGGTCTGATGTTATGGACTCCCATGCCGCCAGGTGCTCTGAAAAATGTACCCCGACTGCCTCCAGAGTGGAGCAGCCGGGCAACCCTCAGGGCTGCCAAGGCGGGCCGTTCAGAGAAGGGTTCTCTGGACCCGAAGTTCCTGGGAGCCCCTCTGCCCCTAGGGCGGCGTCCTCCCTGTCCTCCTCTGCCACGGAAGGACTGGTTGTCTGGAGCAGGCTGGGATTGCTGCGACTTCCAGAACCACATCTTCTTCTGACCCTTTTGGTTCCTAGAATAGGGCCTCTGGGGTGCAGAGAAGCGGATTCCGACGGCAGACAGCGTCTTCCCGTCCTTCTCGCTCTGGGTCAAAGTGTCGAACAGTTTTGCCAAAGAGGCAGAACCATCGAAGGGGCGCAAATGACGCCTTGAAGGGCTCTGAGAAATCGCAATGACGGAGCCAGGCCTGACGTCTAGTAACTAGGCCTGCCCCTGCGGCTCTAGCGGCACCTTCCGTAGCATGGGAGAGTAGCCGCATAGAGGTATTTGTGACGGACCTGAGAGTGGCCATGCAGGTGGAGTGCAGCACTTTGTCCTCCTCCGACATGGACTCTGGGGGGGATGCAGCGTATTCTTTAATAAGATCGCGCTGCATCCTAATCACGTGTGCCAGATAGTTCAGCGCTCTTACAGAGAAGGTCGCTGAGCTAAACATCCGCTACCCCAAGCGGTCCATCATCCGAGACTCCTTGCTCGGGGGATGGACTGAGGGACTCTCCTGAGCAAGTTCCCTCTTGGTGGCCGCCGCCGTCAACATTGCATCTACCGGAGGCCCCTTACTCCAATGGGCACGGTCAGCCGGGGGACTGAGAATATGGTCGGGCCTTTTAGGGATTGGCTCCACGGTGTCCAGTTCCTTCCACGCCCTGGTGGTAATGAGGTCCACCAGGGGGTCGGCAGGAGGGGACACCCAAGAGGTAGACGGGCCCGCTTCAAATGCCTCCAAGAACACGGACTCGTCCGAGGAAGACTTGGGGGCAGACCACCCCCCCCTTATGTGGAGCATTTCCATGATGTCTCCAAATGAGACATCCTCGGGGGGGTGACTGTGGGGAGCCTTCCCCTTCCTCCAAATCCGTGAATTCTGTGAGAGACTCGGGGGAGTCAATGTGCCTCCTTTTGCACGTATGTTTGTGGGGAACATCCTCCGGGGGGCTGTCAGAGGACTCCTCGCAAACAGTAACCTGTTCCAGGGGAACAGCTTGGGGCACAGGAGCGGGCTGTCCCAAGGGCCGGATGGTGGAAGTCTGACCCAGTGCAGAGGGAGCGCGGGACGGAGCCGAAGCAAGTGCCGGGGGTCCGGAGACCCTCAACAGGGCCCTCTCCACTACATCAAAAGCAGAAGGGGAGCCGACCTCGACCAAAGGATCCGACAATCGGCTCCCCCTCGGATCCGAGGAGTGGATCGGAGCCGGCACCGCGCCGGATCCGGCGGGACAGTGCGCTCCGACACAGACGGCGCCGAAGGAGCACTGATCCGCTCGGATCCAGGCTCCGAGAGGTCGGATCCGAAGCACTCGAGGGCAGGGTCGGATCCGAAGTACCAAGTACTATCGGCGCCGACCCACCCCTGGCTCCGAAGCTGCTCGGCTCCAACTGCTCCGAACCCGGGTAGCGGGTCGGAGAAGGAGCAATTGGCTTGAAAAAAGGGGTCGAGCTCCCCCTCAGAGGGGGGGGGAGGCAAGAGCACTCCCATCTGCATCTGGGCCTGGATGAACCTTCTCATCATCCGGTCCAGATCAGCATCTGACAGGCTATAAGTTGATCTCGACAAGGCTACCGAGGTAGGCCTTGAGTGCCTCCTCGATAGCCTCGACGGAGATCGGGTCTCCTCCTCCTCAGGTTCCGGTGAAAAACACACTGGAGACCGGAGCCGAGGAGGGGGAGAGCCAGCAGACAAGGAGGCCGGAGGAGAAGCCCGCTTGGCTGGCGGGGCCGAAACAGAGGTCTCGGCCCGCTTATGGTGCTTCTCCCTCCGGTCCTTCTTTCTAGCTTCCCTCTCCTCCGAACCACTACAGGGAGGTTGAGTCCCAGGAGGAGGAGGGGGAGAGGAGACAACCATAGAAACGGTTACCCCAGAAGGAGCGGAGGCCGGAGCCGAGTCCGGTGGCAAAAGACCCGCCAAGACAAGCTTGGACCTCCGCTCCTTCAATGCCCTGGGGTTGAACCCTGCACAAATGGAACATCCAGAAGTGAGGTGTTCAACCCCAAGGCATCTAACACACCGAGTGTGGCCATCAGCCGGGGAAAGCTTATGGCCACACTCGGAGCACTTGGAGAACACAGCTTTGGGTTGTTCAGACATCCCAAAAGCAAAAAAGGTTACTTAAACTAGAGTTAAAGCAAAGTAACAAAAACCACTCAACAGGCCCAAACACACACTACGCTACCAGCGAGGGGAGGGATAAGTAAAATTAAATTTTAAAACACTAAAAGTATAATTAAATAATAGGGAAACCTACACTTCCACACAACTTTCACACAAAACTTCAAAAATTAGCACTTTAAGACTAATAAAACTGCACTTAGCTGAAGAGCTTAGAAACACAATCTGGTCACCAGCGCGGCAAACCAGATCTGAGGTCATGAGGGTAGAGCAGGGCATTATGGGTGAGGGGAGGAGCTGAGAGCTTGGATCCATAGCTGGTAAACCATGCCGGTTTGGATCCGATATCGGATCCATAACCCACAGGTTGCAGACAAATGAATCTCCTACTTCAGATCATATGTATATATGTTTTACTTTCTATGCCTTCTAAAATATCACATTTGCTTACTATGGGATACTGAATCATTTAAAATCATTATAACTTTCATATTTTATAAATTATAACATGAATAAGTAAGTAGTTATAAAAAATAACTCACATTTAAATGTTATAGAGTTCATTTTCCATCGCAGAGTCACATTTGCAGCAGTTCTACTTCCTGGTAGAGTGTTCTTCTTGAATCTGCGATGTGTCAGTGTGAATTCAGGGGTCAAAGTTCAAATTGACTGTATTCAGCTTCTCTGTGAATTCTGAGTGTTGAAGCTTTTAAAACAACTCGAGGACACTATTCACGAGGTAACCCACATCCCAAATTGTCTCCCTTAACATTCTGGCGGGAATTTTGATAAATGCAAGTGACTGACATTCATTTAGCAATATAAATGAAACTAAACAGAGCAAAACCTTCGCAAAGTATTTTACAAGTTATTACAGCCTCCATGACAGTGAAACTAAGCCCACAGTTATTAATAAATAATACAACTAATTTTTTATGCCCCTATTCAATTTTTTATACAAATCTTATTATTTGCCTGTATCAGTAATATCAAAAGCATGTAAATGTACTTATATAAAAGAAAGAGAGAGAGAGAGAAAAGAAAAAAAAGAGAGTAAGAGAGGAAATGGAAAAATAAAAAAGAAAGCTATAAAAAGTATCTACAGTGGAATATTACTTGCTGTTTATATTAATAAAGATAGATATGAAACATATTGTTTACTACTATTTAGTTCTAATCATTAGTAATTAAAGCATGACAGATTATTTATAAACAAGTATAAGCAATAGAATCATGAGAAAATAATTAGCAACAGTATTTAAACAGCACATATACTTTTTTACAAGGAATTAATGTTATTATTCCACTTATCATATTTTCATTACACTTCTCTCCCTGCCCTCCCCCACCCCTTACTGAATGCATAATCTAAAAAGAATGTCATTATTTAAAACAAAAGAAAAAAAATGTATCACATTACTAACCTTGAGTCTCTCTGTCACAAAGAGAAACAGATTGATTGATAGCTTGTTATTAGTTCCTCAGATATTTTGACTATTTATGAAACAAAAACAGTTCTTTGTACACAGAAAATAACTTTGATTAAATCTTTTTCAGAATATTTGTGGCTTTCTGAAAATGCAGTAACTGTATTTAAGAAGATTAATAGTGAAGAAAGAGAGAGAGAAAAAAGAAAAACATAGAACAAGTCATTTGTTTTTTAGTCTTTTTTTCTTCTCTGAAGTCTTCCATGAAGCTTCTGTTGCCAACCTCTTTAATGAAGGACTAGCCCATTCCATTTCCTCTATTTTATCCAAAATCTTATTTTTTGATAAACAGCAATGCAGAGTCTAAGTCTTCAAAATTCTGGGGCCATCAGGAAGAAAGATTTTTAGTTTGGCAGGAAACAGAAGGTAGGTTTTAAACTGTGCTTTCTTAAGCTCTCTTATTAATGGCAGAAAAACTTTTCTTTTAGTTATTACCAAGGAAGAATAGTCATTGTCAAAACGCACAGTTGCCTCATTAATTTTAACAGGTGCTTTAGCCCAAGCAGATTTAAGTACCATCTCTTTATCAAAAGATGACAGAAATCTAACTATAACTGATCTAGGATACTTTTGTTAGAGTTAGAATTAGATATGGATCTATGGGCTCTTTCGATACCAAAAGAAAATGCTTCTGGCAAGTCTAAAGTTTTAGGGAGCCATGTATTTAAAAAAGAAGTAATATTGTTACCTTCTATATTTTCTGGCAGTCCAAAAATCCTAATGTTATTAGCCTAGATCTATTTTCCAGGTCATCAAGTTTAGTTTGTAGATGTGTGTTCTGTTTCAGCAAAAACTCAATGTTGATTTCTTCTTCTTGGATTCTATTCTCCATGTCATTTACAGTCTCTTCTATGCCTGTAATCTGAGTCTTCTGTTGTTGCAAGTCTATATGTAACAAATCTATTTGTTTTGTAGTTTTTTCTATGAAGGTATCAATTTTAGTATCCAGTTTATCCATTTTGGCAGTAAGTTGCTGGATTGTAGATATCAGAGACTGAAGTTCTTTCTTCATGCTGGAATCTTGAGAATTTGTCTTACTGGAACTCATTTCAAATAGAGGAGCTGACAGAAAAATTTCCAAGGTGTTTTCTGACAGGAATATTATTAAAATTCTCTTTCTTTTTTAGATATTATTGAAGAAATAGATATTCCAAACGTATTTAGAAAGAAAATTACTTCATAAATTAATTTTTAAAGTAATTATTTCCTGTCAGTGCTGTGAAATTGGTGGAGCTGAAGAAATCTGCTGCTATCCTGTGTTCATCCTTGGCCACGCCCCCCAGAGATTGCTTGTCTGAATGACAAGAATGCTAATGACATTCATTTTACATGATATGTCAATCTCTACCAAGGAATTAGTACCAAAGTCAGTAAATTAGCATTTACGGTTATAAATACGTAATTACGTATTTAAAAGAAACAGGAATTTTGTGGGTCAAAATCATAATGGTGTCAAGGCGCATTCAAATGCAGAACATGTAGAACATATTTCGGGCTCTTCAAATAACAACAGAAACAATGCTGGCAATGTGCCTGTTCTACTTAATAATTTGGAAGCAGACTTGCCTCCCATTTTGTCGCCTGCTCCTTTCACTCTGGAGTGCGATCAGGTTCAAAGGACTCCAAGGTGGCAGAATCAAAAAAAGGGGAGAAAGGTGGGAAAGGCAGGGAAAAGCCAAACAAATGGTATTAAATTACAATATTGACAGTTAATCTTAGTGATTTTATTCTTAACCAAGATAATACATCGGTTTTACAAAAAGGTTTTACTTTCATTCCTATGCAAAGTGCAAATTTGGTGAAAGTGATAATTGACCTTAAATTGTTTGTGTGTAAACTGAATTTAAGGTACCTGCTTAAGGATGTTCCTAATTCTAAAGACAATCAACCAGATTCTTTTATCAAAAGTACGTATAACCCCTCTCTTTACAACACCGTGCAGGTGTTTTATGAAACTTGTGTAGATGAGCTAAGAAAAGGTGTCGGTAAAAAGCCAAAGTTTTATAACTTAACTTGGTCAGAAAAGGCTCTGAAAGATCTCAGTGAAAACCAGCATATTCTCATTATGAAGGCTGATAAAAGTAGTGCAGTTGTTACCATGAACACTTTCACTTATAATTAGGCTATTTTAGAAGTATTTGCAGATAATTTCAGTTATGAGGAAGTTTCAAATGAAATTGTTTCCAATGAAATTGTTTCCAGACACTTTTCTAATATCGACAGTGTACTGTTTGACCAGAATTTGCCTTATTGTTTGTGCCAGAATGAAATAGATCATGATTTATACAGTTTTTTAGGGTAGATCAGCCCAAGATGGCTCGTTTTTTGGTATCCCTAAGTTACACAAAAAACAAGACAAACCACCATTTAAGCCTATAGTCTCAGCTGAGTTTTTATAAAACAGAGCTTATTTCTGTTTTTTTTATACCATACTTTAAATCCATTTGTACAAAGATCATCTTTTTATCTTATGGATTCCTGGCACTTGCTAGAACTTTTGAATAATGTGAGAAACTTTGATAACAGTTGTTTTTTGGTTTCCATTGATGTTGCATCATTGTGCACTTGTATTCCTCATCAGGAAGGTGCAAACTTGTGAGGGGTTATCTTAGCACCTTTTCTGCTACGGGGAACACACAAATTAACACGATTTGTGTATTGCTGGAGATTATTCTCTACAATAATTTTTTTGAATTTCAAAGAAAGATATACAAACAAAGAACAGAAGTGGCCATGGGGGCTAGAGTAGCCCCTGTTTTTGCCAACTTAGTACTGACTGCCTGGGAACATACTCACATTGTTAAACACAAATATTACAACAAAGTAGTGATGTATGGGTGGTTTATTGATGATTTATTTTTTATTTGGTAAGGTACAATTGGATGAGTTCCACAAGTTTTTTGATTATTTAAATGGTAGCACTGGGTTCTTAAGGTTTACCATCAGTGGAATGGGCAAAATGATAAAATATTTGGATATCAACCTATGAATTGATGTCTCCACTGGTATGATTCATAGTAAAATTTATAGGAAAGATACATTTCCTAATTATTTACATCATTCTAGTCAATAACCATTTCATATGAAAAATGGAGTAATCAAAGGTAATTTTTAAAAAAAAATTTAAGACCAGATAGGTTCTCAAGTAAGAAAATTGTTTTCGAATCAGAAGTGGAATTGTTGATACAAATTTTTATTCAGAGGGGATATCCTAGTAAATTACGTGATTTTTATCTGTTCCAAAAGATATGAGTCATCAATGAATTTAATTAATTTAATATGGTTGTATGTAAACAATTTTATACATAAAAATCATTGAATAAGTTAAATTTTACAAACATGGAATGCTGAATGATGATTGGCTGTACAGTATCATGTGATTTTTACCGTTCTATAGCTTTGTGAGTAGAATATGGGATGACTCTGGATATGCACTGCTATTAGAAAGCAATATGAAGACATCCTCCATTGTCAGACTCTCATGGCTTCATGGCATAAGGGGTAGGAACGGGTTCTTCCCTGTTTGTTGATGTACCAAACTACTTATATATTGTTTGCCCATACCTGAATCACACCTCTGGGAAGACTACTCTGAAAGGCCTGCAACACAAAGAGAAACTCTTTCATCTTCAGAGCACTGATGTGAAGATTGACCTCTATATGTGACCATGTGCCCTGGACCATCTTCCCTACAAAATGCCCCTTCCCCCAAAGGGAGGCATCCATTGTCTTTACAGCTGCCAGAGGATGCGTTCAGAATCCGTCTAACACCAAGGGAGACATTATCCACCAAGATATGTGTTGCCTACAAATCTGAGTATGACTTACTTTGGCAAGGAGTAGATAAACCCTTTGGGACCAGTGCACCGCAAAAGTCAATTAGAGAAACCTCATAGAGAATAAGACCCATTAGGCGAAGTATCAGACTTGCTGGTGAACAGATGTGGTGAAGAACTTGAGGTGCAGTGAGACGAAGAGAAAGAACCTTGGACATTGGAAGGTGGGCAGTCTGTAAGGTCATGTTCAGGTGGCATCCAATACAGTCTATCAGCTGAGACAGCATAATCTGGCTTTTGGAAATGCTGACTGTGATGCCTAGATGCTGCATCAGTTGAAACAAAATGTCCCAGTTATGTGATAAGAAATTCTCAGTTGTAGCAATAAGAAGCCGATCATTGAGACATGAGAAAACCTCGATCACTAGTAGGCAGAGATACGCTACTACCACTGCCATAACTTTGGTGAACACTAGGGAGGCTGTGGTGAGCCCAAAGGGCAGGGCTCTAAACTGATAATGACTGGCTGTCAGCTGGAAACAGAAAATCTTCTCAAATGCCTCTCTATCTTCACATGATAATATGTGTGCTTGAGATCTATTGAGCACATCCAATATTCCTTCCTCAGTATGGGCAAAATGGACTGAATCGTGACCATCTAGAATTTTGTCTGGTTGACATACTGATTCAAATGACTCAGGTCCACAATGGTCTGAGGCCTCCTGTTTTATTTATTTATTTTTTTTGGGTACTAAAAAGAACTGCTAGTAGACTCTGCATTCTATCTGTTCTATAGGGAGTGGTTGGATAACTCTTTTTTTCTAGCAGCTTGGAAACTTCTGCTACCACAAATTCCCACTGAATGGGTGGAATGTCGGGAACTTTCTTCTGTTTGATAGGAGCAAAGGATAATGGTACAGAATAACCTATGGTGATTATGCTTAGCACCCACAAATCTGTGGTTATGTTTTGCGAGGCTTACACATGCAGAGTTAAGCAACCCCCAACTGCCTCCAGAATGCAGCAGCTGGGCAACCCTTCAAGGATGCTGAAAAAGGTTTTCAGAGAATGGTCCACAAACGTCCTGGTTATGTGGTCCTCCTGTGCCTCTAGAGTCACCTCCATTATTGTGGCCTCCTCCACTGCCACGAGGGCGGTCTATCGTCAGGCATTTCCTGATAAGGACTCTATGACTTCCTGAACCACATCCTCTTCCCAGCCCACTGATTCCTACAATAGGGCCTCTGGGGCATAGATAAAAGGATGCCCACTGCAGACAAGAGTCTTACTATCTTTGCAGACTCGTGGTGACCGTCTCTTTTACTTTAAGTTTGAACAGACTGGACCCATCAAGGGGGGTGGTGGTGTTGATGAAGGACATCCTGAAACTTGTTCAAAAGGCACATCCGGCCATGACGGCAAATGGAAATGCCAATGCCTGCTGCCCAAGCTGCATCATCAGCAGACACATGCCCACACTAGAGGTAGATTGGAGGTGGACAGTTGGGAGTCCATTGTCTTCTAAACATCTACTGGCAGAACACCCAAGAGAGACTTGTATATTTTCAAGTCTCTCTGAAATCTGGTAATATGAGCTAGATATTTAGGTCTATATCAGTTCACTGAAATGGCTGAAGTTCGTACTTCTAACCATGAAGCACAAAAACAGCGATTTTTTTCCCAGGGGGAAAAAAAAAAAATCGCTGTTCCAAGAAACACACACAACACAAACACACCAAAAAAACAGCAATCCACACACAAACACTTAAAATCCTACATCTAACCCTACACTAAACTGTACATACAGTACTATCTATCCACTTACCTTAACCCAAACCCTAACCCTAAGGTCCGTCACTACTGCACACTCACCTGACCCGCGCCCTAACCCTAACTCACCTATCCTGCCCTAACCCTAAAGTCTGTCACTATCGCACACCCACCTCACCCGCGCCCTAACCCTAACTCGCACCCTAACGTCCACACAATCGCACATTTACCTGAACCCGATCTGTAACTTCCCACCACAGTCCTGATAATCGCGAAACCACAGAAACGGCCCACCAAATTCTTTCCCTGGGAAATAATTTGGTGTTCCGCCGCTTCGCAATAACCACTATTCGAACTTCACAGTTCGAACATCTGGTGTTCGATCGTCAGCCGTTTCGGCGGACTGATATAGACCCAGATATTTCAGTGACCTGACAGCAAAGGTCAATGAAGTGTATATTTCCCAAATCAGTCCATTGCCTAGACTCCTTATTAGGGGGACGGACCGAAGAACTCCCTTCAGCTAGTTCTTTCTTCATGGCTGCAGCAACAACCATCGCATCTACCAGAGGACCCTTGCTTCAATGTTTCTTGCCTGTAGGGGGGAGAGAATCCTGTCTAGCTTTTTCAGGATAAGCTCCACCACATTAGGGTCTTTCCATGATGTGTTGGCCAATGGGCAGTATCACCCAGGAAGAAGCTGAGATAGATCCAAAGGCTTCCAGGAACACTGACTCAGCTGGAGAAGGACTAACTGTGGATCACCCCCACCCCCCTCTGTTTCATTACTTCCAGAATTTCGTCAAAGCTGTCTTCAGAGGGGGTTCTTGGGGAGTCTTCGCCTTCATCCAAGATGGTGTCTTTGGTGCAGACTCTGGTGAAAAGGCTAAGTGCTTCCATTTAAAAGTCTGTTTCCTATGAAAATGAACTGTCTGATGGGAAGGATCAGAGGGTTCAGAATCAAACAGGAAGCTAATACAGCAGGTTGCCTGGGAAGCCTGTGGAGCAGACTGTCTCTCCTTAAAGATATTATTATTATTATTATTGTTTTTAAGAAACTGAAGAATGTAAAAACTCTCTCGGTAAGGTAGGAATTGTAAGAGAATTTCCACAAAGGATATGAAATAATGCAACCCTTGGAAGCATGACTGAAAACCTCAGGCAGCAAACATGTTCTGAGGTAGAAGGTGGAGACCAGGGTAAGGGAGGAGTCTGAGCCTTGGAACCAAACAGCTTCATGATCGGTACAGAGGTTGGATTAGACCTGAATCGGGCAAAAATAGACAACACTGGAACAATCTTTTCTTTTTGTGGCTGGAAGAAGGTACAACCAAGAAACAGGTATGATGTTCCATGGTCAAGCTAAAAAAATATATTTGTCTCTCTCCTCCTCTGGTAGAAGATAAGCAGTAAAAAAGTCGCTTCTTCCCAATAAAACACAGTAAAAGGCACATAAATTCTTGAAAAAGTAGTTTTACAATCACTTTTAACAACTTTTTACCACAAAAATCAAAAGCACTGCTTCCATTCAAAAGTGTGCAAAAGTCACATGGCAGTCCATAAAAATACTTTTCTCTAACTCAAAAGTTAATATTGTACAGAAAAATGTAAGTTTTCTATAATAAAAAGTAAAAGTAGGAGGTATTTACCTGAACAAAACTTATTTGTCTATCAATGCAACAGAGTTAGCTGACCATCAATCATTGAAAGCCCACAGTGCAGTGTTCTCTTTGGCACCAGGAAAACTCTGAATGGCTTGGCATCAGAGATGTCAACTTTTACCAACAGAATTTGGAACACAGTAAAAAATAACTTAAAGAAAAGACCCTACATTAGAGAAGCATTTTAAATGTTGGCACTATTATCTTTGAAATTCTCAAAATTATTTCCTATTTTAAGAGAAATGGAAGAAAACTGAGAAACATCTGGAGGTGTCCCTAGAAACTAGGGACAGTTGGGAGAGCTGCTTGGCACCCAAACCTGAGTTTTAGTCAACTCAAGCTGATTAATAGTTTGTGCATGTGGAAGGTGCCTGAAGCTTTGGAAGCTAGCTGGCTGTTATATCCTTAGCAAGATGTAATCTATATAGCTTAGGCTACTGGAGCAGTGATCATAATAAGCACAGTCCATTACATTTTACTGTAAAGTGGCAGGCTCCAAAATTTGCCCCTTCACAAAAATGTTGCCTGATAAGCACAGTCCATTACATTTTACTGTAAAGTGGCAAGCTTCAATTTGCCCTTTCACAAAAAATTGCCATTTGTGGTGATTGGTGATAAGATTACAAATTCTGGTTCTACAATAAAGTAGCTGGAGTAGCTACTCATTCCAAAAGTTGTTATATTTGTTTTGGCAAAAGGCAATGCTTTGCTGCAACTCATGAAAGGGGCAAACTGCATATCTTACTGTCTGATGCCTTAAAACATTTTGTGTATACCACATATTTTGTCGGTGGACATCCACAATGTGCAGAACCTTCTTAGTCTCATTCTCTTGTTTTAGAAAGGAAACCAGTACCTGAGTGAGTTGGTTCAAAGACAGACTAGACACTAATATTGGCATACAAGAACAATTTGCTCTTAAGAGAATCTTTCTCGTTATAGATCAAGTTACTTTGCTGCAGCACGAACATCATGAATGCAAGAATTCTTTAAAAAGCTATAGATCATGCTAAATGAGCTTTCAGTTTGATTGAAAGTGGCTCATTACAGCTTTGAGAAACATGATACAGTCAGATAGCCAACTGGACAGGGTTATGCACAACCCTTTCCTTCTCAGTCTGTTTGATGCAAAGAGTACCAACAACTGGGAGTCCCTTCTAGGCCCTTTTGTGCACTGCAAGTAAAATCTCAGCTGCCAGTGAAACATTCAGGTAAGAGTATACCCTCTGTCTTTGGAATAATTAGGAAAGAATAATGGTTGATGATTTGGTTCAATTTGAATTCAAAGGCAACTTTAGGGATACAGGGCAGATTACTTCTGAGGAAGACTATGTCCTTATGAAAAACACAGTATGGCTTGAGTGAAGAAAAGGCCTGTAGATCAGAAATTCTCCTGGCCGAAGTAATGGCAACCAGGAAGAGAGTTTTCCATGAAAGAAATGTCAAGGCCACAGAAGAAGCTGATTTAAAAGGGGTTGAGTTAAAGTCTCCAACACTACATTTAGATTCCAAGGTGGTGCAGATTGTCTTATTGGTGGTCTAAGGAGAAAAACTTTTCTCAAGAAAGCTATGCACAGCCTATATGATGCCAGTGAATGGGAATCTGGTTGAGGAATGAAAATGAAACCAGTTGGAATTTGTTGAGAAACATGTACTTCCATCAAATTTCCATCAAATAAAGTCAGTAAGTACTGTAAGATGTCAGGAACTAATGTTTCAAAGGGATTCAGCTGATGACATGTGGCCCAGGAAGCAAATCATTTCATTTACTAAGGTACACCTGTCAAACTCTTTCTGGGAAGCTAAAAGTATCCTAACAACATCCTAGGAGTAAGTGGGGTTTGTGACAATTACTGGAATTGGAGAAACCAAGCAGTTAATATTAGGTTCTGGAGAACCAGGTGAGGCTTTCCAGACAGGTGTGACAGAAGATCTGGTACTAAAGCCAGAAGCCAATATGGCTTTTTGAGAAGAGGCCTTAGCAGAAGGAAACAAATTTGTCTAGGCCAGAAAAGGGCAATAAGGATAACCGCTGCTCCCCACTGAAGGAATTTCTGTAAGAAGTTTGGTATCAGGCTACTGGTGGGTAAGCATACAGAATCTAGGAAGGCAACTACTTAGCATCTCTAAGGGACTGCTCACCTCGGGGGATCAAGATGAAGGAGGTGCTCCCCTTGGCGTTGGCCAGGGAAGCAAGGCGATCTCAGCAGGAATGT
The DNA here is from genome assembly GCF_019279795.1 of Protopterus annectens. Lineage (NCBI taxonomy): Eukaryota > Metazoa > Chordata > Ceratodontiformes > Protopteridae > Protopterus > Protopterus annectens. The sequence continues at coordinate 396,838,352 of NC_056746.1, read as the reverse complement.
CCCCAATGATTTAAGATGCTGTTGGATTGACAGACCACTTGTGAAGAATAAGGATTGTTCAACTCAGCTAGTCCACAATGCAGTTAGATTTTCGGTGAATATGCACTGGTGGTGCAAGTTCATTGAGATGAGGCTGAATGACAGGCCCATGGAACTGAGCGCGATTGGTTCCTACCTCTGAAGCGGAGTAACTTCATGGATGCCGGGGCAATCCTGACATGTAAATAAGCATCTTGGAGATTCATGGAGCACATCCAGTCATTTACTTGCAGGCATGACAGTACATCTTTGAGTGGTCACTGTGACTGGGGAGGGGGTGGAAAAAGGATATGCAATAGGCTCTAGATATTACTTCTCTCACTCAGGAATACCACAATGGCCATCCATGCACGAATGTAAAAGATATACGATCCCCAGCTTCCTCCAGAAGGGAGATGTTCGGTATCCCTTCAGGGATATGACTGCTGGTAGTCTGAAAACAGATTCTGTGGACATCCATGACCTCTGGGTCTGTATCCGTTAAAGTGGTTGCTTCAGCCTTGGCCACTCCCGTCAGAAAAGGAGTCAAACAGAGGATACTTTCATTTTTGAAAGTAGAGAGACTTGGGCCCTTTTTGGTTCTGGTTGTATGGTCTCTGGGGATTCCTAAATCTCGCTCTCTGACAGCAGATAATTTCTTCCTCCTCAGACTTCTGCATGAGATGCTTAACAGTCAGGCCAAACAAATATCTGTCAAATGAGATGTTGGTGAAGGATGCTTTGCAACTGTCCGCAAGGCTGCATAAATGGAGTTAGGCAAGGTACATGAGATGCCTGTTCCCTTTGGCTGGGCTACTCCATCTCCTGCATTGTGTAAGAGTGGCATGCAGACATTTGGAATACTGTATATCATATTTAAAGTATTTTCCAGCTGCTTCTTTGCATGTGGTGTAATGAGCTTCTTCAGAGTTTCTAATTTCTGAATGGCTAGATCCCTCTGAAGTCTGTTCATATGTGTAGCATAGTTCAGAACCCAAACTGTAAAAGGTGCCAGAAGTGTACACCCGCTTCCTTAGTTAGTCCTCACCTGGGGGGGTCTGTGGCTAGTTACCACTCTGACACATGAGCTCCAGAACCTCACCAAAGGTAACATTCTTAGGCGGGGACTGAAGGGGACCTTCTATATCATTCGAATCAGGTTCTGATGCAGAAGACTCCAACAAGGAGTCCAAATACTTCCTTCTGCATGTCCTCTCTCTTGGTACATCAGACGCTGGGTCTGAGTTCTCAGAGGACTGTGTCAGTGCTTTGGCCACCATTTTGAGGCTTAAAGCTAGAGTCCTGGAGAAAATAAAATCATCCTCCCCAAGACCTCGAAGGCTGATCAGATGTCTGCTGGATCCGAGGAACCTCCCTCTGGCCCAGAATACATCCCCACTAAAGAAGGGACAGCTCCAGTCGAAGGAAACAGCCCCCAACTAGACAGAGTGATAGGCTTTGAGGAAGGGCTCTGCCCCAATGCCTTCAAAGCCAAGGACCCCAAAAACCCAAGCATGGAGCCAATAAAGGCAGCTTCTGGGATGGTAATGAGCACCCACCTGAGTTACACTCAGCTCCAAAAACCTTGGTATAGAGTGGGATGGATCCAGGGACTCTGGCACAAATTTAGGAGCACCAGTCAGTGCCAAAGACACAGGCTCCAACCTGTTCAGTGGTTCCAAGTACACTGGCTCAGAGATGTGAGACAAAAAAGAAGCAAAAATAGGGAAAGCAGAACCTATTCTCTCTGCCCTTGGCAGTATGGGGTGGGGAGGGGAGATGACTCCAATGTCTATTTGTGTTCTCAAAAATGCCCTGATCACCTGAGTTCCAAATCATAGGCACTTCTTATATACTTAAGTGACCTGAGTGACCATACCAAAGGTCACTGGGATATAGGAATGCTCCCCACACTTTAGGATGTTTACACAAGTGCCTTGTTGGCAACTTGTCTGTTACTAAGATGGGTTCTGAAGGGATAGGAGCTGAAGGAGATGGCTCTGGATCAACCTTGAATGGGAATGCTGTTTCGAAACTTAGGGAGACAACAATGGAATCTCTATATCAGCTTTCTTTTTATTAAGCTCCTCTCTCTCTCTTTTTACAGTTTTCCTGGTTGTCTCCCTCAGGATCAGGAGGAAAAAGACTTTTAATAACCAGTTTACTTTTATTATGTGAAAAGGATCTCCAAGCAAAGGACTTTCATATCAAGTAGTCCACATTCAAATGTTCTAACCCAAGTAGTAGACGTACAAATCATGGCCATACTAAAAGGGCTCTTATGTCCACATTTAAACACTTTTTAATGCTCTATTTTATCTTTGTGCTTGTTGTCAGTAGTAAATGAAAATAGAAGTTATGTCCTTACCATACCGTTCCATGTGGAGTGTTCATCTCGCCTTTGTTCTTACACATGGGTTCGGAGCCGATCCTCGGCTCCGTGCCGGCCTCTTGCAAGCTCTGCATCGAGAAGAAGCTCGAGACAATCTAATACCCACAATCCCCCTCTGCCTTTACCTCAGATCTAGTTTGCAAGCAAACCAATCTCCAGAGAGAGCACATTCATGCTTACATCACATATGCACATAAACAAGAGTCTATACATAACTATATATATAAAAGAACAAATAGACATATATATATATATATATATATATATATATATATATATGCCAACTATGTACACAACATCTGCAAAGCAGTAGCAGAATGCTCGGCCAGGCATCAAAAGAACGTTCTTCTTAAGGGCGGGAGGGTGGGAATGTAAGAACAAAGGCGAGATGAACACTCCACATGGAACGTTATGGTAAGGACATAACTTCTATATGTGATAGTGTTCAATCTCGCCGTTTGTTCTTACACATGGGTAGCATCCCTAGCTCCTTGTTCCTGAGGAACTCACGGAAGGACGTTCTTGAGCACAGTGGAACCAAAGGTTGCTCTGTCCCTAGAAGCCTTGTCTACCTTATAATGAGAAATGAATGTATGTGGCTTAGACCAAGTAGCAGCCGCACAAATAGCATCTAGTGGTAGGCGGGCTGCATGAGCCAGAGATGTAGACACTGACCTTGTGGAATGTCCTTTGGGTTTGTGTAAGAGAGTTAGATTTGAGGAATCATAGACATAGATTATACAATCCGTTAGCCACTTAGAAAGAGTTCTTTTGGTAACCGCTAGTCCTTTCCTGCTATCAGCAAAGGCCACAAAAAGTTGATCAGTTTTTCTGTGATCTTTTGTTCTATCCAAGTAAAATCTTAGTTGTCTGTGAACATCTAATTTGTGCAACATATACTCCATTTTGTTGGAGTGATTTTTGAAGAAGGTGGGTAATTCAATGGACTGATTAATATTGTTAATAGAACACACTTTAGGGAGGAAGGATGAATTAGTTCAAGAGAAACTGTGTCAGAGTGAAAGATCAAATAAGGGTGCTTGATGGAGAGAGCCTGAAGTTCAGATAGTCGCATAGCGGAAGTAATGGCTACCAAATAGAGAGTCTTCCAGGACAAAAATTTTAATGGGCAAGAAGAGGCAGGTTCAAAGGGGGGCAACATTAATTTAGATAACAACAAGTTTAGACTCCAAGGTGACGTAGGAGATCTGACTGGTGGTCTAATATGAAAAACCACTTTTAAAAGGCTTTACAAAGTCTGTGGGCCATAACAGGAGCCCCACATTCTTCCACATGGAAATTTGAAATGGCAGCCAGTTGAACTCTTAGTGTAGCAGGAGAAGCACCCTGATGGAATAAGCCCGTTAAAAACTCCAATATTTTATTCAAAGGAGCTATAAAAGGATCCACTTGCTGTGTATTCGCCAGAATACAAATCGCTTCCATTTACTAGAATATGTTTTAGTAGTGGAAGCTTTATGAGAAGCCACCAATATATTCCGAACTGCTGGTGAAAGGAGATCAGACCTGGCTAAGTTGGGAATTGGAGCAACCAAGCTGCTAGATGGAGGGACGGAGCGGGATGGGAGCCCCTGACGAGTGAGTCAATAGATCTGGCTCTGGGTCCAGAATCCAGGGTCCCCGAATGCAGTGTGTCTTCAGGAAGGGAAACCAAATTTGACGAGGCCAGAATGGGGCAATGAGGATTATTGTCCTGTGAAGGTTTCTGGCTTTCTGGAGAAACTTTGATATCAGGGAAATGGAGGAAATGCGACAGGAGTCCCGGGGCCAATCGTGAATCAGTGCATCCCTGCGGACTTCCCTGGAGGATAATAGGGCAAAGTAGCTCCTGCATTTGGCGTTCATTGGAGACGCAAACAGATCGCAGGAAGGCTGGCCCCACGTGCGAAAAATCCTTTTCGCCACTGACTGTTTTAGGGACCACTCGTGCGGTAACAGAATTGCTCTGCTCAGCCTGTCGGCTATGACGTTGGATGACCCCGGGATGTGTGTTGCTATTAGAAAGCGACCCGTGGACTCCGCCCACTGCCAGATTCTCATGGCCTCTCTGCATAGCTGATAGGACTTGGTTTCCCCAACAAAAGTTCAATAGTCCAAATTCACAATACCCGAACGCACTTTAACGAAAACGCTTTCACCGAAAAAGTGCTTTCATTAAAGTCTGTTCAAAAAAAAAAAAAAAACAATAAATCTTCTTTATGCGGGGGCAAGCTCCCCCTGCACCCCCCCTACTTTTATAGTCTCACTCCAAGGTCGCACTACAGTGGAGAAAAGGGAATTCTCCCTTAACCGCACCGTAGTGCGACTGGCACAACCAGCATACATAACCGAAAGTGCTGCTTCGGTGAATAGCACTTTTGGTTATGTATGTTCAGTGATTTCTGCTTTGGAAGAAATTGCCGTCGGGATCTGTTGGGATATATATAGATAGATATAGGCTTACAAGATGGACCCCACACATATATATATATATATATATATATATATATAGGCTTTACAATCACATAGTCGATCGCACTGTGTGCGATCAACGTATGTGCATAAATCAGGTAGCAGAACCATTAGTGCGAGTACTATATTGTCGAACCTTACAATGGTGAACAGCCGCTATAGCAAGGTTTGACAGTGTAGTGCAGATCGCACTATAGTGGGGCTTGGGAAATTTACCCTTTCCTCAGTGTAATGCGATCTCGGAGTTTGTATATATATAAGTAGGGGGGTGTGGGGGTGCAGGGGGGCTTGCCCCCTGCAAAACATGTTAAAATATGTTTACCGTCTAAGAGAATTTCAGTGAAGTTGAAATGCTCGACATTCGACTTCACTGAAATGCTCAGTTGGGCATTTACTGTGGTCAGAGTTGTGATTTCCAAACATTTTTTTCGGATATATGGACTTCTGGCCACAGTAGTGTTGAACATGTGATAGTAAACCTATAAATATATATATATATATATATATATATATATATATATAGATATATACATATATATACATATATATATATATATACATATATATATATATATATGTATATATATATATACACACACACACACATATACATACATACCTATATAATATATACACACAAATAATAAATATATATATGTTCACACATAAATATATACATCTAAATACACTAGCTGTAATATCCAAAAAAGAAACTCTCTCTATATAGTTTAAGTACCCAACTACACACACACACACACACACACACACACACACACACACACACACGTGCGCTACAGCAGCTGAATAAGAGACGGTCCCAGCATCAAAGTTGATGAAGTTACAGTTCTACCCACCTAAAAATCCAAATAATATAAAAATCACCATCTAAATAGTGATGAAAGGCTATCTGGAAGTCAAGTACAAATTTGTGAGCAAATATCAAATTGTAGGAAGGGAGTGGAGCACATAGCTGCATGACTAGAAATAACATCAAAGTGCAAAGACAGCAAACAAGACTTGAAAGAAACGAATCTAGTCAGGGCAGATGCACTATGAGAGGAGAAGTGTGAGGAGCTTGAGGCTGGAGCACTAGCTTTGCTGGTTCAGAACTGATAAATGGGCTTGAAGACCAATCAGTCGGACTGGATGGAATTACAAGGATCTGTTCAGTCTACTGTGAAAAACTACTGCAGAATTTATAAGTAGGTGAAAATAACAGACTTCTCTGGTACAGAGGGATAAACCCCGACTGTGACACATAACAACACAGCTCAAACAGTGGCTCAGGTGCTGGAAGAGTCGGGCTGAGCTGAAGAAGATGAGAAATAAGAGGCTTATATGCAGGCTTGGCAATGCTGGAAGGAGGAAGTGGTGGCTACAGGGGTCAATTTGCTCCCATACATGTTGATTTTTTTTTTTAAACAAGAAACATCTTTACTGAATTATCACTTATGACACAGATAATCATACATTTATACAAATGAAAACAAACCATAATGACATATTTTCAGTTGCAAACATTGTGTAAGATATAATATTCTAAACAGTCATTGTTAATCGAACATTACATAGCTCATTCAATTCCTGCCTTCTCTTAAACCTCATTCTTGCTCCAAAACATTATCATGCATATACTGTTCCCTCGATTCCCATTTTTTCTATGAAATTTGCTCCTACCCTTTTCTAAAGATTCTACCTCCAGTTCTTTTAAGAATGTTACTATATTCACTACTTCAAGTGAAGTTGGTTTTTGACTTTGATATCCATTTTTTAGTAATTGATTTTTTTGGCAGCCACTAGAATTATATTTAGCAAGGCCTTACTATATCTAGGCAATTCAAATTCTTTATCACAGCTCAAAAAAAAAAAAAATTCCTTAGTCACACCAATTTTCTCACCCAATATTTCTGACACAGTCTGCAGGGAATTTTTAAAGTCTGACAACTTATCACACTCACAAAAATATGGCCTCAATTACCTCTTTCTTAGTTTTTACTTTAGGAAAGGCTGCATTAACTTTCAATATATGTTGTACATGACATGCAATGTATGAATTTTCTGGAATGGTTAGCTTTTATTTACAGAAGCATAATTTGTAGCACATGCTTCTTGACTGCTTCAAATACACAGTGAGGGTGAAGTTCAAATTTACTATAGTGTTTAATTTCCTAAGCACTTTACAAAAGCTGAAATTCTACTAATGAAACAGACTGCATAAATTTATGCAGAACGGCTTTCTTGGAAACAAAGTTGCACAACAGGTTCATAGGTGTTTACTAAGCTAACGACCACAATGGCCTTTTTAAGCCTAGTCATGCATCCCAAATCTCAGACAAGTTCTGATACCCTTGATAAGTGTAAGCAGGGGCTTGGGAGATGAAACATTTACAGGATGCCTGTGCCCATTACAGACAGAGGTGCCAAACCAGGGATAAATTTCCTGTTCCCCATCCAATTGTCCAGGTTGCACTTGAATTGGGTTAGGTTGGAACTCTGTTTCACATGGATGGGGAGCGTGTTCCAGAGACGGGGTAATCTCTGGGATACATACCTGTCTCTTCAGCAGGTCCTATTTATATCACAGGCAATATTTAAGTCTTTAGAACAGGTACTTTTGGTGCTTTGTTTTGTGGATATGCAGGAGGTCCAGAGTGGGGTCTGAGAATGCCGTGTATGTCAGGCATAGATCTCCCCTCAAAAGCCTGCACCAACAAATAACCAACAGAGAGTAAATTTAAAAAAACAATGTAACTTAACATAAGTAAACTCTTACTATGTCATCATTTAGCCAGTGTTCCCTTTATCTGCCTTTTCATCTGAAGGCATAAACCCCTCTGAGCAATAACAGCAATAATGTTTTAATTAACCAGAAGTCAGAGTGGTACAGCAGTTAGCATTGTCACCTCACAGCAAGAGGTTATCCTGCTCGATTCTCAGCTGGGGTGCCTTCTGTGTGGAGTCTGCATGCCCTCCCTACGGTCACGTGGGTTTCCTTTCCTCCTGGCGCTCCGGTTTCCTCCCACATTCAAAAGGCATGCAGTAGGTGGATTGTGCACTCTATATTGGCCGTAGGTGAGAGCATGTGTGGGAGTGAGTGGTATGAATGAAGTAGCACAGCAGGGCTAGCCACTCAGTGGTGTAAACCTTGGCTCGAGATGACTGTCACTGCTGAAAGTGACACCCCAACTCCATAAGCAAAATGGGAAAAGGGGTTTGGAATGGATGGAGGGAAGGAAGGACTTAACAAATATGCAACAACTATAAATAGAACAAAGTCCTTAAAATGCTGTGCCAGTGAGAAGACTCTGAAAATGTAATAAAAAGTTCAAAGACATACAAGAAACTACCACCAGTGACAAGATACCAAACTCAGGCAGCATTCACATAAAAGTTATAAAAGAGGAGAACTGACAGAGAACAAACTAATGCTGTCTATAAACAGTCTAAAAATGCTATTTGCTGCAAAAAGTGAATGCCCACGCACTGCCACAGTTCCACATTCTGCACTCCATCAGCTGAGGTAATTCCTATAATTAAACCTTGAAAGGAAAGTTCACCAGGAAAGGCAAATCATAGCAAGTAGACTTCCATTAAAATGCTAAACCTCCATCCTGGTTGCTAAATTCCACATAAACCCAGCAGTGAAGAAACAACAAAAGTGACATAACAATATGACAAGAGCAGTGATAAAACAGAATATTTAACCAAAATCCAACTGAACGATACATACAAAGGTCCATTATGAACCAAAAAAGTAGCAATACACCAAAGGCTTGCCTTGCTGGCAGCCTTACTGCAATGGAACTGTAAAAAGCATGAACTGACAAGCCCTGTGACACAGATTCTTCTCAAATCATCATAGCTAATCTGCAAAGAGAACAGGAATGAGACCCTTACTGTTTACTTCAGTAATATAACACTGTAATACTGACCATGGTGACTTGGAAACTCCTGGTTTCAGTACATTTGGAATGGACTTGAAAAGCATATTGAATGGCCAACATTTCCATTATGCTGGTATGGACTTTATTTTGGGAAACATATTAGGAACCATGGATGTTAAAATTATGCAAACAAGCTCCTCTGTTTAAATGAGTTCCACAAGCCAAGTCTAAAGCATCTATGATTAAGAACTGTGTAAAACATGTTAACTGAATAGCTTTCTTTGAATTGGATGACCTTATAAAACCTGCTCACTGATTTGAGAACACCTCAGAGTCACAATACAAAAGATTTCCAAAGTAACTGAACTTTCCTGATTTTACTCATAGTACTGTTACTACTAAAATATATATTTATTTTTCGTTAACCAGGCTAGTCTGTCTGGCTTTGAGTCCCTTGTCAATACAGTCCAGGGAGAAAAGCTTCAAAGGAACTATTTAACAAACAACATTGTAAAAATACCCCAGAAGCATATGGTAAATTAGACAATGGATACAGTTAAAAGAACTGAACTCAAAGTATGCCTATTTCAATATACACATGTACATATAGTAACATACTTGTCCATAATGAATTGCAGATATTTATGTTACCAAGGCTTAATTTTAAAATTCTGAAGGACAGCAGGAAGTACCTAATGGACAAGCATAGACACAGTACTAAGGTAGAAAAAGAAGGTATTAGTTAATTGATTTGAGGAAAATAAATGAAAGTTGTGTACTCTCCATAACGCTAGGTCTATGTTGTGCGATTTTTATCACGTTTAACATATGGGTTGCCAGACCTGACTGGATCTGACCTTGCCACCAATTTCAAAGCTTCCGTGGTTCTAGGGCCCTGACTCCTTCCCTACCCATAATTCCTTAAAATCTACGCCAGTACCTCAGATCAAATTTGCCTCCTACAGTACAAATGAGGCATAATTATAACAATACATTAGAAGGTAGAAAACCAAGTACAGAGAAGGAGACAAGGAAACAATCAGACAGGACTGTTCACAGACAGGGTAGAATATCAATGGACTGGCTCCGAGACATGGTATCTTGCAGCTCCGAAGAACCAGGCTTGCCAATACTGATGACCTCCATCGGTTCCGAGGCCTGTGGAGCCGAAGAGGTAGATGGCTTACAAATTTTTGACAATTTTTCTGGGGGCTCAAACTGAGCTGAAGAGACAGGAGATGGTCTTTTAGATGGTTTGTCCCTCTTAGAAGACGAAGATGAAGAAGAAGCACTCTGCACAGCTTCATCAAAGGTTGGTTTCAAGAGCCTCTTAATCAATTTGTTTCTCCTCTCCTCTCCTGTAACACGTGCAGTAAAGGAGTGTCAGAAAGAGCAATTCTCCTGTAGATGTACAGCCCCTAGACAATATACACAAATGACATGTTCGTCTGTAATTAACATTTTCTGGGTAAATTTCTGACATTTTTTAAAGTCTGAAGGCTTATGCTCTTTCTCCCTGGTGTCTTTAGACATGTTTGGAAGAAAAGAAGGTCTCAAAAGGATTACAAATAGCAAATAAACTCAGTACACTGCTATATATATATATATATATATATATATATATATATAAACACACACTAACTTAACAAACACTGCACATCTAAGAAATATAATTAGAAATATAATTAGAAACGTACTTACTCTGACTCAAAACGTGCACTAGGACGTCTAACTTAAACGGACCTAGATACAAAAGATAGAACACACTAACACTACAAGCCCTCTAACTAAAACGGGCAATTAGCTCTCTAATTTAAATGCGTGAAGTAACAAATTAGCTAAGAGTGTAGAAAAAAACAACAATACAGGTATCCTAATACGGCACCACTACAGTAATTAACCATGGGATACAAATGCAGGCCTGCGAAAAAACGACTGCCAAACCACAGCACACAACAGCGGAAAGGGAGACAACTAAGCTACACGCTAAATCTAACTATCAAAGCACACAAAACACTAATGTATGAATCCTAAAAGTTTAAGCTAGTAAAATGTAAAAGACAAAAATCTTAGCCACGGCCAAGAAGAGCACATCCACCCTCGTAAAGTGGCAAACGAGATCTGGGGAGTTGCACCACTGCATCATGGGATACCAACCTCACCACGAGCCAAGTTTGAAACTTCCAGCTGTGTATTCGGCCGAGTTGGAGCCGAGGATCAGCTCCAAACCCATCCAAGTAAGAATGAAGGCGAGATAGGACAACATAACATCAATATATTAGAAAGTAGAAAACTAAGTACAGAGAAGGAGACATGGAAACAATCAGATGGACTGTTCACAGACAGGGTGCAGTGTAACAAGTACAAGGTCATTTCAAACCCATATGTGTCAGTTTGGTATGGGGGCTGGAGGGAGGTTGAACTGGACAAAAATCAGACAACATGAATCTATTGTTCTGGTGAGTACTTAACTTTCATATCCAATGCTATTTTTGTCTGATTCAACATATGGGACAAATTCCAATCTGTACTTCTGGGTGGTACCAAGGAAGGACATTCGTGACGATGGTGGAACCAAAGGAAGACTGAGATATACATAATACATCCATCTTATAATGAGACATAAGGGTACGGACTGTGGACCAGTTTGCTGGTGCACAAATGTTATAGTTGGGAAGTCTCCTTGAAAATGTTGTTGAGGTAGCTATTGACTCGTGGAATGAGCTCTTGGTTTGGACTGGAGAGAGAAGTCCTTCTTGTTATAGAGAAAACAGATGTAATTTAACAACCATCGTGAGAGTGCAACTTTGGCAACACCTTTGCAGACTTTTAATTTTGAAAAAGCAACAAATAACTGAAACTTTCTGAATTGTTCTGTTCAATGAAGACAGAAGCTGAGCTGCTGATGAACAACTAAGCATGTGCAAGGTGTACTCTCCTTTGTTTGAGAATCTGTGCAAAAACACTAGTAAATGTAAAGATTAACTCAAGTTTGTCTTGGATGCCACTTTTGGCAGAATGGATGCATTAGTTCTCTGGGAAACTCTTTCCTTATGGAAAATCAAACAGGGAGGTTTGCAGAGTGTCAGTAATTTTGAAATCAACCTGGCTGACAATGACTGCTACTAGATAAATTCTTTTCCAAGTGAGGAATCTAATGTCCGCTGTGGCCGAAGACTCAAAGGGGGACTGAGTTATAGCTTGGAGCATGATCGTAATATCCCGTGGGGAAACGGGTTTCTAATGGAAGGACATAAAAGAATGTCTGTCTCAAAAAGGCTTTAGAGACTTTCAAGGAATATAGCTGACTGTGCCCAATATGAAATTTGACATTGCTGCCATTTGAACTTTAATGGTGGAGTAACTAAAGCCTTTGTCAGAAAGCTCAGACAAGAATTGCAAGATGGAAGGTATGGGTGCAGAAAACAGTTCCAAACCCTTGGAAAACACCTAGTGTTGGGGTGTAAGAGGAAGAGTTTTCGAAATTAGGGCAGTATAAGGAGGAGCAATAAGGTACAAAAGCTTGGGAAGCAAAGTGGCTGTAAGAGTTGGAGAAAAGTAATCTGAATAAAGCTAGCCAGATGAGCAGGAAGAACAGGGCCATCTTTGTCACAGGTGCTGTTTAAGCAAAGTTTTGACACTAATATTTGAATTTTCTATCTGTTTTAATGTCTGGGGATTTCATTCCAGATTTATGATACATATGTACTAATACCAGCTGAATCTCACTTATTTCTATTAACTTTATTTCTAATTTTTTTTAAGTTTGTGTTAAACTTCTGTGCTTAAACTGTCTGTATATAGTTCTGTAGTGATTTTTGTAAATAGTTAGCTCTTTGCCTACTATGTTTAATCTTTTCTCATGTAATTTAAACATAGGCCTATCTATAAGGGTGTTTATTTTATGTACATTATTTGCTATATAACTAATGTGGAGCTTTTCTCCCTGGGCCTCTACTAAAAATGGACATATATCCAGTTAGACTAGCCTGGTCAACAAATATAATATAAAATAATAAATAAATAAACATAATGGGTGTACAGAAAGACTCCAGCAGTGCTGAATGTCTTACAGATGCATAGTAAGAGTTTACTGCTAGAGCAAAGGTATAAAGTGAGTAAACAACATAGTAGAGCATTTTGCAATGCTGGACATTTGTCTGGAGAGTACAATGGCTTGTGGGAAATGATTAGTTCTGAATATGTCAACTGGTTTGGGAGTTCAAGCCACTTTAGTTGTTTTAATGCAAGGCAGAGGTATGTTTCAGAAGGCTGGTTGGTTACAAATTTAGCTATTTTGTAGTAGCAGGAGGCTAGCTTAATTTTATATGCAGTGTTGATATTTGAAAGACTAGGGGAAGAATACAATAGAGAAAGAAAGAGGCATGTTGCTCCTCAAATAATCCTTGCTTGATCTATTAGATAGTGTTTGGCTCTATAGAAGGAGCCAAGTTTTTGATGAGTTTTCTTGATGGAATGAAGTATGTGGTGATCAAATTTGAGACTCATCTATTATGACTCCAAGTAGTTTAGCTTTATTTTGCTTATGGTTTCCATTTTTGTGTTACTACTTGAGGTAATATTTTTTGTTAAGGTTCTGTTTTGGAGTAAATAGCATAAGCTTGTTTTTTTTTTTTTTTTTTAACATTAAGCAGCAAGCCATATTTCAACGTCAGTGAAAGATTTTTGAGTGATTTCCTGTAATTTTGTTACGGCTACGGTAAAGCATACAAGGGTTGAATTGTCTGTGTACTGTACAAGAGTGGCAAGTGCTGCAGTGGTATAAAGTTTATTTATGAAAATATTAAATAGAAAGGGGCTGAATACTGGTCCCTGGGGAACACTAACAGATTGGTTGAAATGCTGAAAGGTTATGTTGCTATTTATTTGCTTGCTGACAACTGCATAAACAACCATGAAACCAGAAGTAGCGGTAAGTGAAAATTAGCATTAGGTTCAGAATGGAGCTTTCGATGGGATACTATATCAAATGCTTTGGAAAAGTGAAGAAACAAGGTTGCCCTCATTTCTATATTGGTTTACTATGTTGGTGAAGTTGAGGAAGGCAGTAGTAGTAGTGTGATTGGGCATGAAACCGTGCTGGGTGTTGGAAAGGAGGTTGTTTTTGGCTATATGTTTCATAAGCTGAGAGTGAATAAATTTCTCCAAGATTTTTGAGAGGGGTGATAGGACAGCAATAGGTCTATAGTTTGTTAACTCTGCTCTCCTTTGTGAAGGGGGTACAATAATGTTTTTTTTTTCCAGATGGATGGGACATAGTTTTTAGTTACTGACTAGTTGATTAGAATGGAGACAGGGAAGGTTAAAGTTTCCACACCTATTTTGAGGAAGTCAGTGAGAAGGTTAGGTTATCAGCAACAGAGGTTTTAGCTTTTAATCTGGCTAGCAATTTTTTTAATGGTTAATGCTGGGACAGGCTGAAAACTAAAGACAAGTGTGTTGCTTTTGAGAACAGATGGAAGTTGCAGGGGTGAAGTGAGGTGGTCAATGATTAGTGACAGATCTAACTGGATAAAATAAGTGTTAAATTGAGTGGCAATGGATTCTCTGTTGTTTGGGGTACAGTCGTATGGCCAGGGTGTAACAGTTTATTTAGAGAGGACCAAACAAGCTTGGGGTTGTTTTGGTGAGTTTTTTTGGACATTACTGTAGTAAGATTTCCTGTCAGATTTAACAAGGCTCTTGGTACAGTTTCTGAGATATCTAAAATTTTGGTAGGTACTTTGTGTTTTATCTTACAGCATTCTTTCCATGCTTTACCTCTTTGCAGCATGAGCTGTTTGGTCTCTTTCGTCAGCCATGGTGCTGCATTGGTTTCTACCCTTCTTGTCCTAACTGCTGCTTCATCATTTCATTTTTTTAAGAAGGTGTAATTGAAGTGAATAACCGTTTCATCCAGGGGCATTACTCTTAATTAATTCACGATGTAGTGGGACAGGGATATAATAAATGTTTCTTTGTCGAATTTGGTTAAATTGCACACTTGTTTATAGAATATCTCTTTAGGTGAACCATGCTGTTGTCTTACTACATAGGGTGGGAGGTAGTCACTTATAGTGTTGGGTAAACAACCAGAGGATTTTATATTATGGCGTTTGGTTGTCAATATCCAGTCCAGTGTGGACTGCCTGTTAGTGCTATTGTTAAGTCTGCTGGTGGAGCTTGCATGTTAGTGCTACTGTTAAGTCTGCTGGTGGAGCTTGTTAGTTGGGTGAAGCCATATAGGTTAAGACAGTCCTTGGGGTTGCTACTGTTTATGGATTGCCAGTCTACATTTAGGTCACCTAAGATGAAGGTTTCCTGGGGGATGTTGTCAGATAGCTAATTTAGGATATTTTCAGCTGTGGTAATGTTGCAGCTTGGAGGTATGAGATACATACAGAGTTCATTTCCTTGATTTTGAGGTATGCAATCACAAGTTCAGAATTATTAAATGTTGGAATATCTATATGGGCTGGAGTTGTTTCTAAATTAC